>NC_080466.1:33062500-33402500 GCF_030265055.1 Doryrhamphus excisus
AACGGGTGTGGGTAAAACGTGGTCTAAATAAACTATTCTGATTGGTCCATTTCAAGGTTTGCAAGGATTGGTTTGCAAATTACCAGCGGAATTACGCAGTCCGTGTTTTACCAACACCCAACAAGAACCGCTTTTAAAAAAACTCTTGGCAGTATGGCATGCCAAAGTGCACTTGCCCGACGGGAATATCACTCATTGGATTTACTTGCCCCAATTTTGTTTTA
This sequence comes from Doryrhamphus excisus, assembly GCF_030265055.1. Classification (NCBI taxonomy): domain Eukaryota; kingdom Metazoa; phylum Chordata; class Actinopteri; order Syngnathiformes; family Syngnathidae; genus Doryrhamphus; species Doryrhamphus excisus. The sequence goes on from NC_080466.1 coordinate 33,062,725, forward strand.
ACTTGCCCCGGACCATCGGTACATCGTTATTGTCGAGCCCTGTATGAATTCACATCGCGACCCTCGTGAGGAAAAAGCGGTAGAAAATGAATGAATGAATGAATTGGAGGCAATGCAAGTCAGGTTTTCCCTGCTAACAACATGATGCATCATGAACTTGGAACTGGTGGAGGTAAACCCACAAAAGGTCTTTTTTCAACAGTCAGTAGTTAACATGATGGGTAAATGACGATGGGATTTTATCATCGTCTTCTTGATTGAAAGGACATGTGGGCCACACCCTACTATTCCGTACTATTCCGTACTATTCCCTACTATTCCGTACTATTCCCTACTATTCCGTACTATTCCCTACTATTCCCTACTATTCCGTACCAACAACTTTTGTGTGTTGCTTATGTTCATAACGATTAGCTGCTACCTGACGCCATGATGTCATAATAGAAGAATAATTACACGTAAAGCCAGTTAGCCGCATGCAGAAATACGTATAGTGCTAATATTAGCTTATGCTAACACAACATAGGTTACTGTTTGCTTACTTTGGTGACACATGTCAATGGCGTGTTCCCCTCACAGTCCACTTTCATTTGGTCTTTAGGCGTTAGAAGCATGGAAAACCCAGGACCAGAACCACTAAGAATAACAGACCAGTGAGAGGAGGATTCCAGAGTCCAATCTATCCAATCCTTGTGCCCCCCCCCCTCCTGTGAGGCACAGGTGTAAGTGGCCTGTTGGCATCCGAGCATGGCTTACAGAGTGGAGGCCATATTGATTAACAAGGCTGATAGCCGTTGGCTGGCCCAGCCACCAACTGTCAACTTTGCCCCCGGACCGAACCCCTTCCCCCCTTCCGCCACTTCACCCTGGCCGCCTTCTGTGCGGCCATGGCGATAGTGGGTCTCAGGTTACGTGCCGACCCCCCCCCCCCCCTCCACACACCTCCCAGCATAGCAAATCTAAGCGGGTGGAAATGGAATTAGTGCATCTGCTTGGAGGTCCATTTCTACCGTATTCTCCTGGATGCTCCACCCTCCCCCTCCAACGACCCCCCCCCATGCTTTCCTTACATTCCCCCCGGACTCTCAAGAGTTCACGTTCCAAATGGGACACAGGAGGTTCTCATGGAGTTATTGATATGTTCCAATGTTTGCCTTTCTCATTTTTGGATGGAAACTTTGCTCTTAGAGAAACAACCCAGCCTGGACTCACATCCGAAATATCACATATTAATACTAATAACTCATTTGACTAACAGGAGAAGAATGCTGATTTACCCAGTACAGAACCAGGGTTTGATGGAGTTTACATTTTTTTAGTTTTCCGATAGAATCCAATATCATTCCAGTTACATTTTCCTTCTCTTCACCTCTCTTATTGTGTCTTTCCCACAAATCACTTCCTTCATCCTTCGGACTAAAATGGTCTCACAGTCAGGACTCGTATTGCAACATCTTTGTTTTAAGATCAAGTTGACAGCCTGTGTCTGTGTTTTCCTGTCAGTTGGACCTTTTCCTTGGAGTTAGTATTTGTGATGGATGGATGAATTCTCCTCTCCTCTCCTCTCCCCCTCTCTTCCTTCCTTTTCTTGTTCCTTCCAGAGGTTAGATTCCTCCTCAGCGAGCTGTGTGTTTACACAAGGAGTGACGAGTAATCAGTCAGAGGTTGGCACTCACCCCCCCCCCCCCCCACCCCCACACACACACGTGTATTTCTTCACCTTGCTTCCGCTCATTAACAAACACAATCAGGTGTGGTACAAATATTCATTGTATCCATACCAAGGGAATTATCCCTATCACATCAACACTAGCTTGATTGATATTTTTGAATATTTAATGAGCTCCATTCAGTGTTTTAAGCCGACTTTACTCACCATTGACTCTCAAATATGGGATGAGTTTGGTTGTACAAAACACGGGACTTGCTTAACGTGTTGGCACACGCTGTTGTTGTGGTCATGTGGTTTCTATCTGGCCGCTGCTGGATTGATTTACTGGTGTGGCGTCTGAATCGACCTCCTGTATCGGAGTGCTAAAATCAGACATTTTAGATGCAGGCCGATATCATCGATACGCTGTATTTTTGTGCTGATGTCAATATTGGATGATATATTTTCTTTGAACCATCTTTCCCACCTGGATCGGGGTTACAAGGGCAGCAGTCTCAGTCTCAGACCCAAACCTCCTGGTCTCTGGCCACTTCTTCCACTTTCACCGGGGGGACATAGAGGTGTTTCCTGGCCAGGTGAGACATAATCCCTCCACCGTGTCCTAGGTCTGGACTGGGTGTCTCCTCCCTGCCGGGCATGCTGGAACACCTCACCAGGGAGGAATCCAGGAGGTACCCTGACTAGATAACTGAGCCACTTTAGCTGGCTCCACTGGATGTGAAGTATTTGGATGTGCCAAATGACTCCATCAGTGATGTGGAGATGTAGAGGATCACTACAAAGCACCAGATGATGTTTTTGGAGGTCCAAAGACAGAGACATCTTCCAGGGACAATTTTGGGGTCAAAGGTGGCAAACGTGACTTTCTACTGCATGGCGGCACCCTGGCCAGGATGGACCCAGACACTGCACCTGATTTTTGAAAGAGCAAATATGTTTTAATAGCATCACAACTCAGCTTAGTTCATTTGAGAGCAGACGGTAAATCTTGTGAGCAGATTTACGGTCCCAATAAAATCCTGTCAGCTCATCTGGCACTGGCCTCGGCCCCAAGATGGATGGTCCACGTCAGGCTCCATTTGAGAGGAGCAGGGTTAACTTTTGGTGTCCTCTCAGGACAGCTGGCACTCCACTCAGGTCTCGCTAACCGGCCCGGCCCAAAACCCTCAGCTTGTCATTACCCTTCCACCGCTGTCGCCATGCCAACGGGCCTCGGGACACGCTCAGTCTCTTGTTTGTGTAAATGGCAGGGGGTGCAGGAGCATTGCACTTATGCCATTATAAAACACTTTTGGCATTTGAGGCCAACATTACATTCAAATCCCCAAAATATGGGACACAAACATTTAGGCGGAGGACCAGTGTGGAAGTATAAAACTACTGAGGATTTCAAGTTAACTTCGATGGTTCCATATTTAGCATATTGCATTATGTGCATAAAATAAAATACATTTTTAAGACCAGTTTAAAAAAATGTCAAGACTTAACATTTGCACAGTTGGATCCTAAGGATCTTTAAGTCGAGCCTCAAATGAGGTTATTCACTCAAAAACTGTTTTAGGCATGCTTGATGCCTTGCTTACTGGGGCCTCGTGGGATTGTTGATCCAGGTGGTAAAGATGGCTTCACGGAGGGCATCCATTGTCTGGAACTGATGTCCATTTTGTACACTGTCCTTGCCATCCATCCATCCATCCTCCAAATGTTCTGGATTTAGATCAGACCAACACGCACAATGGTCAAAAAGTGTGAAGTTACTCCTCCTGAAGATATCCTTGGTCTTCAGTCATGAGGGACGCCCCCTACAACGCCTCCACATCACCAGATGCCATTTGCCGGAAGTGGGTGTGATTTAACCTGAAATAGGCGGGGCTGTGTAAGTGAGCCTTGACAATTTAATTCATTCATTCTTTTTCTACCTTTTATCCTCACGAAGGTCGCAGGTATGCTGGAGCCTATCCCAGCTGTCTTGGGGTGAGAGGCGGGGTACACCCAGGACTGGTGGCCAGCCAATCACAGGGCACATATAGACAAACAACCATTCACACTCACATTCATACCTATGGACAATTTGGAGTGGCTAATGAACCTAGCATGCATGTGGATGTGTGAGGAAAACCCACACACGGGGAGAACATGCAAACTCCACACAGAGTTCGAACCCAGGTCTCCTCGCTGTGTGGCCTGAGCACTAACCCCTTTTGTACCGTGTGGCCCCAACTGATTTTATATCACCAGAAAACAAGCAGATGGAAAAAAAAACCCCAGCATCAGTGACTGATGCACAATTGTGCCTGTTGTCTTGTTAAAGACACAGTGTATGTTATGAAACTAGTTTATGATTGCAAGGTGCATACTGCAACGTATTGAGAGATGTGTCAAGTGTACCTAATGTTCTGGCCAGTCATTTGGGTGGAGGGGAGGTCCGTGTCTTGATGGACAGCCAATCCTGTTCAGGGCTGGTGATATTTATGTGGGTTCTTTGAAGAACTTTCTGCATCCAACATCAGCAGCAATCAACAATCTGAGCGCTTTCAAAGAGAGTTAACCTGTTAGAGAATTAACCTGGTAGAGAGTTAACCTGTTTTTCTTTGCCATCAAGCGATCATGACAGTGACGGAAACTACCGAAAATGACACTGAATCCATATTTTGGCCAAGAGTTTGGCTTTTAAAGACTTTGGTTTTAAACATTTAATCAGCTGATGAACAGCCTATTTCACGCTCTTGCTTGCAATAAATTACTTGGGGTCTTTTTTGGGGTGTTATTCAGTATAATGAAGGTATAAGTTCTGTTTACACTTAAACCGGTCACGGTAGGAACAGAACTTGTACATAGACCGAGGACCTCCTGTATATTTGTTCTGGAAGAAGAGGCGGTCGGTCCAAAGTTTGTGTGCTTGGCAGAGATAACAAACAAGTTTTGGGATGGCAGGAGACACCTGAAGATAAACCAGGCTGCGTCTGACTTCCCTTTACAGCAGCCTGCTTTATGTCCCGCTCAGGAGGTTAAGAACGCCAACCTGGAGGAAGCGTTGGCTTGTGTTTACATACTCAGCTGATGAATGGAACAAGAACATTAGCACGATGGAGAGGATGTCATGAGTCAAGTTCTGCCAGCGTCGGAATGCCAAGTTAATCCTCGGGAAGTCAAAGAGACAACAACGTATTCTGTTTTAGAATCGTCTTCAGGTAGCCTTTATTGGGCAGAATGATGATAATAACAACTTGCTTCTTCTCGTCAATTCAGCTTGGGTTCACATTGTTCTTTTGGAGATACTCGCTCGAACAGGAAGTGATCATGAAGTCATAAATAATGGGGGTACCATATTTGTGTTTACTGTTTGGTTCTTTCATGGACTCGATTGGACTCTCAACAAACTGGACTCTTGACTCTCTTTTGCACATATGCAAACACACGCACACACACACACACACACATGCACACACACACACCAAGTTCAGCGCAGTGTGATTTAGTTGAAAAGAAAATATCCTGTTTATTGAATTTATTGAGTGGCTGTGGTTAGCACACAGACCTCACAGCTAGGAGACCCGGGTTCAATTCCACCCTCGGCCATCTCTGTGTGGAGTTTGCATGTTCTCCCCGTGCATGCGTGGGTTTTCTCCGGGTACTCCGGTTTCCTCCCACATTCCAAAAACATGCTAGGTTAATTGGCCACTCCAAATTGTCCATAGGTATGAATGTGAGTGTGAATGGTTGTTTGTCTATATGTGCCCTGTGATTGGCTGGCCACCAGTCCAGGGTGTACCCATAGAAGTTGGTGATAGAAAATGAATGGATGGGAAAATCATCCCTAAAGGTGCTTCATCCAGCCACGCCGTCTAAGGCAGTGAGGAGGAAGTCCCACGATTGACCTCAAACTGTAGAATGTCTGCATTTGTTTGTATTTTTTTAAAAGCATTTTGAAATTAGATGGCGTTTTAGTGCAAATGGAGTTATCCAGCCCATATACATTTGCATTGTTGTGGTGGCCATGTACTCAGAAACTATGAAGGATTACTTTGACATGTACTCATACTCAAAGCCATGAAACTAGGAGAAGGTCATGTGGTGACTTTTGTGCCATATAGTTGACCCCCCCACACACACAGGTGTGCATCACAGAGGTGGACGCATACATCCACATCTACGCATCACTTGAGCTGCCACAGCAGCTGCTTCAGACGTATGTCTATGTGTGTAAGTCCGCAACTCCGCATTTCGGGCATTTCCCAATATTGCGCAATAAAAAACAGGAAGTCCATCTGTTAATAAGGCACCAGGCAAAGCAACAATGGCCGCTGCTCGTCATCCAATACGCAGGAAATGCGAACAGCTGCCTCGCCGCTGAAGAAATGCTTTCACCACGGCGACGTGCTGGCGACAGGAGGAAGGTTGTGGGTGTTGGGGGGGGCGGTCTCTCCTTCCTCGTGTCAGCCTGTTCTTGTAACATCAGCTCTTATGTTGCCAAGACACACACACATGTGTACATATCTACTGTCTATAGTAAGGCGCTGCTGCAGCGATATATGGAGCATACATACAGTCCAAGTATAGGAACGTATGGATTTAAGCTTCACAATTAAGGTCCAATTCACTGTTGACATGGTCCTGCACGTGACTGTGGGTGGTCTGCCATTGGATCTATTTTCTTTATAATTCCTGGGAAGCAGAATTGATGCCAAGTTTAAAGATTTTCTCGCTTTGCATTTTGCAGCGTGAAATTGCAAGGACAGCCTTTGCTAAGCGTTCTATTCCATGTCCATGATTCATTTATATCAGTAGAATGCAACACTTGGAAATGAACTTCTCATGTTGCTTGTTCTTACATGACGCTCGACTTCAGCAACCTCAAACATCTTGGACGGGCGGCCTTTAAAATCAGTAAAGTTCTTAGTCTGACCATGAGCAGCCAGCCCAGGAAGGGGTGCAGAGAAATTCAGCTTTTGCATAAAAACCTAATGAGCTGGTTTTGTTTTTACTTAAAAATGTTCCAAAAAAAGAAAAGCCAATCTGGCTGAGGAGATGGCCTTAAAGGGTCCTACCCTGCTCCTTTGCTATCCTGCTTCCTGTTTCTGTGGCGTGCAGACTTGTCTCTGCGTACTCCTGCATGCTTTGAACTCATTCTACTTTTTTCCCAAGTCTTGGAGATATTTTTGATTTATTTTCCTTTAAGTGAACCATTTTCATTTTTCATATCTGATGAGCCAGCGACTACAACTCTCTCAACATGCCTGGAGGAGTAATCCACACAAAGTCTTCTTGTGAACGCTGTCGGATATATCGGCAAAAAATGTGTTTTACAAGCAAGGATTTTTGCCTTGGAAACTGAAAAAGGACTTCATGAAACACTTCCAGTGGAATCCAGTGGTAAGATTTCTACGTTTACCTCCAAAGGAAAGGGTGAAAAAAGTGTTATGTACAACCTAAACCAGGGGTCGCAAACACGTGGCCCGCGGGCCAAATGTGGCCCGCAGGACACTAGTTTGAGGCAACCGCCTTGATATGAAAGTTTAATGTTAGTGCGGCCCGCGCAAGTTCGATATGGATGCTGTATGGTATCATGTACCCAGAAAAAATGATTACGTTTGATTAATGTTCATGTTAAAGGTTAAATAACTGTTAATAGTTATCCTCCCTATCCGTGTGGAAGTGGTAAGTTTTTGGCTATTTAAGTTTAAAGGAAATAACTTGAAGGCTACCGTTTAGGTCGCGAGCTCTCTAGTTTGCGAGTTAGCATGTGTCTCAAGACCCTGCAGTTGCGCAATATGTTGTAAATAAAAAGAGTATAAATGTGACTATAGTTGTGTTTTGTCATGTCTACAGGGCTCTAATAATGCTTTGTTCATTTTAATCTGAAAAAATAATTTGTCTACCCACCAACTATATGTGGTTTCTTAAGTTTTTATTATTTGCCCTTTTATTATTATTATTATTATATTTATTTATTTATTACTGATTGATTTGTTTTCTTCATTCTTGATTTGTTTATTTATTTTTCATCTTATTTTGTGTAGAAAAATAAAAAGTAAGATATTTGAGAACAGTGGAATATTTTATCAGAGCTTTTATTGTAGAAAATCGGAACCAAAACAAAGTTCATTCATTTTTCAGTTTTTAATAAATGCGTTTTCTTTTTGCGGCCCAGCCTCGCCCAGACCCTAGCTCCAGTGGCCCCCAGGTGAATTGAGTTTGAGACCCCTGTCTTAAGGAGTGTCTTCGTCCTTGAAGTTCCATTGCAGGCCTTATTCCTAAAATCCGAACTCGTACGCCAGCCGTTAGCCGACCAAGCAGGAAGCTGTCGTACTTGCGGTCAAGCTCAGGAAGGAAATATTAGACTTCTTGATTGGACACTTGTCTTCATTTGCTCTGTGTTTCCGTGTCCAGCAATTTGTGGTTGAGGGCTTTCCTGCGTGTGTGTATGTGTGTGTGTGTGTGTGTGTTGCCTACACATTTAGGATGTGTGTTTAAATATATATATGCCACTGTGCAGGCATTTGCGGTTTAGAATTTCCTGTACGTGTGAATAAGTGTGTTTGTTGCACACTTCTACATCTGTGTGTGTGTGGCCCCCGATTCCGCCTCTGACCCGCCCCCAGCTTCCGGTACCCAGCAGCCCACTGGGTCCCGAGGCTAAATAAAACTTGGAAAGGCAATGCGATACGCTGGTGGGATGCAATCAGGAAAAGGGAGGACATTCATTCACCTTCTGACTGAAGGAAATCACCGAGAAGATCAGCAGCCCCTCCCCACTTTTCTCGCCATAACATCTGATAGACGTTTCAAGTGGGACGAGATGGTCTCAATGGTCCATGAGAGCCGTCGGCAGCAGCCTGCTTGTCGTCTCACATGTTTACATGCTGGCTTCCTGTATTACACTTAATCAGCAGGATCTGGGTGTCTGCCTGGCCTGGCGCTGGAAAGGAGGTGCAGACTAAACTCCTGGCAGGGAGGAGCGAGGTGGGGGGCACGGTGTCAAACATTAGGCCCTTTTAGCCAACGAGAAGCCTGGAAAAAGTCATTTATGGAAAAGACCTAAAAATAAGAATGGTGAAAGGAGGAAAAGAGAAATGAAACAGGAACGTAGACTTAGTCCTTAATTATTCCCCCCAACTGCCCCCCGCTTGTGGACAGGACAGAGAATTAATGGCCGATCCTCATTTGGCGCTGATTTGTCTTTCAGACGGAGGAGGAGGTCAAGACGTGTGTTGGCTTGTTCGCCTTCACTGAGTGGCTTGGCATTTTTTTGTTTGCGTTTGTTTCGTCCCCGTGCGCCATTGTGCGTGCCCTGATAAACATCTGCCATCATTCCAACGTTTCTTTGTTTGAGGCCAAGGCTTCCGGTGTCTGGGATGCGGGGGTTGGGTTCTACCTGCATGTTTGTTTGATTGCTAAGCTAAATGACTTGACTTGAGAACTTTGAGAGAGAAAAGGAGGGACTTGTCACTACGGCATGTTTGGATCTAAGTTGATCTGTTATGCATTTAGCGTGTGTTCACACTGGTAGTCTGGAAGTGAAAATGACATAAGATACCTGATGTCCCCTCTAATGACCAAATAAGCCTGTCAGTTAATGATATGCAGAACAATGCGTCTCTGTTGGAAGGTGTATGTAACATGTACTTTGCCCCAATGACCCCCATGCCGCCAAAACATCATCAGAAACACATTTTCAGCTTGGCGCATTGACAATTTGGTGACAAAACGGTCACAACGACCCCCTAAATAAATGGCTTGTCCCCCAAAATCAACAGTTCAGTCTGGCGCATTTAAAGGCAAGGAGAGGCGTTCATTTGATTGGTTAAGATGACACTGGGCTGTGTTAAACCCTCTCACGCCTTCTCTCCTCCCTCTTTGCCACTTGTGGAAAGGATGGAGGCGCAGGTGCGTGGCGCTGCGCCAGACTGTGCTGCTCACCAAATTTGCAGAGTGCGCTGGCCACACCTTGTTGGCAGGGTGTAGGCGTGGTGCAAGGCAGGTGCGCCTGCGCCTGCGCCTGCGCCTGCGCCTGCGCCTGCGCCTGCGCCTGCACATGTACCTGCGCCTGTGCCTGCCCCTGGTCTACAGACATCTAGGAAGTTGCATTTTTGTACACCTTAAAACAGGGGTCTCAAACTCAATTTACTTGGGGGCCACTGGAGCTAGGGTCTGGGTGAGACTGGGCCGCATCAGGTTTAAAAAAAAAAAAAAACAAAAAACGCATGTATTAAAAACAAAAAAATTTTAAAAACTTTGCTTTGGTTTCAATTTTCTACAATAAAAGCTCTGATAAAACATTCCACTGTTCTCAAATATCTTACTTTTTATTTTTCTACACAAAATAAGATGAAAAATAAATAAACAAATCAAGAATAAAGAAAATCAATCAATCAGTAATAAATAAATAAATATAATAATAATAATAATAATAAAAGGGCAAATAATAAAAACTCAAGAAACCACATATAGTTGGTGGGTAGACAAATTCTTTTTTTCAGATTAAAATGAACAAAGCATTATTAGAGCCCTGTAGACATGACAAAACACGACTATAGTCACATTTATACTCTTTTTATTTACAACATATTGCGCAACTGCAGGGTCTTGAGACACATGCTAACTCGCAAACTAGAGAGCTAGCGACCTAAACGGTAGCCTTCAAGTTATTTCCTTTAAACCACTTCCACACGGCGAGGGAGGATAACTATTAACAGTTATTTAACCTTTAACATGAACATTAATCAAACGTAATAATTTTTTCTGGGTACATGATACCATACAGCATCCATATCAAACTTGCGCGGGCCGCACTAACATTAAACTTTCATATCAAGGCGGGGGCCTCAAACTAGTGTCCTGCGGGCCACATTTGGCCCGCGGGCCTCGAGCCTTAAAATGAGTAAAATTCCCGAATCCACCATTAAAATTTGACGATGAGGAATTATCTGAAAGTAAACATTTCCTGTTTCATTTAAAAAAGTGAAAATGCTGCACTCTTTCCTCAGCAGAAGACGCACATTTTTATATTTTGAAGATGCCACCGTAAGAGTAAAACATGTGAGCTCAAGTTTTTGGAGCTCAAACACAAATAGTGTCGGCCTCCAGTATATGCTTGGCTTCTGGCTGCGGCGCCATCCTGTTTATCTCCTAACACAACCTGTTGCGGGCGGTTAGCTAATTAGTGCAGGCCACTGCCAAGCACCGTTGCGACAGATGTTTAGCTGCATGGCGGCTAATGAACACAGGCTGGAAGGCGTCCATTGGACTCATTATGCCGCCGTTTGTGCCAGAGGCCACTGGATCCACTTTATCGACCCAGCCCAGAGCCGCTAAATGTGATGGCTGTACCGTGCAATGAGCTGAGGGTAGCTAATTGAGATGACGAGTGTGTTATGTGCATGTTATGTGCAATGTGCATTCAGTGGAGGCAATATTGTCTTTTAATTAGCCAGTAATACGAGCAGGTGCTTTCACACTGAGCGCCCCGTGGCACTTTAGTATTTAATGACATTCATCTGGGACTGCAGCTTCATTTCTGGGAGGAAAAGCGTCATGATTACACTGCTATGGACCATGTTATGGACCATCCACCTTGTGGAACTCTGTGGAGCACATCTTCTCATATAGAAACTTCAATGGTAACAGTTTCCTACTTGTGTAGTTTGAAGTAGGAATTCATCTGGAAGATGCTGATGCCCTTTGTCCTAGTTCAAATGGTCGGTCATGCTAGTCTGTTAAGAAAGGAGACATACGTATATGAGTTGTTCATCGTTCATGAACAAATAAACCACTGTTTGGCTACGGTAATAATTTTTGTCGAAATTCAAATTCTACCAAAACCAGGGAATAGGAAAAATGAGCGCCCACTGCCCTGCTGAAAACAATAGCTTAGACCAGCTACCAGCATGGCCAGCAAGACCAGCATACGTTGTGTTTTCATGCTGTTTTTATGCTGCACGAAAACACAACGTATGCTGGTCTTGCTGGTATGACCATCATACAACATGAGCACAAAACGTATGCTGGTCTATGCTGTTTTTTCCAGCAGGGTGTATTGTTATTATTTCAATATTTTCAGACCCATTTAGTTTCTGCTGCTTGATGAAAGCCTTTCTTTAGATTATTTATTGCAGTTTACCTTTTCATCGTTCTACAATGTCATCGTTAAAACAGCGGACATATTTCATGGTGTTCATTTGTTGCAAGCAAGCTTTGGCCTCAGTGAGAATGAACTGCAGCGTAGCACAGGTTTGGTGTCACACAGCCTCTTCTTTGCCGTCTTAGCCTGCTCATTAGCGCCGGTTATTATCGCCGAGGCTCAGCGAGGCCACAAAGCAGCGCTACCTCTCAAACCGGACAGCTTCAATAAGTGTCAAAGCCCTGCGAGTGCAGCATGTATGCTAATCACCCCAGAGAATACAGCCAATTGATTCTAATTGGTGAGCTTCCAATGGCGGACTGGCGGCCGGAGGAGAAGGGCAGCGGCGGTGGGGTTGGGGGGGGCTTCCCTCCTCAGGCTGACACATCTAATCCGCCCCACAATGATGCATATGGGACTGTGTCTCTTGCAAATCTGCTGCTAGAAAAAGGACTAAAGCCTGAGATTGTCTTCACTGGAGGGTCTAGCATTGAATGGCTGGGAGCGGGGGTGGGGTGGGGGGGGTTGCATAATGCACCGCTGCCCTTGTGTGACTCATGAATGATTTTATTCCACAAAGGTAGAAGAGTGAAGTGCTTCGGTGGATGTGTGTAGCTGGACATGATTGACATCTTTGTTTCAGTGATGACTGTTCTAGAAGGTGTTCTGTTACCTTTGCTCCACATGGCAGGTATTTATTTAACCCACACAGCCAGGAGATCCTGACCTGCAAAAACACACAATCATGGAAAGTAAACATGCAAACCCAATGAGAGCAAGACTTTTGATTGCCGCTACTTTTACATTTGCATGACAACCGGCTCCAAATTATTATTACCACCATTTTGGTTACAAAAATTCAATGAAAACAAAATCAAACAGGGTTGTATGAAAACAACCTGGCTGTATTTGAAGAACATCTTGAACTTCTTCTTCTGGGTACCAGACTGTACCAGTTAACAACTCATCCACTTAGAGAATTCAAACCAAAGCCCACAAAGCCCCCATTCATGGCCAGTGCAAAAGAGAGCAAAGTTGATCTCTAAGTTTGTCCGAGAGCTCTTAGCGCTCCGGTTTCCTGCTTCCATTTGAGGCCCGTGTATTGGCTTTCAGTGGCGGTCCGGCCCGCTGAGGCGCAGGTGCCCCCCAGATTCAGTTTCAGGCCTTTTTATGCGGCCCACTTGCCATCTGCTTGATCTGGTCATGTAGGCAGCTCTGATAGTTGTGAATGGAAATCTTCTGCTCAACTTTCAGCTCCTTTGTACCACCTGACAGCAGATGGGGAAAGGAAGAGGGAAACATTCCCCGGGAGAACAGCAAGAGGGTGTTTTGCTGCAGGAGACGGCGTTCTCATGGTGGGGATACTTTGTTTCAAAAGTGGCCCACGAAACAAAGCCTGAGACGAGCTTTCTCACAGAGTAACATTTCTCTCACGAGATCTTAGAAACATCCCTTCCAATGACAGCGTTCCATTCGGAAGACAGACAAGACGCTTATTCCATCATGCGGAATGCAAAGCATCCGGCATGGAGTGCCTGCGGGAGAGCTCTGGATGCCAATCTTCCCACTACTTTGTCACGGCGTTCGTCTTGTCAGCAGTTACATGAACACGTACACGGAGTTTGTAAACCCTACACCCACCTGACTGACGCCTGCATGCTTTGCCGCTGTTGACTTTCGACTTGCTTCTATGAACCCACGTCTCATTGTCATTGTGTACTCCAGAGTTTTTCAACCTTTTTTGAGCCACGGCACGTTTTTTACATTGTAAAAATCTTGTGGCGCACCACTAACCAAAAATGTTCCAAAATGTCACCACGACCTCACACGTGCATCAATAAGTCTATGGGAGGAACAAGGTAGGTGTTGCCACACGAACCAATATTACATTGCTCTGCCAGTCTTTACACCACAGACACTCCACAGTAGCCACGTTTTTACATCACCACTTTTTCTCTTTCCCAATGACCTTTCGGGAAACAATGGTATCCATGGAAAGGAATATTCCAATCCCTTGTCTACATGCGCCGTGAAAATCAAACAGAATAGTCAATAGGGCATGCCCAGTAAAACGTAAACATCAACATCACGTGATACCGGCTTCCCCAAGTTTTTCTTTCACTTGTTGGAATAACTCCGTATTGCCAGTTTTTCGTCTGTCCAGTCTTGAAATTTAGTTTGAATCAAAAACAAACTTTGCTTAGTCCAGTGCCGATTGCTGGCCTCCATTTTTAAAAGTGAAGAACGTCTGCATCTGCGTGTTACGTCATATCTGAGCATGCGCTGAAAGAACGCACCCGGGATCAATTTAAACAGGAAAAGATCAAATTCAATCTTGCTAATATTTTATAATTAAACTCAGGACATGTTTTATATAGATATATATTTTCTTTTTTAATAAAAGTGGACTTGTGAATGGCGTATAGAAGGGTTTAGATTCTGTTCCACAGATGGCGCTAATGCACACGAAAGCTGCTTGCCAACCGCCAATAAACAACAGAAGAAGAAAAACACCACAAAGAAGAAGGCACCCTGACAACTTTCCGTTTGAGCGGGTACAAGATACCTCAATCGGATTGGTTAAAGGAATATTCCATCCCTGTTCAATTCTTTCCGTTTGAGCAAATAAATCAAAGTGAATTGGAATATTTGGGTCCATGTATACTATTGACATAATGGCTATTGACATAATATTTGCAAATGATGATTAATCAATGTTAATTATAAAAAGTGATATTGGATAATTCCTCACGGCACACCTGACGGTTTCTCAAGGTACACTATTGTGCCGCGGCACAGTGGTTGAAAATCACTGGTGTACTCAATGTGGTGTACCAGGGAGTCGGGCATGTATTAACGTCTGTAAATCAACACCATGAACTTTGCAGGATTGTACGAGTAAACACATACACAGATATCAACTTTTTAATATCTGGGGAGGCTTCCCTTCTGCTGTAGATGGTTTTTATTTTGTCTCATAGAGTCCAGATCCCTGCCACGTCTTTGGATGTTCCTTTAGTCTAATTTATGGTCATTTCTTAACTTGCCACTTTTAACACTCATGTAGGTTTTATTGTAAGGCCCGCCTGGGTGGTCCACGGGTTATCAATTCTACACTGGCAGACTGGAAGAGAAACATGTGGTGGCATCGCTACACCGAGAATAGGAACAGTATCCACGTATACATGGAGTCAAATATTCCAATTGCATTGGGTTTATTTGCTCAAACGGAAAGAATGTAACCTTTGTATACACCTCATTCCCAAAGAAAACTGACAATCCCAATGAATATATAATGGGATTCCCAGGGGTGGAATATTCCTTTCCCCAATCCGATTGCGGTATCTTGTACCCGCTCAAACGGAAAGTTGTCAGGGTGCGTTCTTCTTCGTGGTGTTCTTCTTCTTCTGTTGTTTATTGGCGGTTGGCAAGCAGCTTTCGTGTGCATTAGCGCCATCTGTGAAACAGAATCTAAACCCTTCTATACGCCATTCACAAGTCCACTTTTATTAAAAAAGAAAATATATATCTATATAAAACATGTCCCGACTTTAATTATAAAATATTAGCAAAATTGAATTTGATCTTTTCCTGTTTAAATGTATCCCAAGTGCGTTCATGCGGGATAACTCACGGGAAACTCGGGCGTTTCTTTCCCCGGGTGGAAGAAAAACTCAGGGAAGTCGGTATCACGTGATGTTGATATTTACGTTTTACTGGGCATGCCCCATTGACTATTCTGTTTGATTATAGCGGCGCATGTAGACAGGAGATTGGAATATTTCTTTCCATGGATTCCATTGTTTTCGGAAAAGTCATTCGGAAAGATTCCATTCGGAAAGAGGAAAACTCCTCATGTAAACATGGCTAGTGTCACTTTTGTTCTTTTTAGTGAACTGTTTATCTCCATTATGACTTCTAAGGCTCAACTAAGACTCAACTGGTGGCAGTGCGTAACATCCATCCATCCATCTTCAATGCCGCTTATCCTCATTGGGGCCGTGGTATGCTGGAGCCTATCCCAGCTCTCTTTGAGTGAGTGATTTATAATGAGCATGGTAATTCATTCATTTCACTTAATGATATATCACATATCCCAATTCCACATGTCCAAACGGAGCGGAAAGAAGCAGAGCTTGTTCAATCCTACCCCCGATTTGTTTGACATAAATTCTTAATACATTTGCTAATTTCCTCTTCCACATGATCTCCTTGCCAGTTCTGAAGAACATGCTAACAGATGTAACAATGTGTTGAGCTTTACAAATCTGTATGGATATCCATCCATTTTCCTGTACATAATAGGGTCACAGGGGCAGGCTGGAGCCTATCCCAGCAGCCTATGGGTGATGGGTTGGGTAGGGTCACCAATTAACGTGTATGTGCCTGGTTTTGGAATGTGGGAGGAAACCGGAGTAAACCCACCCATGGGGAGAACATGCAAACCCCGCAAAGAGATGCCCAAGCAGATATTCGAACCCAGGTCTTCCTGATCTTCTGACTTGTGGTCTATTATAACGCCTAGATGTTTTTCCATTCACTCACCCTGACTTAGGGGTGAATTTGGGTATAAATTAGGTAAGAGATCTGACTCGCAACTGGAACTTGAACATAACCTTTGGACTTTGTGTACAGGTAGAAATCATGGCTATCTTTAGATATCTGGCGCCGTTCCTAGTTGAAACTAAATTGGAGTCTTTGACTTTTCAGTCAACTTCTGAGATGTTCGACACCAAACCATTCAAGTTGTATGAGTCAAGGTTCCACTGTATCTCGATTCTAACGCTGACAGCGAGGCACCGGTACTAAAAATGGACTTATAGCACTAAATGTACTCAACAAGTCAAATAAATCCCAGTTTGCCAGTTATGAAACGTGGCTGTCAGCTTGTGTGCAGACTAATGAAACGAGCGTCTGGTGGGGCAGTTTTTGCAGTTGTGTGCTACACTGCCAGTCCTGCAGAGTCCAAATAATCTGGTACCCGTCCACGCTCCAGTCCAGCACATAGCAACCACGTGTTGTCCAGCCTGCATCCTTGTGGAGGACTGCACAAATGGTCAAACATATGTGTGAAGGTGCACATGCTGGTCACTTTTAAATGTCGCAGGCAACCGCGAGAAAAACACAGTGTGGGAAACAGGGCCGCAGAAATGCTTATGGCGTTGTCCGTTGGACGTCAGTAGTGAGAGACGTAAATCAGACACCTTTGGACGCCTTCCGATCACCCTTCCTCAGGTTCAGGTAGGGTTTCCAACTAAAACAGACAAAATTCCCCGGAGCAACACCTGGGAACACTTCCCCGTCAACCGCAGGCAACTCGTAATGTCTTTGCCTCCACAGCTCGTTGGAGCCAAAATTGCTTGGCTTGCAGACCTGATTACCTCAGCAAAGAGGAGATGACGTGTGCACAGTTAACGGTCCTGCAGGCTCAGGAATTGTTCACAAAATAAATAGCGAGCTTTCCAGAACGGTGACGAGTGACATGGCACACATTTCATCCCTGGCACTTCCAGGCGATACAGTGCAGAGAACAGATGCATTCCTTCATAACGCTGCTGACCACCTGCTAGCTTGTCCACTTGACCTTTCCACTCTTCCTCTCCGCTGTGAGCTTGTCCTCGTCTGACTAAGATTACAGTCAGACTCCAAAACTATTCCCATTTTAATTCATCCTCGGCAAATGACTTTGACCAGCTGTTTAAGCACGGACAAAGAAAAGATTGTTAATTGTCTTCAATAGATTAATGTGCTGCTTAGTAAAAAGGACCATCAGCAGCTGGGAAAACATTCTCCTGTTTCATTGGTGACACTTGAACAGACTCATACACAGGATGGGCCGAAAACTATACAAAATAGAAAATAAAAACTATGCAGAAACTATACAAAAAAATGACATTTACTTCCTGTTTATCCTGGCAAAATTGAACTCAATAGTTTTTCTCATTTTCTTGATTGCCTTGTTCGTCACTTTCTTTGACCCCGTGGCGGGTTATTTAGCAGTCACGCTTAGTATAAATAGTGAGTCAACAATGCATAGGGTGCTTTGTGTGGGCACTTGATTTGTCGGAACAATACAGTACAGAGCAAATAGGCTAGTTACGTGCAATACTGCATGGAAAATAGGAGTACACAAACCAAGTTTTACTGCATACTTGTACAACAGTAATAGAAAGGTTGTCACATTTGGCTCTTACTGATTGGCAGATGCAGGCTTAGATTTGCGATGATTTATTAGTGAGACCAGCTTACACTGCGTGTCTTAAAGTTGCTGCTACCAACCATTGTCAAATGTGGCATTTTAAAAACACCAGTTTCACCTGAATCAGTGAGTGCATGAGCAAATGGACTTGCCTTGCACGCTCCTACGACCTGTTAACTCTGAAGTGGCCTTGTGGGCTGGCTAATGGTTGCCAGACAAAACATTTCATATGGATGATTGCGTCTGTTTGTGAGAGTGCGCCTAAATGGGCGTCTGGATGCCAGAGTGCACGAGGACGTACTTGAGACACAGTGGAAGAGCAAAGTAAGTGAGCTGAAAGTCCTGAAAGCTTCTGGTGCAAGAGGAGTGATGGGTACCAAAATTTGGTTCCTTTGTGGCAGTGGTGCTGACATTAACGTTAGTAACCAGACAGACGTTTTGGTGCTAAATAAATGCAGACTCAGCCACCAGCCACAAGTGAGTGATGGTGATATTGGCCATGTTTGATGTTGTGTTGTAAGTCTTGACAGAGGAGCACAGTCTGACTCTCTTTATTTGTATCTTAATATGCTAGCAGTGTTGTTCAATTCCAACACAACACTTCCTAATTATGAACCAATCGAGCGAGCGAGGAATTGTGATCCTCACAAGCAGGTCGCACATTCTGTATGTCCTCTAATGCTGCTGGTTTTGTTTTGCGATAATTATCATTTTAAGACAGTACAATGAACGATGAAAGTATGAAAAACATGGCTGAATAAACAAATTTACATTTAATTGATTCACAGAACAATGTAGGTGCATTTGAAATGTATTATTGTCCCAAAATTTGACACTGAACAATATAATTGTCTACATTGGGGTAATAACTATAAAAGCAATCTTCACTTCACAAAGGATGAGAAAGAAACAATACAAGCAGTTGATGTTTGCTAAATACAAGGATGAAGAGTCTTGAACCAGTCATGATGTGCTATATATATCACTATATTGACACTTACTATGGTACCCATTATGGCATTGGATGCTCATATCACCTCATACTACGGTATGGGACAAAAAAGTTAGGAAAGCAGGAAGTGAACAAATGTAACAGTTAGTGATTGTAAAAGTACCAGATGGAGGGGTAGGATTTAATAAGCTTTGCTTCTTCCTACTCCTTTTGGACATGTGGAACTGTGAACTGATTATGGGATGCACTCAATTGTAATCTGATGTAATCAAATGAAATTAAACCATTACCATTACATTGTTTGACAACAAAAAAATCCATCCACCCATCCGTTCGTCCCTCTATCCATCCATCCATCTGTCTATTCGTCTATCAATCCATCTGTCCATCCATCCATACATCAATCCGTCTGTACATCCATCCATCTATCCAACTGCTCATACATCTGTCCATCCATCCATCAATCTGTCTGTCCATCCATCCATCCATCCATCCATCCATCCATCCATCAATTATTAGTATCATTATTTTTCTAGTTACATTTATTTCTATCTTTCCACTCTTTTTGTTTTGTTTATTTTATTTCTGCAATTTCGCCAGGAAGGCAAGTCTTTGCCAGTCGATGGAGTGATATGTCCAAACTTCTTGGGTCTCTAGAGGTTATGCAGCTTTTAGACCAGCATGGCGATACTTCCGTACAATCGCAGCAGACACTTCAAGAAAGAAACACTTCCTGACTTTTATTTTTAATGCAACTCTGATGAAATGTAGATTTATGACAGCTTGTGCTTGGACAATAAAAACAGTGACAGCAGTTGAACTTGGATGGAAAAAACAGCCGCACGTCACTCACTGACGCTGATGCTGGGATTGCAAGGTAAAGCGTTCAATGTAGTGATGCATAGGTCACAGTCTGGCTTCTGGCTGCACTTCTCACAGTACAGCTTTTCTCCAAATGAGAAATGTCGTCACGTTTTAATCTTCTCAGACCTCGCCATACATTACAGTCTCGTGAACCAGCAGATACCTCCACCACCCAGATGGACCAGTTACTGGCATCCTCCCCACTGACCTTCTGCAACCCCTATTTGTCAGGTCATGCACCATCCTGGCTAGTTGTGGCTGACAGGCTGAGGGAACTTTGGCCTCCATTCCATTATTGCCAGCAGCCCAATCATCTGCAAAGTGGATAGTGGATAGTGGATAGTGAATAGTGGACAGCACAGTACAGCCTCATTCTCTCCTCTGGGGTATGAAGACTTTATGGGGTCTTGTTAGAACAAGAACCTGAGTCAAGATGCTCGTAGGTGTTCCTGTCTGCCGCCTACTTCAACAGCACATTGACTACTTTGACTAGCAGAGTTACTGTCACATATTCATGTTGTATTTAAGGTTTTGATGTAAATCAATCAGTGCAAGTGTCTTAGCGACGCTGTGCTGGCTTGGCCGGGTGACTTGTGGTTAAACAACCCGACGTAGTACTGGGGA
This sequence comes from Doryrhamphus excisus, assembly GCF_030265055.1. NCBI lineage: Eukaryota > Metazoa > Chordata > Actinopteri > Syngnathiformes > Syngnathidae > Doryrhamphus > Doryrhamphus excisus. Next base: position 33,083,156 of record NC_080466.1, read on the forward strand.
ATGAGGATGTAAGATTTAGGGGTCAATTGTTTGGTCGGAAGCTCTCCCTCAGCCGTCAGTGTTTTAATGGCCTGGCTGTCTCTCTCTCACACATACTTCTCATTCTCACACTGCGAGGCCATAACTTCATTCTTGGTGGTGCTCCAAGGGGACTGCTGCTTGGCCAGAGCAGAACCTCATGTATTCAGTTAAAGCAATCAAAGCTCCATTCATTCCTCCACCAGCCCATAGTGCCCAATTCATTTGCAGCCAATAATGGGGAACCTGTTGTAGTTTTGGTGTAAAAGACTTGAACCCCCACCCCACCCCCAAACGCTCTGGAGCCACTACAGCCATACTAACAAAGCGTTGAGGAGCTGAGTGGAGAAAGGTACGTGTTTATTTTAGATATGCAAAGAGAGCATATAAGGAACATATGAATGTTTTTCATGCTGACGTGAAAATATATATATATATATATATATATATATATATATATATATATATATATATATATAGGTTTCTTCTTCCACGCTGAATGCATGAGCTTTTGCTTTTTGAGTGTGCACAACATGACTTTAAAACGTAAATATAATTTCTTGTTTTTTTAACAAGAAAGACAAAAACAGTGTCAACATCGACTTAATCTTCCCATTCATGTCCAAACTGTCGCTTGGCTTTCATTCTTGGTTCACTTTCAACTCGCCTTGGAGATCGCGTGCCATTTCCTCTTACTCAATCTGGGAAAACCTGTTCATGAAAGCGGATATTCATCAGGGATGTAAAGGTATGTTCTTTCACACACAGATTGTGAGGGGAGTGGCAGGGTCACATATAAATCTTCAGGTTGCAGTCTAACAATGTAGAAGAAGAAGGCAGTAAGCATTATTGGTGGTCCAGATGTAGAGAGAGATATTCTACCAGCATCAGATTCCTTCTAGTTCCTTCCAACCCTCTTGTAACTACATTTGCAGCATTAATTCACTGTATAACAACAACAACAACAATAATGATAATAGTAATATCACCATGGTAGCGCTCCGTCCCAGCGGGTGGCTTTCTTTTTCCTGGCTTCCTAATAGTGTGGGACGGAGTAATAACAAACAGCCTGAAGACATATTAACCTTGACAGCATTGATCTGCGCGGAGGACTCACTCAGGGCTTTCATGGAACCACCATGAAATCAATACGAAGCAACATGGAAACCAATTCAAAAGCCCAAAGCTGGAAGCCACCACTTTTTCCATTTTAAATATGCAGAACTACAATTTGTCAGGTTTTTATGTGAAGAATAGTTGAAATTGTGCTTGTTTGCATAACTGCGGAGCAAATGTAATTCCAAGTAATGTTATTCAAGTATCTGCATGGAAAAGAACCTTTAGGCTTGAGGAGACACCCAAGTGAAGGTAAACAAGACAATAAAGTAATCGAACAAACATCTGGAGCAACAGCGCTGCAGGAGCCGAGCAGGAAGTCTTGACAAGAGGCTGCTGATGGATGATAATTGATGACCGGGAAGCATCACCATCCCAGAGGACGCTCTGACCTCAGTAATCATGATTAATATGTATGCCACTCAATGGCTCCCAAATGGCAGCAAGAATAATAAAAGGCAGTTTTCAGCTGCAGGAATGTGCTCGCCGTGGCTCTTTGCTTATTTATTTAGCTCTGCTGAGAGAGTGAAGGCACTTCTGTTTCCTGCACCAATCCAGGAGGGGTTTTCCTCCGTCTTCCCGGTCATGTGGTCAGCGATGATTCTTGCAGGAGTGTCAGCAGAAAATCTCCATGCGCTCCTTTTGCTCTGGCGGTTCAGATCTCTTTTAAATGTTGCTGCTTGGAGGGCATTCATCATTTGTCCACAGACTGTTATTCCTTCATGTTTCTGGGATGCTCCAGTTTTCCAACCTCCTTCCCTGACCAAAGAAAACAGATCGTAGAAGCTAGTAGGAGTCGATGAAACCTGCCACCACGCAGCCAAACTGTGTGTGAGGTGAGAGTGGAAAAGGAAACGGGCAGCTTGATGCTCTTCCCTCCCTCCTTGGAAAAACGGAGTTCCCTTCATTCTTTCATGTGGCTTCTGTATGCCAACAATTGATATGTCAAAGGAGATGTTCCACTTTGACCACCAGAGATGATGACCTCAACAATAACAACCTCTGCTTAGCTCTTCTTATAGCCAAACCATAACCATTTGTGAAGATGGGCTGTTGTCAGAATGTAGCTGATAACTGACCTGGAGCCAGTTATCGTCATTCAATTTAAGAGTACCACAACATTTGTCTGGAAGCTAGTCCGTAACACCCCAGCCCGTAACACCCCAGCCCACATCCTTTAGGATTCTGAACTGTCCGTCTGCCTTTTTTAAAACGAGGTCTTTCTACCGCCTAAGTCAAGTCCACATAACAGAGGTTGTCAACTGGACCATTGCGATGGACCAGTTGATCTTTGGGACCTTGCGGTTCGATCCGCAAAGTATTAGAAAAATACAAGCAAATAAAAATCAGGACATATTAAGTACGTTTGGAGCAGTAAAATGGCAACTGGTGAAACATTTGACAGCATGAAGAGGATACTTTGTCTTGATTATGCCAAAAAGCAAACAATCACAACGACAGAATCGTTGTGCGTTTTCTTTTTCGATGTCCAGCAGTCCAGTTAGCGCCTTCGCACAGTGAGAGGCAATTTCCTGTGCGACCCATCTGATAAGGTTTGGGAGCAGAGAGCGGCCAGTAATTTAATCTCGGAGCTTTTATTAAAAGTGCAGCTGTCGATGGCCAAGCGGCGTACGAGCCCAGTGTGAATTCTTGTGTCGTGGTGCAATCGGGCCACATGTGCCAGCCGGAATCAGCAGAGGCTTCCTGTCCGTGTTTTCCTTAAATTACGTCAGCACATTTTTACGTATAAGTAAGTAAACTATACAGGAAGACAGTTTCCATCCATGGAACTGTATTCATTTCTGAACATGTTAAATGACGTCTTCGATGTGGGGTCGCTGTTAGCTTTGGTTCTAAAGGTCTGGTGGGTGATGTTCTGTAAACTGAGCCACATCCTGATGGACTGCAGGTTTATTTGCACCACTCAAAGCCAGCGTGCACAATGCTCAGCTCACCACCACACATGGAGCATGGGAATGACAGGCCGGGGTGAGAGGTCAGCCAGTGAGCTGAAGAGGAAATAAGCAATATGCTCGCCATCATTATCCTGCTCTGTTCAATTACAACTCTGTTAATCAGCCACTTCAGTCCGCTTTGGAGGAACTGAAGCAGCATTTTAGCAAGAAGATTTGAGGTTAAGTTGTTGTTGTTGTTGTCATTCTGTATGAAAGTGTTGACATCGTCTTTGTTTGTGGCATAAATGTCCCTCATGAGCTGTGCAAAGTTTATTTTGCGCCTGTCAGTCAACATGTCTCAGGGAGTCATTTTGAGGTTTGCATTTTTAGCAGCTTTAAAAGTGTGTCATTTAAAGTTGCATGTGGCAGCCCTGTGCTGTGGCTGCTGTGTGCGCCAGGAAACAATCAACACAATTCAATAATCACCTCGCCTGTTTACACCCAGCATGCAGGGAGGCCCTTCGCCTGTTTATTTTCTTTGTATCGTCTTGCATTTTCTTTTTCATTTCATGGCCAAGTGGACCTCCCTGACATCCTGCCCGCCCCCGACCTAGCCCACCCCACCCTGCTCCACTCTCATCACCAGCTCCCCCCCCGAAAAACCTTCACCCTCTCTCTCCCTTGTGGGCCTGAAGACCTCCACTCATCAAATTCCTCAAAGGTCACGCTGCTCTCAGAATCCACACACTCCACATACGTACACAACATGGCATGCATTGTCTGCACATTTGTTTGTGGAACCGTGTTTATTTGTGCGGAACAATCTGGAACGTCATTGTTGCATCCTGTCACATTGACGTGCACTCACTGGTACACATCAGGTACACGGTCCAGTTTTTCCCCGAGGTTTACAGCTTGCTTCAAGCTTCCTCTACAGTTACATTTGCAGTGCATACACACCTGCACAGCGTGTGTTTGTTTGTGTGTGTATTGTGGGGGATTCAGCTGATGAAATATAATAAATAATAAAAAAAACACATAAACATAAGCGCATTATAGCCCAGTGTATTGTTCCTCCACAGTTACCCCAAATTCACACCAGACAAATATCCCACAAGTCATGTCTGCTTAGTGTTTTGCATGCTTAAAAAATGCCCTATTTTTGGTGGGGAAAAAATGTAATTATTATTTCATAAAAATCCCTAAAATTGCAGGGTTACGAATGTTGAATTACAAATATGCGAGAATCTACCGTATTTAGTTTGTGTACTAAAATACCATTCTTTTGTGGTTCAAACAACACCTTTACTATGATCTGATGCAATATGGAGAGTACAGTGAAACCTTAAGCATAATAAATCATTTCCAGAATGTCCAACTCTAACAGAAACTACTCAAACCAAATTTAGTTTTACAATAAGAAATTATGCAACTCCACATAACCACAATTACTTTCTATATTTTCCACATAAACTGAACAATACGCTAACCAAGGTTGCTCTGTAAAAGAAAATATTGAATTTTACCTTCTTGGGGGCGTAGAGCATAACTGACTGTCATAGAGGTAGTCACTGTGGTTATGAACAGATGATTCAATGAAATACCTCTTGAAATTGAACATGATTTACATATACATATTCATAGTTCTTGTACTGCATCACATTAAAGATAAAGACCAGTCTGGAAATTGAAACTATGTCGTATGGCCTCAACTACTTCACCCATCTAGTGGATGGTATCCCCAAATCTTATTTAAGAAAAAAAAAGTAGTAGCATTAACATCTGTGAACATGCTTTGTCCAATCCTAGAAAGACATCCAGCAGCTGTGCAGTGAGAAAGTGAGCTACTGTAAATGACAGCAGGCACGAATAAATACATAATACAAAATATTCATGACAGGCTGCACGGCAGTCGAGTGGTCAGCGCGCAGGCCACACAGCTAGGAAACCCGAGTTTGATTCCACCCTCGGCCATCTCTGTGTGGAGTTTGCATGTTCTCCCCGTGCATGCGTGGGTTTTCTCCGGGTACTCCGGTTTCCTCCCACATTCCAAAAACATGCTAGGTTAATTGGCCACTCCAAATTGTCCATAGGTATGAATGTGAGTGTGAATGGTTGTTTGTCTATATGTGCCCTGTGATTGGCTGGCCACCAGTCCAGGGTGTGGGATAGGTTCCAGCACCCCCGTGACCCTTGTGAGGATAAGCGGTAGAAAATGAATGAATGAATTATATTCATGACCCATTACACACAGCATGCACATACATATACAACAACTGTAACAATGGCTGGTCCGATAGGTCAGTATTTCCGTGGTCGATTTCTGTGAAAAAGCTTTTTGTTTTGGTCTCTCTCTGTATTGTCCTCCTCTTGTCCCCACACTCCTCCCTGTTGTCTTTTTTCTTCTTTTCTGTCCCCTCTTGCTCCGGTCCTGGCCGCTCAAAAGTTGCATAACAAAAACATCAAATAAAGCCAAACAATACTCATGCATACATATAATGGAGAAGGTGCAGCTTACACTCCTCAGTCAAACTGCAGCTAGTGTAGCCAAAAGGATGGACAACACTCTCTCAACTGCTCTCTCATTTGGAGCCCCCCGATACCTAAAACTCCTCAAGTTGATTAATTCATTGAAAGATTGTTGGTTTGAACTTGGTAGAGTTCCGCTAAACGGCGGTGTTACAGTAAATGTTGCGCAAAGAGTTTACGTGGAGGTGAAAGCAGGAGACATGAAAGAAGAAACGTGACAGCTCTCACTCATGCACATGCATTCCACAGGGTGCAGCCCACAGCGAGTGTGTGGCATCACAAACCGTCAGACAGGTGACAGACCCGATGCTCATATGTACAATCGTTCATCTGATGTCAATATCTGTAAAGTCTTTAGCAAACAAGACTGGAGACAAGTGGCGACCAATTCCTTGGTTGTGGCTCATTTTGTCACTTAGTGAGCTGTGAAAAGATTCAATTATGGACAGCCGTGTTCTCAGCCATCTCAGAGGATGCGGAGGTCATGTTGAGAATGTTGGCTGACTAAAAATAGCAAGAATTAGTTTGGCTAGAAGGATAGGGTGCATGTCCTTCATATTCTGATAAAAGGTACTTAATAAAAAAATAAATACGCCGCCTCTGTGAGGCGTAAGAGACAAATAGGCCCAACTAGTTTGCAGCCTAGACGGGCTGCTGTAGAAGTTAATTGTATTGTATTGTTGCACATTAGCTCAAAAAGTCCATGTACATTCTTCTCATGTCAGATCATGGATCATGTAATGGGAGGCATTGTGTAACACTGTTTTAAAACAAAATGTTGGTCTTCCCCCACCCTGGGTGTCCAGGGTTTGTTGGTGGACTCATCTGGAAAAGGTCAAATCTGTGGAACGAGGCCGGCACTCTGAGCCAACACAAGCACAGACACTGTCCTCCAGGACCGTCCTCTCTAAGTGGACCTCGCTTAGAAGCCAAGCGCACTTTAGCCCTGCTAATAGCATGCTCAACTTTGGCCAAGACAAACCGTTTAGGTCCAACTCTGCCGAACAAACATGCACACATGATTTCCTGTGAAAGCACACACTTGGACTTTGGAGCTGTGAGGTTGCCAGATTGTGCGCCAGGTTGTCCGGGCTGGCCCTACAGTAGGACAGATGGTGTGGCATATGGGCGGGTTTATGGAATGACTCACTAAATCCACATTTCATTTGTCCAAAGGCTTTCATTGAACAAGCACAGGAGACTTTTTGAAATACCTTTGTGACTCATTGCCTGCAGCGCACCTAGCTAAACACAAGTGGCTGAACTAAAAGTCTTATGTCCAACTCGAGCACCCGCTACACTAAATATCCCAGCTTGGGATGATGGGTGAGAGCATGGCAGGCGATGGGGGAATAGCAAAGGTAACCCCAGGAGTGCTGTATGGGGGAGGGGGTGGACAATTACGAAGGGTCCATGATTGATAGGGGCTCCAGTAAATAGGAAAGGTGATTTCTTTTTCATGGGGCACCGAATTCCTGGCGGCGCCTCTGGGTTACCGCCTCCTTCAGGTTTCCAGACGTAGATCACAGGAAGACAGATTTGAGAGACTCTCAAATGTTGCGAGCTGTCTCCTGGAATTGAACTGGTTTGGAGTGGCAAAAGTGTAGATCTGTTTGTTCACGTTACAGAACAGAACCATTTGTCTTTGTGTTGGATTTATTGAGATGTGGCAGCATCAGATCACACAGCCATGGTGCATTCAAGGTCTACCAAAGTGCGATATTTTGCCATCTCTTGACGAAAAAACATGATAAAGACAAATAAAGACTTTAACGTGTAAAACATGTTGGTTTTTAACTTTATTTGTATTATCCTGTATTTTTTTAATTTTAAAATACTTAGTTTTGACAAATTTGTGTCAGAGTGAATGCTGATTGTATTCTCCATCATACTGTCTTCTGCTGTTGAGGTCCTTCAAAAAGTATTCCTCCATCAGTAATGGGATGGGGTACGGATGGGAGTGTGATGCTTTAAAGACCCCCCCCCGCCATCCTTTGACAGTGGCTAACACTGACAATGTCAAGGCCGACAATAAAGCTCTCTGTATTCAAAGCTGTGACAAAGACTTTTAGGACCTCATCCCAAACGTGAGTTCTCAGACTCGTCAATAATGGCCCCCGTCCTTCAGTGCAGACAGCTGCAAAACACTTGAGGAGTCATTTGCACCTCCTAAATAAACACCAGCAGACTGTCAAATGCACCACGCTGCTGTTTGGGTGATTTACTAGTCAGCCACAGCTGGCGTCCTCTCCATCCTAATTTGTTGTTGTTTGTTAAAAGTCCTAAATACATACTTTACCTTAAATGCACCTGAACTGACCAGCTCGTACTGCCAGGATATGACATCATGATGTATCATCTGATTCGAAGGTTTGACCATGACACGTTCACAAAAAGTAGTAAGAACATAAAAATTATGTTTTAGAAGTACAAATAAACTTTCTTTCGTCAGTTTTTTTTCTTTTGTTCAAACAAGACAAAGCTTTAGGAAGTCTCTTTGCTAGATTTGTCACTTTTTACTAAAAGAGTACCTAGAAGGGTCTGACTAGTCGCTAAGTTACATGTGGTGGGTCGTCTCAAACAAATAAATGTAAAACGCTGCGATGACACGGCACAGCACATCACAGCCGTGCACGAGGATATCACTTCACAAAAGATGAGTGCATGCGGGACACAAAAAGCGTCACAGCAGAAGTTCAATATCCATTCACACAGGGGTGTCTTTTCTGTCTTTATTGCATAATAAGAGTGTGAAGGCGTATAGGGGTGTTATTTCATGTCTAATAGGGCTCTAATAATGTTAAAAACTGTATTTGGAAGATGATAATCCTACTTCAAATAAATTCACTTATCACGGGCAGGTCTGGAATTAATTAACCGTGATGAACGAGGGATGTCTTGCAAAAGAAAAAACAGCCTGTATGTCAGCTTTGTGCTATCGGTGACAAAGCGTATTATTGTGACCAGATCATATCAAATGTTCATAGTAGACGCCATCTTTGTTTCCATCTTCCTGTTGGCCACAGCCTTTGACCGGACATTCAGCCAATGTTCATTTCTCCAATTTCAGAACATTTTACAATCATTTCACTTGAATTTTCGCTTTCACTTTCCTTCCCTTTGACGCAGACTTAAAAGAAACATGAAGAAAGAAAAGAGTTAACTAAAAAGAACAAAAGCGGACAAAACCCTCTTTAGTGTAGTGAACCAGTTCTCTTATTCTTTCTGTAACCACAAAATAGACTTCCTATCATTGTTTTTCATTTCTTTGAATCGTGTTCTTGGAGACACTTTTACCGCACAATTTTACCGCCCTACACCATCAAACATTAAAACAAGTACTGATACTTGTGTCACATTAGGAGGGCACTATTTATTATATGCTGAGGCATTAGATGTGGTGTCATTAGGACTCAAACAGCAAAAACTGAATACCCAAAATGACAGTGAAAATAATGATGAGTGCCGTGTTTGTTTTTACAAACTATGAGGGGTTTCCTCCATGGGAGTACAAGGTGTATGTCTGCTGTTGGATTAGGCATCACTTTTTCATCATTGCATTTCAAATGTTGGTAAAATGTTAGTGAAGCACTGTGTCATTAGCCGCTCATGTCGGGTCAAAGTGGTCACACCCGTGAAAGGCTCCAGTGTGGGGCTATTGGCCGCCTCGCAGGATGGAAACTATACATTAAAAAGACCACTACACGGACACAAAACAAACAAGAAAACATGCCGCTCAGCGGGAGTGGGGGTGCATGTTGTACACTTCACCTTTTAGTTAGAGTCCATCTTGACACGGGACCCTCCCCTGGTTCCTGGCTGGGACAATGCCTACTTCTGTACAGGCCTGGTCCAGGAGAGCGCGAGACTGCCTCAATGGTGTCTGTGAGGGCATCCGGGCAAGCTGAGGGTAGGAAAGAGATGGGCTGTGAGTGGGGGTTGATTGATGGATGGGGGCGGGGGGGTGTGGGAACCGGGACCCCCACACCCGAACCCCCACCCTGTCCACTTGTGCAGCACCAATTTGCAATGCAGATGGTGCGCTGGCAGGCTTACTTTTGGAAAAGGCGCATGAAAGGCGGCACAAAGAACACGGCGCTGATGGCAAATGTCATTCTCATTTTGATTCTTGACCCCCACTCCTCTAGAACCGCCCCTCCCCTTTGTGTGCTTCTCTGCCAGGCCGCGCTCCTCTTGTTGACGGGCCCATTAGCCGGGGAAAAGTGCAGCATTCCTTTCACACTGACTGTAGTTCACACGGTGTCGCGGTGTGGAACGTCGGAATAAGAAAGACGGAAAAGGAGCGTTGGAAATTCCCTCCTCTGTTGGCTAAGAAGCGAGCGTTGTTAACCGTGAACCTCCTTTGTGGCGACACTCTAATTTGTCACGAAGCCATTTAGTGGCACTGGTGACGACGACATAAATGGATCGGAAAAATAACAAAAGACAACTGGTGGTCGTACTCCTGAACACCACAAAGGAAAAGACTTTTCAACCAAACACGCACAATATGAGAACGTCGCCACCCCACTGCATTCCAGCACCTTGCTGACTTTCCAGGATGTCAAATTCTTTAAGACACACGTATTTACATAGATTTACACATTTCCCAGTTAGGTTTAGACCTTTTCAGGACTTTCACTGGTTTTATTTGTGATGTGACATGTGTGTCATTAACGCAGGCCCATAGATTTTTATGTTATTACCCTCAACAAGTATCTTTCATACATTTTGTTACGGTGAGTTTGAGTGAAATCCCAGACATAGAAGTTAGAAGCAAGGGATAGTTCACAAAAATACTTTATGGATGGTAAAGGGAACAAAAAACACGAACAAAGAGGACAGAGGAGACAAAACTCAGAAAAAAGGAAAAACAAAGTAACAAAATAACGTGCTGTTGGGGTGAAACCACCAGCAGAATACAAACTAAGGGTGTGGCAGCACTAACACAAAAAGGCTCACTGGTAGCGCTTGACGGATGGAGTTGGGAGACTTGAAACACAAAGCAAGGCAGGAAATAAGCTTTGTAGCAAGAAAATACTCCAACAACACACTAGAGCCAGGGACGCTGTTAAATAACGCCAGATTGATTGCAGATAGGAATCAGTTGCAGCCTGTGGCGACGCCCAGCACCCACAAAAGAAAAGCTTGTAACATATTTTAGAGTATGGCTTCTCTTTATGGAAAAAGAGAATTGATATGATACAAAATACCATCCATAAAGGAAGACATTCAAAACATTCCAAAAGCATCAGGAAAATGATTCCAAAAACAGAACGACACAGGAACCTGAAGTCAAATGTGTGTGTGTTAAGTTTTGGCATGTAAACATTATTTGGGGTACACCACTATCTGTATCTGTTCAACCACCTAAATGATCTGTGTCGTAGCTTACTCAGCGTGGGCGGGGCATAAACCGGAAGTGGGCATGGCTTGAATCTGTACATTGTTTTAAGGCTGAAATTGACACGGATTGATCACAAGTCTTGTTTATAATTATTATATTTATGAACACCGTCAGTGACTAAATAACAATTGTGCCCGCTGTCTTGTGAAATGCACCGTATAAGTTATGAAACAAGTTTAAGATTGCAAGGTGTCATACTGAAACGCATTGAGAGGGTTGTAATATTTTATCACGCTCATGTCAGCCATACATGCAGGATGCTTTGTGTAGGTGTACTTAATCTTGTGGCCAGTCAATGCAGGTTACCGTTACCGCTGCCTATGTACTGCTAACTGAAAATTAACCAAGTTCTTATATTGTTGGTAGCATGCCTGTTTTATAAAATACATTTCAAGGAAAAAATGCGGTCATGCTACCCCAATTAAGTTTTTCAGTGTCCGCACAGCGTTGTGCACCGTGCATGCTACATGCACATATTTGTATCTAAAGTTTACCTAGTAATTTTAGATGCAAACCAAAATAGAGGCGAGCTTAAGAAAACCTAATAAAGTGGAGGCATTGTGACAAACGGCGAGCCGCTTTAAACTTCCCAATTGCACCGTGTATGTGAATGAGGCAGCGCTTAGCTCCTCTGTGGTCTAGGGAGAGGCGATCGCTGTTTTTGACTAGCCAATCACAGAGCATGAAAAATGAATACATAATGAGCATTTTCTTTAAACATGAATATGGATAATGGCGACATGATGAACACTATTTTCACGTTTTTTCTATGAGTTAGTTCTTGAATTCAACAGTGTTCCTCACCTCAATAACCCAAAATGGAACCAAAGAACGCTCTAAGTGCCAGCATTTGATAAAGAAGGTGCAACAAGTGAGGTGATGTCATGTCCAAGCAGAAGCTGTAGTAATTCTACATTTGATCAAACTTCTAACAGTTCTAACGTCTTCTGCTGTATATGACTTCTATCAAACTGTAGTTATTGTACATTTCCAAATGTACCTGTATTGTTTTGTGGCTCAATTCAATAAAAAAGTATGTTTGTCCAGTTCTTTACTTTATTAGTCCCGTCTAAAAATCCCAGGAACATTTCCGTATGGACAGGGCCTAATTCTAATGCGGCCATGTTTGGTTTTATTTTGGGAATGAGCCATGGGCCAGTAAAATAACAGGCTGTCGGCCACAAATGGCCCTCGTCAGGGACTTTGGACACCGCTGCAGTATTGGATCTGGCAAAATAGAACATAAAATACATATTTTCTAAATGTGTGTTTAGGTGAACCACACCTTCCCAGAATGATGTCATTCCTCCTTTCCATGTTCAGACACAAACATGCAGTTTTTGCGGATGACGCTAAGCTTCTAGACTACATGTTATTGTAGTGGCAAGTCAGAGCCGGAGCCAAACAATTATTTATTTTCTCAGCTCTACGAGGTTGCGATGAATGTCAGTCATTGTGTTCCAGCAGCGCTTCCATGTGAGTGGCCCAGTTAGCTCAGGAAAGCCCAGTTTTCCCAGGGATCCATTACAACGCACGGCCAGAGTTGGTTTATTTTTATTCCAAAGTTTGGATGAATTCCTGCAGGAGGCGTCGGGATGAGGTCAATGTTCTATGTGAAAGACAAAGACGTCTGGCGAGGTGCAACGTCTTGAGGGTCCTTCTGTCTTAAAATATAGGTCAGATCAGAAATCGGGGGAGATGATCAGGATTCCATCAGTGGGCCGTCCACATGTCCTCTGCTCTCAAGCTGTCCTAAAATATGATGTGACAAGTCATGAGGTGATTGACAGCTTGAGTTTCTTAAAGAAATGTGAGACTTTTTAAACTCCCGCTGGGCCAAACTGAGTTTACATCATGAGTCACTGACACAACCTCTACCATCAAAAGTGCCATTTTGCCTCCTCTTATAAGAGGAGGCAAAATGAGCTGTGTAATGTTTTGCGGCAGTATTTTTGTTTATAAACAAAAATACTGCCGCAAAACATTGGAATGCCGTGCACAAAAGTATCAGGACACAACCAGTTCTTAGTTGTCGCTGAATCTTCATTCTTCATCGTAACAACACACTTAAAATTGTATGCTTCCAGTTTGTGGGAAGATCCTTTTCTGTTCCCAGTACGTCGATAAAGAAGCCCTCACAAATCTTACACAATGTCTTCCCAGGAGGGTGGAAACTGTTGTTGCTAAAAATCTCCATCATCTCCCAACACTTGTCCTTGTATGCTGAAATTTGCAGTGGAAAATTTAAGTTGCGTTGTACAAGGATTGGATGGATAAGAAGAATCTCAGACAAGCCATAACTACTGCTGCTCAGCAGTGTAGGTGGGGGGGCTGAGGGGGTGTCTAACACAGCTGACCTGTGTGACCTCTGTAATAGGCGCATCACTCGGCAGTCAGTAGGACACCAATGAAAATCAGTCACATACTAAAGGTCATGACCACACGGCAGGAGGCCCAAGAAGTGTGATGTTGCACAAAGTCTTTTTAAATGGCCTCCAGCAGAACACCACACAACATTGTGTCTTATACAGTGGAGTGAAAGTGAAAACCAAATCATTTTTTTCCCATAAAAAATCATGTAAATCCAACTAATTTGTTCCAGACACCCACAAATGTGAACAAAAAAACCCCACATTTTACAGACAATAATAGGTGTGCATGAAAAAGCCCCAATGTGAAATACATATAAATGACAAATGAAACAGATAAATTAACATTTAACACTTCAATGATCTTAACTGAAGACCAGCCAAGATGGATAAGTGGAAAGACGGATAGACAGAAGAGCCACGTTGATGCTGTTTTACTCTAGTCCAAAGTGAACTTCAACGCGTGGACGGTATACTTGCTCACTTGAACTTTGTTGTAGAGATCGATCAATATGTATTTTCAGGACCGATACAGATACCAATTTTTAGCAGTGAAGGTGGCCGATAACCAGAGGCGGCGCGTGCCAGCAGGCAAACTTTTAGGGGGCTTCCCTGCCAACAATGTAGCAAATCCCTTGGGGGCGCCTTCAGCGCTGTCTGAATCAATCAAAACTAAATATTGAACACTGTCCAACATTGAACTGAATTTAATTCAAATTATTTTGTTTATTCTATGCGGTACAATTCATCCGAGTATTATGTACATGGAAGTACAGTCGTTGTTTGTTTATTGTGGTTAATTGGTTCAAGACAATAGTTGGAGACAAAAGTCAATGTTAATAACTGAATATTTTTATAGTTAGAGCATAGAAAACCTATGACTTTGTAAATATGGGTTGTAACACTATTAGAGCCCTAGTAGACATGAAATAACACCACAATAGTCAAGTTTAGCAGCACGGCGGTCGAGTGGTTAGTGCGCAGACATCAAAGCTAGGAGACCAGGGTTCAATTCCACCCTCGGCCATCTCTGTGTGGAGTTTGCATGTTCTCCCCGTGCATGCGTGGGTTTTCTCCGGGTACTCCGGTTAGCTCCCACATTCCAAAAACATGCTAGGTTAATTGGCCACTCCAAATTGTCCATAGGTATGAATGTGAGTGTGAATGGTTGTTTGTCTATATCTGCCCTGTGATTGGCTGGCCACCAGTCCAGGGTGTACCCCGCCTCTCGCCCGAAGACAGCTGGGATAGGTTCCAGCACCCCCGCGGCCCTTGTGAGGAAAAAGTGGCAGAAAATGAATGAATGACTGAATAGTCACGTTTACACTACTATTATTCGTTGTTTACATCAGATCACTGCATAAATGCTGGGATAGGCTCCAGCAGGCCCGCGACCCTCGTGAGGATAAGCGGTAGAAAATGAATGAATGAATAAATATATTGTAAATAACCGCATCATGGGAGGAGTTGATTTCATTCATTCATTTATTCATTCATTTATTCATTCATTTATTCATTCATTTTCAACCACTTATCCTCACGAGGGTCGCGGGGGTGCTGGAGCCTATCTCAGCTGTCTTAGGGCGAGAGGCGGGGTCCACCCTGGACTGGTGGCCCGCCAATCACAGGGCACATATAGACAAACAACCATTCACACTCACATTCATACCTATGGACAATTTGGAGTGGCCAATTAACCTAGCATGTTTTTGGAATGTGGGAGGAAACCGGAGTACCCGGAGAAAACCCACGCATGCACGGGGAGAACATGCAAACTCCACACAGAAATGGCTGAGGGTGGAATTGAACCCTGGGTCTCCTAGCTGCGTGCTAACCACTCGTCCACAGTGCAGCCCTCCGATTGAATCAGCAGCTTATAATTTAGCTGAGTATATAGTAAGTATTCCAGGTAAGTTCTCCAGGGAGGTGACAGAATGCTTCCAGTCATCATTATTGGTGACACGTGCATAGAGAGCATCAAAGGTTAAGAGGCAAAGGTCATATATGAGTGTTATGTAAATATACACCCGTGATTGGAGTGGCGTGTGAATGTGTGCTGTGCACATGCATGACTGACTTGGAAATCAGGAAATGTTGTTCACGAAATGGAGGAACGTAAGTAAGTGGATAATAAAGATGAACTGTGTCCTTCCCTCATTATGATTGGGAAGAAAGAAAAGAACGGGAATGGTGACATAGCAACAAAGGGGTTAATGACTTTTTAAAAGCCTCCACTTCAGCACGTGTTTTTCTTTTTGAACTGCGAGTCGTAAAGTTGCTGTCAAGGGCCATAAGATTCACTCTAAATGTAAATACGTGCAGAGACGCTTCTCCGTGGGGTCAAGTCCCTAATTAACCTACAGGGGGCGACGTCATTTTCTCACGGGACGGCGGCAAAGAGAGAATAAGGCGGCTCTTGTCGAGTCCTCGTCTGGCGACCGATGCAGGACAGATAAGGCTGAAAAAAGGAGGTGTGCAGATAAAACTGCTCATTAAGAGTTGAAAGTGAAACAAAACAAGGTGATGGGAGATACAGTCGGATAGGACCGACCAACTCATCCTCCTCCTCATATGGAGGTGTCATCTTCACGAGGGAGGCGCCAGAAGAGGCAAGAAGTTGAAGGTCACCATTCTTGCAGGGGGAAAATGGTTACGAGGCGATGGAAGGAGGACGAAGAGGCAGCAGATGAGATTTGAATCGAGAGCAAAACCAAAGTTTGAGACGTTCTCGCTATCTAAATTGCATCTTGGAAGCTCCTGACTCAGAGTTCTGATCTGGTCCTGGATAAGCCTCATAAGGTGAGAAGAACATTGGAACACCTTGGCCTTGACATTTGTCCATCAGTCGGAGATGAGCTCATTAACATTGATTTATCAGCTGGAACACGGTCATATCGCGTCAAACAAACTTCAAAATCAGTAGATCAGTCGATCAGGAGATCAGTAGATCAGTAGATCTGGCTCTGCTCCAGAACAGTCAACCATTGTTGGCCAGGGTTTTGGGAGTGAAGTCTTACCCCAAGTGGAAGTTCAAGTATCTGGAGATCTTGTTCACAAGTGGGGGAAGGCTGGAGCGTGAGATTGACAGCGTCTACAGTCATGTGGTCGGACCGTCGTATTTATGGATCCTACCCTCACCTAAGGTCACAAGCTTTGGGTCTCGACCCAAAGAGCAAGACGGCAAATACAAGCGGCTGAAATGAGTGTCCTTCGTAGGGTGTGGCCCAGGGGTAAACCTCAAATTTGCCGTAGGGATTATGGCTCCCAGCTGGCCTGGTAACATCTTGGTGGTCCTCCGGTGGAACTTGAGGTGGCCGGAGACCAGGAAGCGGAAGAGAATGAATGGATGTTCAGACTCGTGTATGGCTAAAACTTCGAAAAATGATCAAGTTTGAACTCTTGATGTGCCGTTGGGCAGTCGTGATGAACTGACTTTGAAAAGTCAGCACTTAAAGAAAGTTTCAAACACAAAGAAGAGAAATTACAGAGTGGAATAAAAAAGTAAGTCTTAAAGACATGACAAATAATGAGCCCAGAAATGTCACCTGCTGTCAGTCATCCCGCTTGACGCCAGGAGATCACCTTTCTTGAAGATTCTCAACTCCGGTTGAGCGTCATTGACAGTGAGTGCAAGTCGACTTTGTTTTCTCCATGTGAAGTGTTTTTACGCACCTCAGCGCTGTGACTGATGCTTGACAATCACACACACACACACAGTGGACGCTCCTCTCAGCGGGGTTCTGCCGAGCGCTGGCGGCAACACGCTGACGCCTCGTTGTGCTTCGCTCTTCCCGCCGCTTGCGTGCCGTAGTTTTGATTCTTTATTTTGTAGCTGTGTGTCAGGATGTGTGATCCCTCTGCATTGACAATAGAACGTCTTCAGCTGGCTTTGATGGTCGTACGGGTCCACGCATGGAGGTGGCGCCTAATTGTAGATAAAGAGAAGTGCAACCCTGGCAATTTGGAGATGTAAAAATGATGAATGAGTTATTAGATTTTAATGATGAAGGGTGGAGGTAGCAAAGGTGAATCATGGCAGAGATGCAGCATCTCATTCTGAAACATTCTTACCTGTCATGTGCAAAAAGAAGTTGGAAGCAGGAAGTAAACACCGTTTAAGAAACAGTTTGGTAGCTTTCAAAGGAGCTTCAGGAAACATATTCCACCCTCATTCTCCTCCACATTGGCATTAGCTTTGTTTATTACAGCTAATCATTTATGCAGTTTAATTTGGAATTGTTATTTTGTTCAGTGTGTTCTTTTAAAGCACGATTGGTGGTGGTGTTCTTATGTTTTCTGGTTGGAAAAAAAAAAACCTTGAACCAGTGGCATCTAGTTCCTTTACAGTTTTTCTCGATTGTTTAAACACATTTTCTGAAAGGATGCCTCATATTCTCATATTCTCAGAACTCTACACACAAATCAAAAAATCACTCACACATTTCTGAAAACCCGTAAATTCTCCTGCAAAATGAAACTTTACATCCAAAACAGTCTTCATTCTTCTCAAAATGGTGTTTTGTCTCCAAATGACGCACACAAACCACTATATGAACAACATTTATATCAACCATTTGAACACTGATGTGCTCAGTGTAAAACACTGGGATTACATCATATTCATCATGACTTGACTTGACTTTTGTGTTCAGTTTGACACTTCTTGCAAAATATTTTAGAATTGTTGTTTGGGTTTTTTGTATTTTTTTGACTCAGAACACAAAATTACACAGGAATATATATATATATTTTTTTTCACAGAAAAACAATGTACGAAGTGTTCATCACAGCTAACACAAAGTTCCACATACAGTGGTCTGCATCTAAATGTATACAGCTTCAGTTCAAGAAATAATGAACAAAAATCAATCAATAACAAAACAAAAGACTATCCTGCATCACGTCTTCTGTTCGGGTCAGGCCACAGCACCTCATCTACATCACATGCAAGGTTTTCTCTGGCCAAGCAGCGGGGGAAATATGGCCTAGCATGGCCAATCCAGCCATGGAAAGCATCCGCTGGAATCTCTCTACATGCATCTTCCATAGCTTGGAGAAGGGGATTGTGTGTTTGTGGATTTCTGACCCTTTGCCCAGCCTCCCTCATTGTTAGACTATGGTTTACCACTTGGTCAACCAAAGTGGCCCTGATCTCATCACAGATTATGGCCCTCATCCTTCCTCTTCCTCGTCCTCCTCCTTCTCTCATTCTCACACCTCTGGCTCTCCCTCTGATTTCAATGTTGGCATCCATTGTTCCAAAACAGAGAAACTCACTTGTTGACGTTTTATGCTAAAGCTCTGATTGCTAATTGTAAAAATATGTGACAGGTGTTTACCCATGTGATGAGTCAGTGTGAATAATAGGAATATTAATGTGACTGTTTTGAGTGGCATTGTGTTCTTTGTGAAAACAAGAAGTTTACTTCATGAAAATTGTGCCAAAACTCAGAGAATTGTGTGTAGTGTTTTGAAAAAAGTGTGTTGTAGATCTGCAGTCTGAGTGTAAAGCAGAAATTGTGCTTATAGTTTAGCAGACTTGGTACATGGAGTTGGTGCATTGGTTCTATGTTGTGGTCATTGGGTCTCAGGCATCACAAATTGTGTGTAAACAATCGAGAAAAACTGTAATACTATAATACCTAAACACGTCACTTAACTTCCTGTCTTTCCTCTTCTGATCCTAATTTTGGAAGAACTTCCAGAACTGAGCTGGTGTGACATCCACAAGTGACGTCATACTTAAATGTGAAAGTTTTGTGCAACTTTAGAGGGGTCATTTGCCAATCTCAAGGACTAAAGTGGTTTTGCTGTACCCACGTATCCTTTCTTGCGTCTGTGGTTTGCGCAATTTGGAACCTAGTTCTAAAAAGACAGCGCCACGGAGGGGGGGTTCCATTTGGGGCTCAGTGATGTGTTAAGGGAGCCTCACAGAGACCACATGAAAAGAAGCCCCGCATGGATGTGGTTTTGTCTGCTGCACGCCTCTCGCAAGCCTCACGCGCACCCTCATGGATTCCGCTTCCTGTCAGACAGCTCCGCCTGATAACACACGGACATGGATCAGACTCCTTTGTCGCCGGAGTAATAAAGTTTTTCTCGTCAACATGCTTTTTGATCGTTATCATGCTTTGCTTCTTGTAGCAGAACTTCCAAGGCCACAGAGATGTAACATTTGTATCTAAAGCTGCCGTCCACTTCTGTGTTAACCGTTGAAGGTCAGGGAAGATAAAGAATGAAAAGGAATTGCCAGAAGTTTCCCACCAACAGAAATTCTCCAAAAAAGTTGCAAAGTTCTCTTCTCACTTGTGTGGTCCTGTGAGGTCTTTTGGCATCAAGCAGACCTTCTTGTTAGCATGTTGTTTTATGTCACTGTGGCATCTCCTCATAGTTAGTTGGAAAATTCCTGCATGAAATCATCTGCAGCTTTCTCCTGGTTAACGGGGAAAACTTCCAACCTGATGTTTGGAATTCTGGGAAATGCATTTAATGGAACTCCCACAGTCGCAACAAGCCACTTCCTCACACGGGATGCTGTCCCTTCCCCGCTAATCGCATTAAGCGTTGCATCTTCCATCCATATTATTAGTGCAAATGGATAGGAATGTCCCGCTGCATATGTCGACCTCCCGGGAGCAGTGGCTCCTCCTGAATGCCGTGTTTGTTTCCCATTGTCTTTCCCTGTGGAGCTGGTCCAGGAGGTCGGGGAAGGTCGTCCGTGGGATGGGAGCCACCGCACATACAGATGTTTATGTGATCAGACAAACACGTCTAAGGTTTCATGGAAGCAGGAAGGATGGGCCGCCTGCAGCTAACTCAAGTGTTTATCAGCTCCTACACGCTTTTTCCAAATAGTCCCTCAATGGGAAGCACGTGCACCTGCTGGGAGGACACCTTACTGCACCTTGCAAGTGATAATGCAGTAGACATAAATATCAAGAAGATGTATTTATTCCAGGTTCTTGTCAGACAAAGGTCTGGCTTCAAAAACACAGCAGCACTGAGACGACATGGTCATAATTCCGCTGTGTCGTCACATGATCTCTTGCGGTGATTAAAGTAAAGCAAGACCTGTTTTTTATGGCATCCGTCTGGGATGTGGTCTGGGTTTTCATTGATCTCAGGTTGCTCCTGTTTAATTACACCGCTAAGTGTTTCACAGGGAGACCAGGGAGGAGATCTGGGTGGGCCATCACTCCATCACTCCATCACTCTTTCCAGGGGATTCACTCTCATTAGCATTCTAGTAATACAAGCTAGAGGGATGACATGCGGTGTTGGAGGTTTTCTTCACATTTCATATTTTTATAGTATTTTCTGGTTGTTCGCTCACTCTTGCTCTCCTTGCAGCTTGAGAAAATGTCCTGGGGTTTTCAGTCTTCTATGTGGCTCATTATTGAGCTGCAGTGGAAAACAGAAGCAGCTTATTTCCTCATCTATTATGGAAAAGGTTGGCCTGGCGGAGCAGCCCGAGTGTCGGCTTTAGCCTGAAGCCATGACTCCTGCCTCGCCAGCGGTCAGCTTTGCCAGAGGCACCAATCATGCCACCTCCAAGGTCTAGCTCGCTTCTGATTGGATGCTGCTGGGGCCAAAATCTCTCGACGAAGCTCCCTGAAATCCTATAGGCCATGTTGTTGTGCTCTTGTAACCTTTACTGCTCTTTTTGATAAATGATTACTGATCTACTCGCCCAACTGTGATGCTCTGGATAAGTTTGGTCAATAAACCAGCTTTACATCATTTGGACCCGGGCAAACATGTAGTCTTACTACTAGGACCATCCTAAGGTGCACAAGGAGCATGAGTATCATGTCAGACCAGAAATTTGATTCAATTGAAGGTCCAACTCCTTCTGGAGGAATGTTGCTTGTTAGTTACGTACCTAACAATAAAAAGATGACACTTCATTTAAAAATGGATGCTTCCAAACTGTGACAGGAAGAGGGACGGTGCCTTCAGGAGGCGTTTGGTCGAACCTTCTGCTCAACAGACTCTTCATCCGAAGATTATTCTGGCTGCTTCGTGTCAAAGACACGGTGTGGGCTGTCTTTGTGGGGATGTTCGGTATTCATGCGCTTTAGCTTCTTTGGCGTGTCCCGCCGCCTTGTCATGCAAAGCCGCTGTGTCTTGACTCGACCCGACATGGACTCGGAGTGAATGGCAGCCCAGCTGTTGACTAATGGCCTGCATTCAGCGCTAAAACAACACAATGTCGCCACTCCTTGTTGTCCGGAGCGTGGGTGGTGGGTGCGGGGCAGGGAGGGCTGGCTGAGTAAATAGGGTGGGGGGTTGGGGTTGGGGCTTTGTGCTGTTTGACTGACAGCGGGTCAGTAAGGGGGAGCGAGCGGGTGGTCCCAATGTCTTCGAACAAACTGCCTCTCAGCTAAGACGCCTTTGTGCGGCCGAGTGGGAAGCTCCTGGCCGACGGCAACGGTTTACGTGTCTTGAGCCGCTTCAATCTGGGACTTGACATCAGGTCGTCCTGCAAGTTTCTAATGAAGTGTTTTGTTTGATTGTATCTGAGCTGCAACTATAAAACAAGTGGTTGGAGTGCATATGGGTCGAAAAAGTCACATCATTTTCACTTCTTTGGTTTCACACATTAAAAATAATTGTCATTGTCACCTCACAGCTAGG
This sequence comes from Doryrhamphus excisus, assembly GCF_030265055.1. Classification (NCBI taxonomy): domain Eukaryota; kingdom Metazoa; phylum Chordata; class Actinopteri; order Syngnathiformes; family Syngnathidae; genus Doryrhamphus; species Doryrhamphus excisus. The sequence goes on from NC_080466.1 coordinate 33,105,127, forward strand.
AGAACAGGGTTCAATTCCACCCTCGGCCATCTCTGTGTGGAGTTTGCATGTTCTCCCCGTGCATGCGTGGGTTTTCTCCGGGTACTCCGGTTTCCTCCCACATTCCAAAAACATGCTAGGTTAATTGGCCACTCCAAATTGTCCATAGGTATGAATGTGAGTGTGAATGGTTGTTTGTCTATATGTGCCCTGTGATTGGCTGGCCACCAGTCCAGGGTGTACCCCGCCTCTCGCCGAAAGACAGCTGGGATAGGCTCCAGCACCCCCGCGAGAACGTGAGGAAAAGCGGTAAAAAATAAATGAATGAATGAATGAATAAACATTTCAAGCATAAAAATGGCTATATTAACTTAGTAGACACATTCAAAGACATGTTGTGGTAATGTAACATTGATGAGACAATTGTCACCGCAGAAAGTACAGTAAGAAACCACCAGTAAAAAAGGAACAACAACAAGAAGGAACTGTTCCAATACTAAGAAGATGGGAGTTTACATGATGTCTTATTTATGTCTTATATGTCTTACTTTCTCTTGTCTACTACATTGGGTTATACAAGAGTAAAAGTGACAACTGGGATGTTATTTCATGTTTCTCCATCCATTTTCTATGCCGCTTATGCTCACTGGGGCCGTGGGGGTAGGCTGGAGCCTATCCCAGCTAACTTTGGTTGAAAGCCTGTACTGATCGCCAGTCAATCACAGCGCACATACTATAGACAAACAACCATTCCCACATTCATACGTTTTGGAGTGGCCAATTAACCTAGCATGTTTTTGGAATGGGGGAGGAAACCGGAGTACCCGGGCGGTACGCCACACAGAGATTGTATTTCATGTTTAGAGGGCTCTAATAATGTTAAAAACTGCATTTAAAAGGATGCAGACTTTGTACTTGGTGGGAATTCCCTCATCCCAGTTGGGTCTGGAACCATTTGACCACGATAAAAGAGAGATGACTGTACACCAAGCAAGTAAAACGTGTTGAGTAAATGCTACATTATGACTCGGTAGACTGAGGGGAAACCACAGTGTCCTCCTGAGGTAGATGCTGTTGATTCAGGAGATTAGGATTGCATTCAATGAAGAGCAGCGAGGGAGGGGGCAGAGGGGTTTAGGGGTGGTGCATGTCAAAGTATCTGCTTACATTTGGCCCAATTACCAACACAATGGTGCTGGGATTTGCAAAGAATCAAGTGGGGCTATTTGTCAGCATACATCTGTTAATTATTGCCGTAGATTAGGTCCCAAACAATAATTATCAGCTGCAATTAGGGAAGGAACTGTCCTTAATTGTGTTTAAAATGCTGACAAGACCAATTAGTCAACATCGCTGTCCCCCAAGAGACCACGCTCCCTTGCCAAGCCGACCATAAACTGATAGCCCTCTTCTGCTGCTTGTACCATGTCCACAACAAGAGAACCACAACCCGAACACCGCACGCTGGTTCCTAGCTGTTAGGATCTGGGATCAGTTTGGCAGATGATGGAAAGAGATGTGAAAGACAACCTGACGCTGCCTTTTCCGCACCATAAGGCGCACCCGATTATTTCTGTACTCAACAGACACATAAGGTGTAAGTAGGGCTGGGATGGAGCATCAATGGGAACTGGGTCTAACAGTCTATTTCTCCCAGAATAAAAAAAAAACGACCTTATGACACCAACAAAGAAGAAGTGGCAGTGTGCGCCACTAACATGACTAAACACCTAGAAATTACCTTGTGTGAGTACCTTGTGTTTGATGCGCTACGTCAGACTTCCTCCAACTAAGGTAAGGTAAGTTAAACAATACATTACATCGATCCGATGCCAATATCGAGGTAGCAAACAAATATGATGGCCAACTCAATGTCCAGCTAACGTAAAGATATGGACTTTTTCACGGACAAGCGACCTGAGGTTAATGCTAGATTTAGGAAGTTGAACAGACCACATGAAGTGTTACTCAGTTCACAGAAGCATCCAGAGTGGAGATGTCAGAATCATTTGGAACCAGAATCGAGATGAGGAATCGGAATTGGAACCGGAATAACTCAAATTCAACCCTAATTATAAGGTGCATGCTAAAACATACGCTTGAAACGTCAAAGAACGGACGGGAGCAAACCTTATTTTGTCCTTCAACATGAACTTACACTCAGAGAAAGGCGAGCCCAAAACCTCAACAAAATGGTTCTTCTGCTTCTACTGCTTGAACCATTCATGTGGCAACACCCTCAAGTTTAGTAGTTCCGGGGTGAATTACTGTATGTACCACCCCCCTAGCAATGGAAAGACATCAGAAGCAAAACAGTGAGTTTAGTTGACCTTATATACTATACACTCACCGTATTCTTTATTAATCTTCTCCCACAAATCCATCAAGGTCCTCATCTTCTGGATCTGAATTGAACAGCTGGTCAATTTTGCTACCAAAAATGTCAGATTCCCTCTCATCATTGTCTTCTCAAGTGGCTGTTCGGCAATGATGCCGGCTTTCACCAAAGCTCGGACAACACTTCAAGTAGATACAGATACTTTTTGGAACTATTATTATTCATTCTTTTTCTACCGCTTTTCCTCATGAGGGTCGCGGGGGTGCTGGAGCCTATCCCAGCTGTCTTGGGGCGAGAGGCGGGGTACACCCTGCGCTGGTGGCCAGCCAATCACAGGGCACATATAGACAAACAACCATTCACACTCACATTCATACCTATGGACAATTTGGAGTCGCCAATTAACCTAGCATGTTTTTGGAATGTGGGAGGAAACCGGAGTACCCGGAGAAAACCCACGCATGCACGGGGGAGAACATGCAAACTCCACACAGAGATCGCCGAGGGTGGAATTGAACCCTGGTCTCCTAGCTGTGAGGTCTGCGTGCTGAACACTCGACCACTGTGCCGCCATTCTTTTTGGAACTAAGTGCACACATTAGGTTCACCATTGATTATTGATTAAATTAGAGGCTGTTAAATGCGCCTCATAGTGAGGAAATATGGTCATGTATCATACATACCCTGGCATACTACATCCTGTACACACATGTACTACGATATACTTACATTCAAATAACATGACGGACATCACATCACATTACATTACTAATGGGGCAACACAACACAAAGCAACACACATTTCTTACATTTTGCTGGTGTCAGGTTTGGGCAAAATGTACTTTTTTCGGACTCTGTATGTCTACACTTTTTTTTGTCTACTAGTTACTTCTTGTTATGCTTTTTGGTTGTATTTTTCCAGGTTTATAAATGAGGTTTATATACAGTATTTCACAGGGAGCAGGGAGCGTTAGCATTTTAGTGTGTCCATGCTGTGTTTTCGTGGGACTATTAGGCAGAGGCTCGTTGCAGGCTTCCACAGTAGTGCACACATACCGGGCTAATGGAGGCACTCTCCAGCTGCAAGCCTCTTGTGACCGCTTGTTAAGGAGTAAATGCATAATGAAAGAAACACTTCCTCACTTTCTTTTTTTAATGCACTGCGCATGGGAATTCGGAGCGGAGTTCCGATGTGTACAAACAAAAAAAAAGTATTTTTAGCATTAGTGGGACAGCACAGAGAACAGTCATATTTCCTGCAACACTCCAGTATCTATCTGTTTACATAGTCAGTTAGCACGAGCTAACCTGGCTGGGACGTCATCGAGCATCAAGATAATAAAAGGGTTGAAAAATGTACTTGCACGAATGCTGCCTTTTTGTTTTTTTCCACTCACAGCCTAATTTCTTGGCGCATATGTGAGTGAAATACTCACACTGTACAGACCTCATATACTCCATGTTTGTCTGTAGCATCAGTCACATTTCAAGTGAATTTTGCTTTTTGAAAGTCAACCATCACACTTTTGATGAGGCAAATCACCAGAAAAAGTAGGACTAAAGGATTTAGTTAGCGGGCGCTGAATGTGTGGACGCTTCCTCTGACCTTCAGGAATATGCCAGCATTGACATTCTTTATAAAACAACACCAAAAAGCACTCCAGTTAGTTTTCAAACAAATGTAAATAAGGTTGGAGATCATTTTTTTTAGCCTGGAGTCAACACCATTGTTGTTTGTATTTCAAAATAAAACCACAAAATTATATTGTGACATATCGGCCATTATAAATAATGGAAACTATACACAAAAGTACATTTGGCACTTGCAGCTAATTCAACACATTTTAATAACGTCACTTTTAATGAAATAACATTTGGCTTTTTTTCTTTACCCGCACCCCCCACTCCTCCTACATGTGCGTATTCATAAATTCCACGCATGGGCTGATGAACCTCAACCTTTGTCACCATGAATATATCGGCGCGTATTTGCATAATCCACTTCATAATCCAGCGCAAGCACTCGGCGCTAACAGAGATAAGGAGGAGTAGCCAGTGTTTCTCCTGGGAATGCCGCTCGCTCGCATAAATGTGGGAACAGAGAGACACTTTCTGCTCCTTAAAGCAGATAACAACAAAAAGAGGGCGGCTTTGCAAAGTTTCCAGTCTTTCCCTCTTTTCCGAGAGAGCGTTGAGTGGAATATGATTGTTTGTATTTGACACACACTGAGTGCATTCCCAGCTGGGCGTGCTGTGTTATTATTTATGTATCCTGCACAGACGCCGCCTGCTCATTTTGTTGACTGCTCCTTGCAGGGAATGTGTTGTTGTTTTTTTTAAGAAGACGTGAGCTGTTGTGAGTGGGAATCAGAGAGCAACAAATGAGCAAACACACTACAGACTCCCAGTTCGTCCTCTACGTGGCTAATGAGGCTCGTTTTAGCTTGTGTGTGTGTGTGTGCGTGTGTGCACCTGTGTGTGTGTGTTGTGTAGAATGCCTGCGTGTGTCGTGACTGAGGCAGTGAAAAGCTCTCCTAAATCCTCCAATCTTTTCCAAATTGGCCCGCGGGATAACGCCACCTCGCCGCTACATCGCTCCCCGCCGAGCCGCCTGCATTCCTGCCTTTGTGTGTGTGCGCATGCATGTGTGTTTGGACAATGGCAACACTTCCTTTTTGGCCTAATAGGCAGGGAACCCCCACCATTGTGGCCTGATTAGGACCCCCATTCAAGCTCTCTGGGACTTCCAATTGCCAGGCCTTTTAAGGACCCCTCCCCCGCCGCCCCCCTTTGCTCACGACGACTGTACGACTTAATGAGACACAATTACTGCCCCCTAGGAGTTCTGGGCCAGCCAATGACAAAGAGCGGCAGACCCTCGGTGAATGGACGCTGAGCTAGAAGGAGAGAGGGGGCCAATCCAGAGCCTACATTGTCCACGGCGAGCACATAGAAGAGAAATCTAAATGTTTTTATTTAATGCGGGCTCATAATGAGGCCCCTGAGAGCACCAAAGGAGTGAAGAGGACAGCGGCTTGAATGGGAGAAAGGCCTACAGCTACAAATGAGGAAAGAGGACATGCTAGACCACGAGGAGGAGAGAAAAGGAAAGCCACAAATAGACACAAAGGTGAAAAAACACATTCGGCATGGAAATGTTCAAAAACTTCACAGGACTTTCCTCTTCTTCTTTTCTCTGTCAGCGCTCCAATCCTCAATTTGGTGTGGGAAAGCGTGCACGTGTTGGAGCTCAGGAGCCCCCCCAATGTTAGGGACTGATGCACACACAAAAGATGACACAAAAAAAAGACATTTCTTGAAACTGTCTGGTTTACTGCCACCATTTTGGAAAATGATCCGCAACATGAGAACCACAGCTTTGCTTTTTGTTTGTCTGTCTTGCATTCGGTGACCAACTCCTGTTAGTCTTTGTTTACGTCGCATTGTGTAGTCTACGGGATCACTGCAGGGACATACGAAACGGCTGCTGCTAACATACAACGCTACTGAGGTAACTAGTTAGCCTCTCCAAAGTACTTATTCTAAAGTGTTTCAAACAAACTTACTCCTACTTCTTACCACTTGTACATGGGTTGGGAGGACATGAAATAATATGTCCGTGTGCAATGCATGTAATATCATGTCATATCTCATCAATGTAACATTACTGATACCAGAATTATTATTATTCAAGACCAGAATACTGCATACACCCGTAGGAAATAATGTCAATCCCATTATCTGTTCTAGACACCCCAAATATGAACAAAAAATACATTTTATACAGAATAATTTAGTTTTACATGCAAGAAAGGGATATATTCAAAGTGACAAATTCATTCATTCATTTTCTACCGCTTTTTCCTCACGAGGGTCGCAGGGGTGCTGGAGCCTATCCCAGATGTCTTTGGGCGAGAGGCGGGGTACACCGTTGACTGGTGGCCAGCCAATCACGGGGCACATATAGACAAACAACCATTCACACTCACATTCATACCTATGGACAATTTAGAGTCGCCAATTAACCTAGCATGTATGGAAAAATAAACTTTTAACTGCGGCTGCCCAATGATTTTTAATCAGATGAATCTGTTTAATTAATTATGATTAATTGCCATTTGCAACTGTGTGAAATATGGCCAGTTTTAATGTTTTGTAAGAAAAAGAAACGAGAGAAATGATAGGACATGATTATGTACGTATATTTGTGTGAATTAACAGCTCCAAATGACCTGAACATTTAAATCAAGCTAACGGGCCCGTGTCTGTTGTCATAACAGAAAAAACATTCAAAGTAATTTATGAAATAAACATGGTGCAAAGTGGTCAGCCGGGTTGGGGGCCAGCTTACCCCCACGACGCTAGTGAGGATTAAGAAGTGTAGAAAATGAATAAATAATGAAACTAATTTTTTATTATTTTTGACAGCCGTACTTTTAACATCACTTTTCCCTTATTGTCCACTCTTGTGGGTGAAGATGGCAAGGAGTGGAGAGGGTGCATAGGATGGCATCTTTATACTTAGCGATGAGTTCTGTCTTGAATTCAATTGTGCTTCTCACCTTCTTTGTCAAAATTGCTGCCACTCGCAGTTTTCTTTTCTCCCATGGGGAGTTATACATCAGTTTCACTCTATAAAAAACTGCATGGACATTGACAGGTCATTGATTGTTTTGCTTGGCCACTCAGTTCCACAGAATGATACGACTTTGTTACGTTGTTTTTTAAATTAATTAATTAATTATCTTAATCTTAATATTGTGTGATAACCAAGACAGTGTACAACAATCGGGGGTACATTTTGGGCAAAAAATGGAGGGACCCAAAACTGCATGTGAACTTAGACCCCCTGACTGGTGGGGATAATCTTTTGGTGCAGGACAGCGTTTACCGTTAGTAATAAATTGTACTAATGGTAATGGTAATGGTTTAATTTCATTTGAACATGCATCAGATTACAATTGAATGCATCCCATAATCAGTTCCCAGTTCCACATGTCCAAAAAGAGTAGGAAGAAGCAAAGCTTATTAAATCCTACCCCTCCATCTGGTACTTTTACAATCACTAACAAATTACAACATTACATTTGTTCAACAAATTACAAAACAAAAAACAACAAATTACATTTGTTCACATCCTGCTTTCCTAATATAATTTAAATTTTTTTTGTCTTTTTTAAAATGTATTTTATTATTATTTTTTTATATGTTTTTTTTTTAATTTATTTTTCATTTTTAGTCACGTTCCGAAATACGATGTGATGTGAGCATCCAATGCCATAATGGGTACCATAGTAAGTGTCAATATAGTGATATATATAGCACATCATGACTGGTTCAAGACTCTTCATCCTTGTATTTAGCAAACATCAACTGCTTGTATTGTTTCTTGAATTGGCTCATCGTTGTGCATTGTTTGATTTCCTTACTCAATCCATTCCATAGTTTGATTCCACATACTGAAATGCTATGGCTAGCATAACGTAGTCCTAGCATAGAAGTGTTTCAAATGTACTTCTTCCCTGAGATCATATTTCTCCTCTCTTGTAGAGAAGTATTGGATGACATTTGTACATTTGTACATGACATTGCGATGTACAAGTTGGCAACCTCACACACATTTTTACTGCGCTGGGGGAGGAATTCTGGTTTGTGAGGACACGTCCTACATACGACACAAACATCAACACTTATTGGAGTCCAGGCTAAGAAAAACTAGACGTTTGGCAGCTCAGATCTTCTGCTACACGACTCAGTTTTTAGCTCCAAGTTTTGACCACAGAACGTGTCTTTGTTCAGTGTTGACCCTCTGAAACACAGGTTGCAGCCTGCCGCCATTCCACATTGGATTTGGACGCTATCGCGTGTCTGCCAGTTAAGTGGAGCGGGACCGGGCCTGTTGACTTGGCCACAAGCGGCCTTTTTCTTTGTGCCGAGTTCCACCGCTGCCGTTTTCTAGCTAGCTCGCCATGACCCACATAAAAGTGTCCCGAGCTGTTAGCGAGGCCGTAAAACTGACGTGGTCTCGTAAGTCACTGCAGTATAACAATGACCTTTAGCTGTTGTGTTCCTTGCTAAAGCTAAGTAAACAAAGTTAAGTTGGACCTTTCAGTTTCCATTCAGCCTCCATGATGTGGAGGGTATAAAACAAACTCGTAAAAAATTCACTTTAGCAAATTTGACTCAAACCACAGCCTCTATATTGCAGTGGTGGAAGCAAAAATACTTTTTATACTTTCATACTTTGTCCTGACAATACCCTGTTGCTAAATATTTAGCAACCTGCAAACAGAAACAATGAAGTATGAGCCTGGCAGGTATGTCAAAGTGCAGCCTGGGGGCCTGTTATTGACCTGCAGCTCATTTTTGTATCGGCCCTTGGCATATTGTAAAAACAAAAATCAATGTGTAATAATTGTGTAAAAAATGTCATCCAATACTTCTGTACAAGAGAGGAGAAATATGATCTCAGGGAAGAAGTACATTTGAAACACTTCTATGCTAGGACTACGTTATGCTAGCCATAGCATTTCAGTATGTGGAATCAAACTATGGAATGGATTGAGTAAGGAAATCAAACAATGCACAACGATGAGCCAATTCAAGAAACAATACAAGCAGTTGATGTTTGCTAAATACAAGGATGAAGAGTCTTGAACCAGTCATGATGTGCTATATATATCACTATATTGACACTTACTATGGTACCCATTATGGCATTGGATGCTCACATCACATCGTATTTTGGTACGTGACTAAAAATGAAAAATAAATAAAAAAAGAACATATAAAAAAATAAAATAATTCATAAAATAACTTTTAAAAAAGACAGAAAAAACTCAAATTATATTAAGAAAGCAGGAAGTGAACAAATGTAATTTGTTGTTTTTTGTTGTTTTGTTGTTTTTTGTTTTGTGTTTTGTAATTTGTTGAACAAATGTAAATTTGTAATTTGTTAGTGATTGTAAAAGTACCAGATGGAGGGGTAGGATTTAATAAACTTTGCTTCTTCCTACTCCTTTTGGACATGTGGAACTGGGAACTGATTATGGGATGCACTCAATTGTAATCTGATGCATGTTCAAATGAAATTAAACCATTACCATTACCATTAATTTACCATTGGCCTGATCTGACGTTACTTCATACGTGCAGTTGGATTTACCACAGTACCTTTGAGATCGACTACCCCCCAAGCCTAAAATATTTTTTTTCTTACCGTTGCTTTATAGTAAGTGTTCTTATTACTTTCCATCACCAGCAGTGACGTTTCTCTGCTTGTCGATACGAGCACGACTAATAATGTACTCAATATTATTCCAGGCATTGAAGAGTGAGTAAATGAGAAAGAAGTCATGAATCCATCGCAGGTGTCGGGATGACGACACACGCTGCAACACCAATCTTGATTTGATTTCCATCCATTTGCATTGCAGAGCGCTCATCTCACCTCATTGCCACTTTTTCTTCAAGTATCAAAGTCAAAGTTGACAAAGGTTTATTTTTGGAGACGCCAAATGTCTTTTTTAAAGTCTACCTTCTCAAAAGTCTTCTTGTCACTTTCACATGGATCTCTGTTGGTTTCGTCAGCTTTGTGCACGTCCAACTTGAAGTTTGCCACGATGCAAACATGTAATGTCACTTGGAGTGTATGGCGTACAGAGGTGTGCCGATTTCCCAAATGTACAAATTAATTGAGGGACACGAAGTGTCATGAGTCTAACGGTAAACAAATCCAGTGCAGTCCAGCCTTTGGCTAGCGGGACCACTAGTGGATCCCTACGTATTCACGATTCCGCATTTGCAACCCGTCAAGATTTTTTCCTACAGAAAACACATCTTATTAATGGTACATGGTGATAATTCATACATTTAAAGCAGCAAGGTGAAGTCAAGTTAATATGCAGTATGATGGTAAATTGATACTAGAATTACAACAGGCATTATTTCAGCATGCCATGGAGGAGAGCATTCTCCTACAGCTTGAGGGGGCAACACAGTGGCTTGCAGAGCTGCATTACGGCTGGGTTGTACTTCCACCGAAATCCACCGCATGGAAATCTGCTCGAGAGACCTCATATAACCAAATTCCATGCAGTGTCTACTCCCAAACAGCAGGGGGCAGTGTATCAAAAACCCACGGTTTGTTTATGCTTAAACTACTGATCTCCTAAACCAGGGGTGTCCAAACTTTTTGCAAAGAGGGCCAGATTTGGTAAGGTGAAAATGTGTGGGGGCCGACTATTTAGCCTGACATTCTTTGAACCATTAACATTAAATACAAATTAACTTTTTGGGATTTTTTTAAATTACAAATGGCATACTTTTACTTTTACATTTTTTTTTACATTTAGGTTTTTACCGAAATCACAAACCACAAAAAATTAAGAAAACTATAAAGGATATCTAAGTTCATGTGAAACATTACATATTATTCACTATTATATGCTCACTGTAGGAAAAGTGCTGAAAACAAAACAATGATCACTGCATATTCAAACTGTGATTTTGACCATCACAAAAAAATTAATTAACTGAGATTTAAGAATTTATTCAACTCAGAGGACTTAACAAAGGTCTTGCCTGCACTAATGTGAAGGGTGATACTGGGATCTTGACTGCAGTATGTAGTCCATGTCTGGCTCAAGAGCAGTGGTTTTGATGCGCAAGACGTCACGCAGGTGAGAGTCACTCAGTCTCGTCCTCATGCGGCTCTTGTTAATGTTCATAACGGAGAATGTCTTCTCGCACATGTATGTGGAGCCAAACAAGCTCAGCATTTTCTTAGCAAATGTCCGAATTGCTTGGAACCTGCCTTCATCCAGCTGGCGGTAGAAGTTGACAAGAGGGAGCTGTTGGTGCCGACTGCGATGCTCGGCGTCACACTGCAGCTCAATGAGCTCCAGTTGCAGGTGGTCTGGAGCGTCATCAGGGTCCACGGAGAAAGGAGAGGAAAAAAGCGTGATCTCCTTTTCAATAGCTGCAAAGTCCCGAAAGCGCTGCTGAAACTCCTCAACCAGAGATGAGATGTCTGCTGCATACTTTGTCATTTGCGCACTGATATTGATCTGTGGGAAACTGGTCACAATTTCCTGCAGCGACGGGAAATGTGCGGTATTGGGCTGCGCCTGTGACAGGTGTCTTTGGAAAAGTAGCAGCTTGGTCCGAAAGGCTTTGATGTGTGAATACAGTTGGCTTACCACTGCATTTTGCCCTTGAAGGCTTGTGTTCAGCGCATTCAGATGTCGCGTTATGTCAACTAAAAATCCCAAATCAGCCAGCCAAACAGGATCATTTAATTGTGGCATGGGTTGTCCCTTTTTAGTCAAGAATTGTCCAATTTCCTCCGTGAGAGAGAAGAAGCGCTGCAGCGCAGACCCCCGACTGAGCCACCTTACGTCGGTGTGATACAAAACATCTCCGTATTCAGCCTGGATGTCGAGAAGAAACTGTTGAAACTGGCGGTGGCACAGCGCTTTGGAGCGAATATAATTAATAGTCTTTATCACCGGTTTCATAACATTATCATATTTCATATATTTGGCACAGAGAACTTCTTGATGAATAATACAGTGGAGTTTAATAGCGCTGCCTCCTTCTTCGCTGACTTTGTTACAGACAAGGCTTGATAATCCACTCCGCTCGCCAGCCATGGCAGGTGCGCCGTCCGTAATAATCCCGGTGACTTTATTCCACTGTAGTTTCATGTCATCTACGGTGGAACAAACAGAAACAAATAAATCCGTTCCTCTTGTTTGGCCCTTCAGACTCTGGAGGTCCAGAAGCTCTTCACTCACGTTCATGTCATTGTCCACTCCTCTTAAAAAGATCAGTAACTGAGCGGTGTCGGACGCATCCGTGCTTTCATCGCACGCTAACGAGAAAAAGTCAAACTCAGTTCCTTTTGCCTCTAACTGTCTCTTAATATCTAATGAAACGTCTTCAATTCTCCGTACCACAGTATTACGAGCCAGGCAAATATTGGCAAACTCTTGCTTCTTCGCGGGACAAATTTTCTCAACCATTTTCATTACACAGTCTTTAATAAATTCACCCTCAGTGAAAGGTTTGCAGTGCTTTGCAATCAGCGTTGCCACTTCGTAGCTTGCCTTTGTGGCATTTTCATTTGACTCACGGACTCTTGTGAAAAAGCTTTGCTGTGCCGTTAAAACAGCTTCCAGTTGCTTCACTTTTTCACCGCGTTTGTTCCCAGTTAGCTTGTCGTAGCTAGCATGTTTCGTCTGGTAGTGCCTCTTGATGTTGAATTCCTTGAAAACAGCCACAGTCTCTTGGCAAATTAGGCAGACACAGTTGTTTCGTATTTCAGTGAAAAAATACTCAAATTTCCACTTGTCCTGGAAGCGGCGGCCCTCGCGGTCAACTTTCCTTTTTTTGTTTACAGACGCCATGTTAGAAATGGGCTGGGCTGAAACGATCACGCAAGGTCAAGGGTCACGGCGGCCAGAGTGCGGCCACAGGCTACTGCCATCTTCTGGTGAAATGAAAAATATGAAAAATAGCTTTTTGTACACATGTATTTTATACTGTGGTCAACAGTGCTGGCGGGCCGCATATTATTGATTTCATGATAGAGGCCGCGGGCCGGTAAAAATTTGTCCACGGGCCGCAATTGGCCCGGGGGCCGGACTTTGGACATGTCTGTCCTAAACTAAAGATCTCCTGCTCCTCAGCAAATTTTCTCCATGTGTCTCTGTCCGCGTAATTAGAAAAACAAAAAAACGGAAAAGGGACATCATTTGTCCGTACAGATCCACGCCGACCTCACGGATGCAGAAAGCATAAAACAGCCGGAATTGACCCCTCGAGAAACAGCCTAGCCTAACAACCAGGCTAAAGGCTAGACTCTGACTTTGATTCATCTTTCATTATCATTTCTTCGTGGTGAGTAACTATACATTTTATACTTTAAAATGTCTTTAATTTGTGTGTGAGGCCTAGCCTATATAGGGCTGAACCGGGATTGTGTGTTTGTGCATTTTTCTTTTCAGTTCAAAACGATATTTTATTGTTTCAGCGTTTCATCTACATGGCAACGGCGTTCTGGGTGCCCTGAAATGACATTAAAAAAAATGTCTTTCACTTTGGCAAATTTGACTCAAACCACAGCCTCTATATTGCAGTGGTGGAAGCAAAAATACTTTTTATACTTTATTTTTATACTAAAAAAAAAAAGTCCTTCGCATCTAACTGCTTCTTGACATTCTCTTATGGACAAGCGAATGGCTACTCTCGGAAAACGATGACATCACCGTCCCGTCACCTTCACATTTGTGTACAAATGTGTACATTTGTATTGTGTACACGTTGTGTACTGCTGTCAAGATAATCAGAATATTGAGATTGGAATAACTCTGTTGATCTTTTGGGGGGTCTTATCCTCCAGAGTGACTCGCAGAAGTAATTCTACTTTATTGTGAATCTAGACAAGCCGGAAAAGTGGAAGACACCGGACCATTTGTGCTTGCGTTCATTCCTCTTCTTTTGTTTTGTTTTTTTTTGTGTCTGTTTACAGTTGTGCATGTAGGCATGCCTCATGCATTACATCGTTTCCACCAAGAACGACCCGTTACCGTGTGGATGTGACTATATACTGATTTGTCACTGTGTTCTTTTCCATTCCCATGTGGACAAGGCCTTAGAACGGCAATGGAGGAGGCGGACAGGATTTCCAATAGTTACCACAGAGATTAAGGTTTAATAAGTCAGTGCCAAACTAACCATGAGTGTAACTGTACCTAAAATGAAGCCAACCTTGACCTTGAAAGCCAGGGACGTACCAAACCGTGATGAAGGTGAACCGCTATAAATGTCACTAATGTCTACAAATGCTGCATTGAAAGTTGTGCTTAATGGTTCCATTTTTTTTTACAGGTGTCTTATTTCCTGCCTGAATGAAATGACACGCAATAAAGATGACATGTAAATATTTAACACCTCCATCTTGATAAAGTCAGTCTCAACTGGAAAGTTTCCAGTATTTCAAAATGTGAGCTAAAAAGTCACAGCAGCTTTGCTTCTGATAAACGTCAACAGAGACAATCTTTGTTTTGGTTGGTCTTTTTCTAAATAAGAAACCAGAACAGCGGCACTGTGGTGTGAAGTGCTTCCGACCTTCCCAATAATCATTATCCAGCATTTGGGAATGTCAGATGCCGGCCTGGTTGGCCATTAGCCGGCTCAGAGCGTAGAATGTGTCAAACATTGACTCGTTCACCCTGAGCTTCGTGTCAATGCATCACAGTCATCGGCATCGTCAACTCCACGTAACCTGTAACATCCTTTCACAACTCCAAAATCCACGGCTATACCGTAACGGTAACGGCATCTTCATCTCCATGTAACCTGTAACATCATTTCACAACTCAAAAATCCACGACTATACCGCAAACACACTCGTGCATATTTGTCTTTATTGAATTTGTTTGCTGCAGTGCGTCCTTATTTATGCATGCAATGTAAAAATACCAGGGACAGTGAATTCAACACAGGATTAATTCACTTTCGTTAGTTATGACCGTGTTAGTTGCTCTTAAAACAGTCACTTCTTGCATTCAACACCTTCAGAAATCTCTCTTTATGATGGGTTCAAAGGTCTTTACTCGAGTGATAGTACCTTGTTATTCATGGTGCATTTAAATGACCTAGTAAAAAACGGACCATTTTTACGAGGGCGTTATCACACAGATCTACAAAAACAAGGTAATGTGCATGTCAGGCCCCAAGCTGGGGATGTCATTTTGTAAATAAACATACATTGCTACTCTTGCGGTCTGCAGAATAGCCTTCATTAGCGTACAGTAGATGCAGTGTTGTTGTGTTGGCTCGGGCTCATAGACACATGATATTGGGACTGCTGGTCAATGTACTTTGTCATTCCACCTCCGTTCAGTAGACGTAACTACTTAATAATACACCTCATATCCACCTGGTCTGCCAGAGAATTAAAAGACCAGCAGGAGAGGCTTCTTGGCTATATTTAGCAAGTAGAGCCATCTAGATACTCTCTCAAAAAAGCAACAACTCCCGTAGAGAGACATAGACTTTCTTTATTGTCATTGCACAATAACAGCAGTGAAATTGCCAACGAAATGTCGTTGCCTGGCTCCCGTGTAATAATAAATAATAAATAACAATGTGAAGAATAAATAGATGACATCAAATATGAACAACAATGTACAGCGTAAACAATAATTTGTACAAATAATTTAAATAATTTAGAATAAATTACAATAATTTAAAGTTTTGGTTGTGCATGTGGGCAGGTAGAGGGGCTTATTTGGCATTGAGCAGTCTGATGACCGGGGGAAGTAGCTGATAGATAGATAGATAGATGGATGGATGGATGGGAAGTAGCTGTCTCTAAACCTGGTCGTCCTACAGCGGATGCTGCAGAGCCTTCTCCCCGACGCCAGGCGAGAAAACAGTCCATGCTGGGGGTGTGGGGGGTCAGAGTAGATCCGACGGGCTCTTGATATGCAGCGGGTGTTTGCTATGTCCTTAATGGGGGGGAGCGGGGTCCCAATGATCTTCTCCGCTCTGTGTTACCGGGAGCCAAAGCAGCCGCAGCCGTATAGGGCGCCACCATCTTGAAAAAAAAAAAAAAACAACAACAAAAAAACCTTGAACTTTAACATAAAAACATAAACTTTAACTTTAACATAAAAGCACGTATCACCCTTCTCAACGAACATTTGGTTCTGCTGTGGGCTCCTGTCTCATCTAAAAGCCCTCACTGACCGCTGTGTCCCTTTCGGCATTAAAGGGGACCTATGATGCTTTTTCCACTTTTCTGACCTATAAATGTACTTAGAATGTTTGTACTCTTGTGTTAAACCATGCCAAAGTTTCCAATAATAAAGTTTGGAAGTGAACTGTTACTGTGACTTCACAAAACGATTTCGGAAAAATCCAGCTGGAATAGGTGCAGATTCTGTAAGATCTAGAGTCTAGAAAAGGTCACCAACCTTTTTGAGGCTGAGGGCTACTTTGTTAGCATGGATAGTATGAAGGGCTACATGACCTGTTTGCGGTGAACTTCCAAAATGACAAAACTGCACGGATCACTTTTTAGTGATGAGAACAAAAGGAATAGTAGTACAGTAAACCTCGGATATATCGGACTCGGATATATCGGAAATTCGCTCACAGCGGACAGATAAAAAAGAACCGATTTTTCTGTAATGCATTTCCAATAAAAATTCATTGCATATATCGGATTTTTTATAACGGATTTCGCCTATTTCGGACAAAATCTCCAGTCCCGTTCCAATGCATTTCCATTAAATTTCCCTCGCATATATCGGATGGCCGCATTGTTATGCTAATCTTGTTGATGTCACTGGCTATTGTCTTTCTCCTGGCTCCAGATTTAGGACAAATATAAAAGTGAGTGACGTCAATAATACTAGCACAGCAGTGAATGAGATCTTAACCTCACTATTGGAAATAACGTAGGCCTGACGGGCGTAACAGGGCCTAGCTTAATTAACAATTTGTTATGCTCAGAGTCCAATAAAGTTAAATTCTCATTACCTTACGTCTCTTTTCATTGCCCAGTCCAGGTACATTGGAAACATAGTCAAGGCCTTTTTATAACAGATAAAATCCGATTTACGCATATACCGGATATAAATCCGATATATGTGTAAAACGGACATTTTCCGGTATACGCATATAACGGATTTATATCGGACAAAACCAGTGGGAACAATTGAATCCGATATACTATCCGATTTACTAATATCCGATTAATATCCGATTTACTGTAGTAACACTTTGTGAAGCGACTGCTCACATATCAATGTTCATTATTTTCCACAATAATGGTAACAAAAACATATTTTTTAACAAGAAACATTGATTTATGTGCTCACATATTTGAAAGTCAGAGGGAACACCTTTCTGTGATTTTTTCACCTGCCTAGTGAAAAGTCCTTTGTTTGTCCAAAGCTGCCTTTAACAAACGGGCCTTTTCCATCCTTTTAATGCGCTGCCGGGTGGGTAGCTCGCATTCAAGCTTTCGTGACAAGTTTTGAAGTGTCTCTCCACATTGTGCCGCTTTGGTATTGCAACAGTCGTCCCGCAAATAAGACACATAATTTTTTCTTCAAAATACGTCAAGAAAAATTCTTCCTCCCAATCACTGTGGAAAATGTAAGTCCTTTTTCGCTTTTCTGCCATGTTTTTGGGGGCTAAACTGCACGAGTAAGCTAACTCCTCATCACCGCTGCACTATATCGGAAAAGCGGTGAGCGGACGCGTGCGCACACATGAACTTTGACTTGAGGTAAGAGTTTGTTATAAAATATTTTGGTTTTAATTTTTGATGTTATAAGATGATAAAAAAAATACATTAATGTAAGCAATTCTGATTCAAAATTTAAAGCACAAAATAACAATGTTAATTTGTGACCAGTGCTATTTTTAGAAGATGCCTCGCGGGCGCCTTAAGTGGGCCACGTGGGCGCATGGGCACAGCGTTGGTGACCCCTGATCTAGAATGTAAACTCCTGTGGTTATGTGATATGTAAGTCATGTGATTGTGTGGGATACGTGAAATATATGAAAGTTTTTCAGCGTTCACATGCAAACGATTAACAGTGTATCATCCCTCTCCTGTATCGCTTGTGCACCTTCCTCTCCTTCCCGTCCCCTCCCTGATTTGGCGGCAGCTAAGTGTCTTGCGTCAGATAACATCGCAGTAGAGGAAATTCCGCCTGTGTTGCCAGACTGCTCAGTTTTCTCCCCAGAGCTGGCAACAATGTACACCTTCATGGGAGCCCCCACTGAGACCGTAGGCTCCGCCCGTCCCCGTGGCGAAACCCAACTCCACGCCGGAGCAGACATCCTGCGTGACCGGTGCTAACACGTGATTGGTGAAACTTAATAATGTTGCATTATTCTCGTGTCCAACTTGTGTCCCAGGTGACTTCCTCCAATATTTCACCATGTGTCAAATATATATTTACATATTGTCAAATCAATACCTCTCTACTGGGTATTTTCTGTGTAAAAGTATATTCTCTGTGTAAGCAATGAGGTGGCCACTGAGTATTTGAACTAAACCCCCCTCCTGAAAAAAACTTTGTTACCATGGAAACCAAACAGTTTACCCTCACTGCTTAGATTAGCGGGTCGCCGTGTGGGCGAGTTGAGATGTTTGCATTGCGTTACGGGACAAAAGGTGTCATGTATTTGGTTTTCTGTCTCCACACTTGGAGCGTTTGCTGCGTGTGACCTTTGTAGGCGGGGCTTAAGGGTCAAAGTCCTCTTTTGAGAGGTTTAGGCGGGAAATGGCACCAGGAAGTCAAAGTTGAAACAGGCGCATTCATAGGAGGACTGTCATAAAGATTAACGATGATCAGAATGTTTTTGTGTATCAATTGCTGCACCTAAGTGTACACTTAGTCTTTTGAGTAGGGCAAAAAGAAGTGCACTGTCAGCACCTGGATGTTGCACTCAAACTACCAATACACTCAAATGGTATGTTGTACTTCAGCCAGTACACCAGGGGTCTCAAACACGCGGCCCGCGGGCCAAATGTGGACCGCAGGACACTAGTTTGAGGCCCCCGCCTTGATATGAAAGTTTAATGTTTGATATGGATGCTGTATGGTATCATGTACCCAGAAAAAATTATTACGTTTGATTAATGTTCATGTTAAAGGTTAAAAAACTGTTAATAGTTATCCTCCCTATCCGTGTGGAAGTGGTAAGTTTTTGGCTATTTAAATTGAAAGGAAATAACTTGAAGGCTACCGTTTTTGTTTGCGAGTTAGCATGTGTCTCAAGACCCTGCAGTTGTGCAATATGTTGTAAATAAAAAGAGTATAAATGTGACTATAGTCGTGTTTTGTCATGTCTACAGGGCTCTAATAATGCTTTGTTCATTTTAATCTGAAAAACATAATTTGTCTACCTACCAACTATATGTGGTTTCTTAAGTTTTTATTATTTGCCATTTTATTATTATTATTATATTTATTTATTACTGATTGATTGATTGATTTTCTTTATTCTTGATTTGTTTATTTATTTTTCATCTTATTTTGTGTAGAAAAATAAAAATTAAGATATTTGAGAACAGTGGAATGTTTTATCAGAGCTTTTATTGTAGAAAATCGGAACCAAAGCAAAAGTTTATTCATTTTTCTGTTTTTAATAAATACGTTTTTTTTTTTTAAACCTGATGCGGCCCAGTCTCACCCAGACCCTAGCTCCAGTGGCCCCCAGGTAAATTGAGTTTGAGACCCCTGATGTACACTGTGTACTTTGTTCCCGTGGGTGCCGGTTTTGACAGAGTAGTGCTGTCGCAATGTTTGTGCTGTCGTTGTTCACTTACCACGGCGATATTTCTTCTTCTGTAGTTTCCACCACTCAGTTTATGTTTATCCTCAGTCGCCATTATTTCAATTTAAGTGTTGAGTGCAACATCATGTACTGCATTTTGCCATACCTCTCAGTGTGAAAGCACTTATGCACTCAAAAGAAGTGTAAGTACACAAGTGCGCCACATGAAACACAGCATTAAGGGAGGGGAGGGGCTAAATTGAAATAATGGCGGCTAATGAGCAGTAGTGGAAACAATAAATACTAATGAAAAGAGTCATTAAAAATTAATTTGTAATTATTGTATAATGGGAGGGGGGGCACATATATTTTATGGTACGATCCAGATGTTTTTTACCGCTCAGATTTTACGTCCAGATTTGCGACAACACTACACTGTCAAATTTCCCACACTCAGGAACTAAGTACACAGTGCACACAGTATACTTACTGATGGAAGTATTCCATTTGAGACACGGAATGCCTCTTGTAAATATCACACTTGTCAAAGCTCCGCCCCTCCTGATAGTTTTTGTGTAACTCTCGCAGACGTGTGAAAACATTCTTGGTTTTGGCTCCCTAGATGGACGAGCTCACTTTTACTTGTTGCTGACTGACGTTGCATACGCACACACACACACACACGCACACACGCACACACACACACACAGCCGTCCGTCTCCAGGCTGCCATCTCTATCTATGGCACTAATGAAGGCCGAATGTTGACTGGGCGCTGCACTAAAGCACACCTGTTGTCAGGCTGATTGGAGGTGAGCGAAGGTTAATTACGTGTCGCTGCAGACTTTATCAGCGATGCGCCAGGAGCTTCTACACACTCGACTAAGAAGACGCCAGTCTAGCACGCTTATCAACACAACGTACTGTGAGACTGATGATTGTTATGTTGTCATTTGGAGTGGCCCGTGTCCGTAGCCTTCAAGATGACCGTCCTATAGTTGAGGTAAAAGGTTAAATCTTTCTGCAACTTTAAAAGGATTATATTTAAATGTTTAAGAATGTTTTTAATGCAAGATGGCCAAAGGTAGCTAAAGGTCCGACTTCTCTTTAGCACATAAGGTGGCCAGAAATATTTCAGTATTGAACAAAGCAAAATTTGTTCTCAATCAGAAATCACTCCACACTCTTTATTGCTCTCTGGTTCTACCATATCTTACTTATTGTGTGGAAATATGGGCTAATAACTATAAAAGCAATCTTCACTCGCTAAATGTACTGCAAAAAAGGTCAGTAAGGATAATTCATAATGCCGCCTACAGAGAACATACTAACTCCTTATTTGTAAAATGACAAATACTTCAACTTGCTGATATAGTTCATCTTCAAACAGCTAAAATAATGCATAAGGCTAAAAATAAGCAATTAGCTAAAAATGTCATCCAATACTTCTCTACAAGAGAGGAGAAATATGATCTCAGGGAAGAAGTACATTTGAAACACTTCTATGCTAGGACTACGTTATGCTAGCCATAGCATTTCAGTATGTGGAATCAAACTATGGAATGGATTGAGTAAGGAAATCAAACAATGCACAACGATGAGCCAATTCAAGAAACAATACAAGCAGTTGATGTTTGCTAAATACAAGGATGAAGAGTCTTGAACCAGTCATGATGTGCTATATATATCACTATATTGACACTTACTATGGTACCCATTATGGCATTGGATGCTCATATCACCTCCTACTTCGGTACCAGGTACATTATTTAAAAAAGTAAAAAATAAATAAATAAAAAACCTTAAACTGTATTAAGGAAAGCAGGAAGTGAACAAATGTAACAGTGATTGTAAAAGTACCAGATGGAGGGGTAGGATTTAATAAGCTTTGCTTCTTCCTACTCCTTTTGGACATGTGGAACTGGGAACTGATTATGGCAGGGGTCTCAAACTCAATTTACCTGGGGGCCACCGGAGCTAGGTTCTGGGTGAAGCCGGGCCGCATCAGGTTTTCAAAAAAACCCAAAACGCATTTATTAAAAACTGGAAAAAAAATAAATAAAAAAACTATCTTCAATGCTTTTGCTTCTGCTATACCCTACACTTTTTCAATACTTTGGTTCCGGTTTTCCACACCAAAATATCTGATAAAACATTCCACTGTTCTCAAATATCTTAATTTTTATTTTTCTATACACAAAATAAGATAAAAAAAATAAATAAACAAATTAAGAACAAAGACAATAAATCAATCAATCAGTAATAAATAAGTAAAATAATAATAAAACAGCAAATAAGAAAAACGTAAGAAACCACATACAGTTGGTAGAGAAATTATTTTTTTCAGATTCAAATGTACAGTATTAATAGTTATTTAACCTTTAACATGAACATTAATGAAACTTAATAATTTTCCCCAATTAGCAAGTTACTCAGTTCCATCCGGGAGCAGCGTGGTAACTTTAACAACATGTTTGATGAGATGCTTTATCTTGACGTGTATTTTCCCTTTTATTCCAAATCATTTCCTGCATTTATTTGTACCCAGCGTCATAAGCCTTTAGCTTCATTGCTAATCCAAAGCAAAACAGGGCGGGGTAACAGGGTAGGGTAACAGTATGGGCGGGGCAAAATCATGTTAATTGTGTCCGGTGTGCACACAGCTTTAAGCTGTCATTTCAACATTAAACTTTGGTATCGAGGTGGGGGCCTCAAACTAGCGGGCTGCATTTGGCCCGCGGGCCACGAGTTTGAGACCCCTGGATTATGGGATGCACTCAATTGTAATCTGATGCATGTTCAAATGAAATATAACCATTACCATTACCATTACCTTTACCATTACCATACCATTAATCATTCAGAGATGGTGGGCGTAGTTTAAAGGAGGAGCACTATTGATTTTTTCAAGCTCTGTAATGCCGCATTCTTGAGGTAGATGGGGGTGAAAGGTCATATCAGTAATGTTTTGTTTCAATCTCCTGGCAGGAACTCTGGGTTTTCTGCTTGCCTGACAAGCATGCTGTTTGCTTTGTCCCACCACGGTGGTTCTGGTCAGCCCGTCTTGGTTTACTGCGAGCCTGTCTTGGGGTCGGCGGTTTCACCGGGTTCCGTCTGGGTCAAGTCGTCACCTCCCCGTGGAATGTTTCAACCTTCCACGGGGACGTGCACGCCGCTCGCCTACACGCTTCCCAGAATTCCCACAATCTACTTTTACTGTTCCAGACATTTCCAGCACAATTTAAAGCGCAACACACACAAACACACTCAACTTAGAAACACAAACTTGTCATATTACACAACACCGAATTCAACCAAAATGATAAATAAGGCAGTGGGAACGTTCCTTCATGTCTATTATTCTTCATACGCTAACTCAACAATTGCTATTTTTTTACCCAACTTGGTGTTCAATTCGGGATTACTTTGTTTTAGGCTTTCTCTTTCCTGTGATGTCACAGTAACCTCTTAAGTTGGGATGATTCCATGTCCTTAATTCCCCTTTTCCTCCATTCTCTAATTGGAGCGCCTTTTCCACAATGACTTTCCTCAGAATTATCATTGGCTAATTGGCTAAAATGGTGTTTTTTAGTACTCTGTTTATATTGATTTACTTTTAGTTCATTTTTTAAGCATTTACATTTTATTTTCTCGATTGCAATGATTTGTATCCTTAAATCTGGACATGGATTTACCAAATCTTTTTGTTTATGGTTGAAATGATACATTGTCACAGCAAACACACCATAAAGTCCAAAGTGCGGCCCAGGTGCCATTTTCTGGCCCGCAGCTCGTTCTTACCTGGCCCTTGGCATATTGTTAAAAATATGGAATTTATTAATGTATAAATGATTATGAATGTAATCTATTATTAAATTCACTAATTCGCTTATAACACAAACCTTCGATGTAGATGTTTGTGTCACATTCCACTAGGAATCCCACTTCTATCCCTTAGCCTTTGCTCTTCCATCTTAGCAACCAAAATAACAACCAAAATAACAACCTTAGTTGGCTCCATCTTCTGGAAGACCGTTCCAGATTTTGGCAGCTTAAAAGTGAAACACAGCCTCACCGTGTTTAGGGGCTTTAGGGGGTAGCTGCAAATAGCTGGGTAACATAGTCTTGGGGCATATTTTTGCAAATGGGGGTTGCAAAATAATATGAACAAAACACAAAATAATATTATGTATCAAAATACTTTTTTGTCTCAATCCGAGGCTAGCAACCGCTTGGTCACAATAATTAATATTGGTGGCTTGTCGGACTTGTGGCAGTTGGACTGGGGGGGGGGGGGGGGGGGGTCGGATTATTAGAGAGCTAATATAAAACGTGAACAGTTATGTAATGTAACGTACTGTAGCTTCCCCTTGCTAGCGAGCAATTTGAAAATACAACTTGCAATGAACAGGCTAATGTGGGTAATATGTCATTTTAATATGTCATCATTATCTAATCATGATGAAATGCAGTAAATAGATATCAGTCTTAGCTATGACCAACAATTCAGAACATTTCAATTCTAAAAATGTATTTGGAGAAGCAAATGACTGAATATCAGTGACATTACAGTGAAAATCAATAATTGCGTAATTACCGACATTAATATGCTTCACTGGTCTCTGCTGTGCCACTGGGATGTGGTAGCCCCATCCGCTTATCCATTCGTTTAAAGTCTGGTCCCCGACCACGCTTGGTCCCTAAGGCTGTACACACCTTAGCACTTAGCACACCTTGATTTAAGGAGAGTTGGGACAACATTTGATTATTGTGAATGTGCAAATCCCAGGGGTAAGGGCTAAGATACGGAGGAAGGGGTAGAACTGGGATTCCGCCTGGAATGAAAGGATATGATGGCAGCTTGGTTCAATAACGTCTTTCATGAACAAAAGATAAGCTAGAACGACACGACACATTACCAAAATAATGGATGTTCAGCCGAGGCAAGCACGAAACTCACCATGGGTGGTGGGAAAACAAGAATGTGCAAGAGAAGGAGACTGATGCTGCAAAATCCACCATCAAGTTAAATGGAGGACTGGTGGAAGCCAAAGTACTTCCTGGATAAATATTGAAGATGACATGATCTGAGATGACTGAGAATATTTACTTATCATCTTGGAAATGAAATGTCTCTACGTACCCTGCACAATTTGCTGGCGTACCACGAGGAGTACGCGCCCCCCTGCTTGCGAACCAGTGCCATACGATGACAGAAGACAGGAAAAACGCTCACAGAGATTCAAAGGAATGCTGTTAATGTTGGCGCTGAGACGAACAGTAGTAAGCTAAAAAGTACTTCTGAGCTTCATGGCTGGCGTCCTTTTGTCGTGTTGAGTTTGCACAACGTCCGTGGACTTACAAAGACCCTTGACCCTTGACCCTTACATATATTTACAATCCAAAGGCCAAACTTAGGACCGAGCAAGATAGCAAGCTTGTTGCAAGGTGTGGAGCACATCACCATAACGTCAGCGTCATTGTTGGCAGGAAAGCCAACACTGATATGAACCCATGTCTAATTATATGCCGATTATTTATATATTATGCCGAGAAATTATGGCAGAAAAAGTCACAATTCAACCAAACGTCCAAACTCAGATGTTTTGGCATATAGTAGCCACGTATACATGGAGCCAATTGCATTGGGTTTATTTGCTCAAACAGAAAGAATGTAACCTTTGTATACACCTCATTCCCAAAGAAAACTGACAATCCAAATGAATATTCCCAAGGTGGAATATTCCTTTAACCAATCCGATTGAGGTATCTTGTACCCGCTCAAACGGAAAGTTGTCAGGGTGCCTTCTTCTTCGTGGTGTTTTTCTTCTTCTGTTGTTTATTGGCGGTTGGCAAGCAGCTTTGGTGTGCATTAGCGCCATCTGTGGAACAGAATCTAAACCCTTCTATACGCCATTCACAAGTCCACTTTTATTAAAAAAGAAAATATATATCTATATAAAACATGTGCCGAGTTTAATTATAAAATATTAGCAAGATTGAATTTGATCTTTTCCTGTTTAAATTTATCCCGGGTGCGTTCTTTCAGCGCATGCTCCGATATGACGTAACACGCAGATCCAGACGTTCTTCACTTTTAAAAATGGAGGCCAGCAATCGGCACTGGACTGCTGCAGAAACCTTGTTTTTGATTCAAACTAAATTTCAAGACTGGACGAAGGAAAAACTGGCAATACGGAGTTATTCCAACAAGTGAAAGAAAAACTAATTGAAGCCGGTATCACGTGATGTTGATGTTTACGTTTTACTGGACATTCCCCATTGACTATTCTGTTTTATTATGTAGACAAGGGATTGGAATATTCCTTACCATTGTTTTTGGAAAGGTCATTCGGAAAGAAAAAAAAGTCATGTAAACATGGCTAGTGACTCACATTGGATTGCTTTCAGCATCCTTAATGTCCAAAATGTATCAAAGTGGCTCGACCATCCTTTCATTTTTATGTATGCAGCCCTCACTGGAAAAAGTTTGTAAAGCTCTGCTCTAAACAAACCAACAGCGGTCCATATTTAATGACTTGTTTTAGTTGCACCGCCGAGAAAAACACACACACACACAGTCAGTGGTAAATATATGTACGTGTTTACTCAGTGAGCAGGTGTGTGTGAATGTGTGGGCTGTGTCTCCTGAATGTTAACGTTGTTTATAACGGACTGCTAACACCAGATGATCGTCTCTTTTTAAAAAGTTCTTTACGGATGACATTTACACATTAGCTCATCTCCTCCATGTCTACTCCTGACCTCGCCGCTACGAAAAAGAGGTTCACGTTTGGTGAAAAAAATGACTGGTTGCATTAAAACGACAACCTCTGAACCAGACGGGTCAAACATTGGTTCAAACGTTTACACTTGCGCTGATGGAGTGCACGTCGTCATGTTGTGTGGGGTATATTTAGAACAAGACTCGCATAAACAATTACAATGTTTATAAACACTTTTTTTTCACCGGCACAGCTGCTTTTTTTTTTAACAAAACTTAATTGACATGAACAAAGTAAGAGCTTTGAAGGAAAGACTGCTGTGAAGAACGCTCTTGACCAGGGGTGTCCAAAATGTGGCTCGGTGGCCATGCTCAGACCCCAGCTTGTTGTTATTGGCTCTTGGCATATTGTAAAAATGTAATAGATTATTAATGAGATATGTTGTTAGATACAGAATTGCACTAATTGACTCTGTGGTTAAGCATCGCGTCAAATCTTAGTTTTCGTATGATTAGTTTTTTGTTGAAAATGTGTGTTTTTGGACAGTATTTCACGTAACAAATTCATCCGTGAGTCCTGTATTGTATTGTTTAGTGAAATTGTGTGCCCTCCCTCCACATTTCTGACACACTGTCTCTACCTTTATTGAGTGTAACAGTGAAATAATCTGCCATGGGGCCAAAGATCATTACCAATGCCAGCATTGTGATACAGAGAGTGAAAAACACTATTGACTTCAATCTGGCCAGGATGTACGGGAAGTCAGTATCAACGGGTTCCATCCATTTATCATTTCTAATTATCTTGCATTGTTGTCTGCATTAAAACTAGTCTCTAGTAGTTTATAGTCTCTAGACTACTTTTATAGTAGTCTCTATAAAATGTGTTTTTGGTTATATTTCCGGGTGTCTGAATATCGGAAAAAGATTTCGTTGAACATTTTGGAATGAATTAATAACAAAAATCCAGGCACCAATATTGACGTAGTTCGAGACATGTCTTGCCTAGGCTCTTCATTTCTGAAACATTGGAGAACGGTCATGTTCAACATGAGCAGATGCAATAACTCAGAATGCTGGAAGAACATAGATAGAACGCTAACTGAGCACAATGGCAACGTGAAAGTAGTCATAAGAATGCAGCAGAAGGCTGATGGAGAGCTAAAGGAACCGCGACCCTGATGGAGCGCTGATGGAACTATCATGGATGACTTTGATGGAACCGGAAGTGAAAACTGGTGATAGACTCCAAACACGACCCCAACAGAGCATGAAGGACATAAATAAAACACTCGATGGAACATTTCCAGCAACAAAAAAGGAAGGAATCATAAAAAGCACAAAGAGAGCAGTGATGGAACATCAGCAAAACATGTGATTGCAGCAAAACACAACCAGAGTTGAAGACTGCGGCCTTTTACTGCGCTTGCACTTTCCGCCTCCTTGTTCCCTCGGAGACCAGAGCAGCTCGTAAAACAGAACCAGCGCCGGGTTGACCCTCTCCGGGTCTGTCATCATGGCGCCTAATGAATCCTCACATCTGTGGGGGCCAGAAGCGCACCGCTGTGCGGCATACACGCTCAGAAGACGTCATGGGCGCAGAAGAAAGAGCCTAATTATAATCCTGGGCCCGATGTTTTCCAGGTTTGCTTTGGGCCGAGCCTTAATGACGCCGGGCGAACAAGTGGCATTTTAGAAAGACTCGCCTGAACACTCCCGGTGCAGCGGTCCACTTTGAAAGCACGGAATGAAGGTTCTGTACCGGCCTGAGAGAGTTAGCACAATTTAGCATACTTGTCAATCATATTTTGGCCATCTTTCTCTTTTCATAGTGTCCTGGATTTTTCATGTACGGTATTTTAACTGTCATGGAAAAAACTAAACAAAATCTCTCTGGTTCTACCAGAGCAGCTCAGCAACATCGGCGGAACACATGAAGTCGTGTAGCCGGGAACGTCAAGCGTTCCAAATAAAAAAAGGCATAGAAGTAGAAATAGTGGTGTACAACTTACTTACTAGTCCTGCCCACTTCTGGTGGAACATTGCAGTGTGACTACGCTATGCTATGCTATGCTATGCTATGCTATGCTATGCCTCTCCTTAGGAAGGATTAAGTGCACCTGTGGGTAAATCCCTGCTGGTTCTCACCTGCCCTGTGATGGGCGGTGTTAGTCCACTTTAATTCCAGGCTTGTGTGCATGGACGAGGTTACGGCATGCACCCAAACATGTCACAGACAATAGAGAGGGAGGGGCCCGCAGTGGCACCCGCTGCTCGGTGCGATGTGTGTTTTTATGTCGTAGTTGACTATTCATTCATTTTTCATTTTCTACCGCTTTTTCCTCACGAGGGTGGCAGGGGTGCTGGAGCCTATCCCAGCTGTCTTGGGGCGAGAGGCAGGGTACACCCTGGACTGGTAGCCAGCCAATCACAGGGCACATATAGACAAACAACCATTCACACTCACATTCATACCTATGGACAATTTGGAGTGGCCAATTAACCCAGCATGTTTTTGGAATGTGGGAGGAAACCGGAGTACCCGGAGAAAACCCACGCATGCACGGGGAGAACATGCAAACTCCACACAGAGATGGCCGAGGGTGGCGTAGTTGACTAGATGGAAATAAATACATGAATTCATCACACAAATGAAAATGAACTTGCTCATTTTGCCGGGCTCAATATTTCACCATGTGAATGCTTGTCTCTGCTTGTCTCCGTGTGTCAACTCGGAGTGGCGAGTATTTGTGTATTTCTCAATTTAAAATGCATTTAATAATATCAAAAAAATTGTAATTTATTATTTTTGTTTTTTACAATTGATTTGGGAATTAGATGCAAAAAATGGGGATCGGCTGATGCACGCTATTCCACCTCTTTGGCCAAAAGTATGCAGGTTTGTGTTTTTGTTCGGCTTTAAATCTACTAAATAGTCTACTACAATAACCCTTGAAAAACTGTTTCCACTACTTGCTGATGTGGCGGCTGTCATGCAGCTTCCTGCCGCTCCAGACTGATTAGTTACTCAACCGCTTTTGAGGCAGACGGCCGAGGTATCATCCTGACTCAAAGAAAGATGAGTATCATGGAGGCGTCGCTGCACTAATGTGGCTTACGTGCACTAAGATTAGAATGCACTTTTATGTGCTAAAAGAGACCTGCTGGGTCAGAAAAAGAAGGAGAGAAAAAGCCTGGCTGGTATCAAATCCAAGACAACAAGCTGGATTAACTTCCCATGCAGGTCACGGCATCGAACTGCGGGCCACATCTGCACGCAAAGCTTTAAAAACAAACTACCTCCAGAAGTAGAAGTGACCACACAGCAGAGGACTTGCAAAACAATGGCGGGTGGACACAAAAAAAGAAAATCAGTTCTCCGGTTAGACAGTGGCCCCTAGCGGCTAGAAAGGAAATAACAGGTCAGTACAGCCCACCAGTTAAAGTCATTCATTCATTTTTTACCGCTTTTTCCTCACGAGGGTCGCGGGGCGTGCTGGAGCCTATCCCAGCTGTCTTGGGGCGAGAGGCGGGGTACACCCTGGACTGGTCGCCAGCCAATCACAGCCCTGGAATGGTGGCCAGCCAATCACAGGGCACATATAGACAAACAACCATTCACACTCACATTCATAGGAGGAAACCGGAGTACCCGGAGAAAACCCACGCATGCACGGGGAGAACATGCAAACTCCACACAGAGATGGCCGAGGGTGGAATTGAACCCTGGTCTCCTAGCCGTGAGGTCTGCGTGCTAACCACTCACCCACCGTGCCACCCTTAAAAAGTCATCATTATTATAAATTCAATTTGTCAGCTTCAGGGTCAGAGGACAGCCTCCAACCTAGTTTATCTTTCCACCGTGGTAGTCCAAGTCCTTGCTTGTCCAGCATCCTGTGAGGATCCTGAGGTCCACATGACACAAACAAGAGTGGACTTAATGGAAGACAGACTCCCCTGCTGAAGACATTAAAACGTTGAGGGGAAATGATAGGATCCGTACCCATGAATTTTCTCCGGCCCAGTGGGGAACTCTTGATGTCGATTCCTTTGGCAGACGACGAGGAGCTGCAGGCTCCATTAGCACCTTCCTGGATTAAGCGACCACTGCTGACAGGCGCATAAATGTCAGCACACCGGGCCGCCCCGTGGGTCCTACTGAAGCCCTGAGTGGGATGTGACGGATTTATGAGCTGGGGGAGATCAGGTTAACGCAGGACTAAATTGTGATGGAATGAATACATGACGACTAGTTAATCATTCGCCATTTTTACACACTAAGTTGCAGTCTTCTTTCTTCATCCTCCTTATGTCCTCCTTTTAACCCACTCGGTGATCAAACTCTTCTTGTTGACCATATTGTGATCAAACTCTAACTAATCCTTTTGTTGCTATTGAAGAAGTACAAACTGACCTTAAAATGTCTTTTCCATCTGTTCCTTCTGACCTTTTTTTCTTGGGAACATATATAGCCTATTTCAGTGTCCAAGCGTCTTCCACTGGGGGCCGTATTCAGCCTAGCTACATGTTCAAAGTAATGGAGGTCTAAGTAAATATATCTCAAGATAACACAGCATACATCACACTGTTGTATTATGGTTATTGTCATTTATTTAAAATATGCCCAAGTACAATAAAAATGGATTGTAGGTCACAATTGGCCACCTTGCCGCACTTTGGACACTCTTATCACATTGATGAAGCCGTGAATCTGTGCAGTTGACGTGTGGACCCAAAGCAGATGAAGATGTTGCGTGTTTAATTTTGTCTGACAGCCCGTGACCCCGCCGCGCCCCCTGTGGTAAACAAAGCTAATCCTCGGCCGACGCAGCCGCCCTCGCCAGTTGTGAATCAGACGCAAACAAACTGTGAGCAGGATCCATTTCAGGGGATAGGAAAACAGAACGAGTCTTTAATAACACTCTGCAGAGGGCCGCCTCGTTCCCAGCCGGGAGAGCGCTTTCTAATTTAAAAACCCTCGCTAGCGCTCGGTCGCTGCTCTGGCCACATCTTGCCAGTCGCTGGTGAAGAGCACGACTGAAACCACATGAGATGATGAAAATTGACGGCTGGGTGTGCCGTCAAGGATGGTTAGCAGAGTAAACAACAGGCTGAGTGTGGACGGGGCGTGTAGGAGCACAAACTCCAAACATTTGGACTTTCATTTGGCACCAGATGGAAGCTACTGGCCAATTAGAAGACTGGACATCAACATCATTTGGTTATGGTTTATTTGTTTCAGACATGCATATGGGATACGATATGCTTCAGCATATTAATGATAATTGATTGAAAGCATTTTTAACATGTTTAACTCCTATACAGCAGCTACACACGATAACCCGCACAGAAAGCTTTCTAGATCTTCCAGCATCTGCACCTATTCCGACTGTATTTCCTTGGATTTTCAAATGGTCTGTTTTTATTTATTCCTCCAGGCACATCCTCTTCACTGTGATTGGTCACGCTCCCTAATTTTCCCAAACACGTCTAGACTACCTCACTTTCTTATTTTGTCGGTAAATTTTTTTTCTATATATAAATATTTTTTTTCCTCATTTACCGCCATTTATTTGACACTTTGTCATATTTTCAGATATTTTTTCCCCATTGACCGCCATTCATTTGACACTTTGTCTTATTTTCAGATATTTTTTCCTCATTGACCGCCATTCATTTGACACTGAGCGGCTCTAGGTCTGCTGCGCTGCGGGCCCGGGGCATAGGCAGTCCGGGCATTATTTTTGACATTTCTGGAGGGAGTTTAATACACTTTTCGGCGGGTTTCAAAGCACGGCCGCGCGGGCAACGTGCCCACCTGCCATCATTTCATACACTTTGCAGTGGTTCTCAAAGCACGTCCATTATGAAAAATGCTATTAGCAAATACAGATATCAGTCAGCTTGTCAGTTGTCTGCACACTCTATAGTGCTACACAGACAACTGCTTACTTAAAATAAACACAGTTAGGACACTGATGAATTGTTACTTATAGCTTGCACTGCTGAGTCCAAGTAACATTGGAAAGACATCGGACGTCATAGCAACAGTTTGGCGGATAGCCCAGCTTTGCCAAAACAGTCCCATATTTTTCTCTTCATGGAATCTGCAACTCCAACCACTTCTGCTCGCCTTCAAACCTGAACAAATATATCCTGGAAGCCATTGCTCCGTGCTAACTCTGTGAAATCAGAGCCCATATAAGGAAGTCCGGTTCCCTGTGACATCAAGAGCAGGCGAGAGTAGCAAGAATAATTTGATAGATTTGATCATTTCTGGAAGGAATAAGCACTCGGATGCAATCAACTGCAACAAAACACTTATTTATTCTAATAAAAGAAAAGGAAAAATTGTCACTAAGGAAAAAGGTCTTTCCTCGCTCTATTGGGGTGGGGTGGTGTTGCTTTTGGCAGTAAATCTTTTTCAACTCCTTGTTGTGCTCCATAACAATGACTTGCTCATCTTGCGTAAAATACACTTGCCGAGATCACTTTGCTTCCGAGTGGGAGTAAAATAATATGACGGCAAACGACCACTTTTATGTGAACCCGCTCTGAGCACAAAGCCGAGAACTGGACTCTGTAACTAGACAATGTAAGTTGATCACCACCATGAGCCGCATCTCAGCACAAAGCTTGGGTTTGTTGAGCCCCTTTTTTGTGCGTCGTGTTGCCATGTTTATTGTCTGCTGAGCTGAACTGCTCCATCCAACAACCTACGCATAAACACACAGCTGCTAGACACCTTCAGGCTGTGTCAGACCGGACGTGCAGCGTTGAGGTTATCGTGAGGAGATATTTGTGATGAATGGAGGCGAGACACCTGAGACCATCAGCTTGTAAATTCACGTTGCTTCTCAACAAGCACTTCCTGTCTCTGTAACTTTATTGACACATTTTTATATTTTTCATAGCTGGTGTTTTAATCCCCCCCCCCCATCTGTTCTCCTCCAGTTGGCTGGAAGAGCTGACAAGGTGATGACAACTTTGTACCTGCTGGACACATTTCCACTGCTATGAACTGTTTTGCAGCAGAAACACAAGGCGGACACGCAGACACTTATTTATCAACCTATCAGCAGTTGTCGTCCTCATGGGGACATCATGGTTGCAAAATAGACACGTGTGCACCACTGAGTCTGTAATGTTTATTTTAAGTCGAAAAATGTCAAATGATGGAGGCCAACTTCTACAATATAAAGCATTCATGCGTTTGAAGATCTGGAAAAGTTAGTGTTGTGTTACTGTGACTTTAAGAGGACTTCTATGTGTCTCTCCCCATAAACACTTGATCTCCCTGATGAGCTCAGGTTTTAGTCCTGAAGGGAATACTATAGTGATGTGCTGAACCATATTGAAGTAGCGATACCAGCTCCTCTAGTTCTAAACTCCATTCTCAAATCAAAATATTGGTACTTTCGATACTTCAGTCATTTGAGGCAATGGAAACGTTGGTCTGTTGAAGCGATGACCGATCGTAAACGGAGCCATGTGTCAATTGTGAATTACGTTTTCATTCTTAGGATAAGCTTTATAGAAAATGGATGGATGGAAGTTTTCATTCCGACAGTAGTTCTTAAGAATAAATCCATTCATCCATTTTCTTATCCTCACGACGGTCGCGGGGGTGCTGGAGCCTATCCCAGCTGTCTTCGGGCGAGAGGCGGGGTACACCCTGGACTGGTGGCCAGCCAATCACAGGGCACATATAGACAAACAACCATTCACACTCACATTCATACCTATGGACAATTTGGAGTCACCAAATAATTTATTTAAATTGTTTCATTGTTTGACTTATTTTCTTTAAAAAAATACAGTACTTCAATTATTATTAAAATGTTTTTAAATTAATAATGCATTTAATCAATAAATTATTGAACTGCCTTATATTCTTTATGTTATGATATGAAATACACAACTTTTTTAAATTTACCAGACACATTAGGTGAATTATCGGATCAGTCGCCTGAATTTGACAAAATCAGTGGTATCACACATCACTAGACTACTGTACTGTATGTTGATAGGTGCTGCCCTCTAACGGTGATTGTGTAAAATGCAGCACCACATCTTCAAGATAGACTTGCCCTTTTATTCGAAAATGTTCCCTGTTGACACTGCTTCCATAATGCATGAAAAATAAAAATGATTTAAAAAGTAAGATTAAGAAAGGATTATAATATAATGAAAATATAATAAAGGGGAATGTGTGATTTAAAAAAATTAAAAAACAGCATTTGCATTAAAAAAACATTGGAAAAGGATTCAAGTCTGCATTCAGTGGATATATATATATATATATATATATATATATATATATATATATATATATATATATATATATATATATATATATATATATATATATATATATATATATATATATATATATATATATATATATGACAGAAGTGCATATATAACAGCCTGAATGATTGCGCCGTAGAACTGAAAGTATGTCTTAATTTCTTAATCATTTTTTATTTTGCTTGCAGCTCATGAAAACCCCTAAATTAAGTATCTCATAAAAATGTGAAAATTGTGAAAAAGTTGTGTGCAGCTTTGTAAACTACTGGTCAACAATTGTTCAATCTGTACATGCTTCCTTTAGGCCCGCTAATAGCTACAATGTATCTTACCATTACTCAGTAAACAAGCTGTAAAAAAGCTGCAGCATGTCCAGAAAGCTGCTGCCCGAGTCCTGACTAGAACCAGGAAATATGACCATATTAGTCCAGTGCTTAGATCTGTGCAGTTGCTGAGAGAATAGACTTTAAAACAGCTCTCGTGCCCAAGTCCATCGCTGACATGTTACAACCACATGAACCATCCCGGGTTCCGAGAAGCTCAGGTAGTGGTCTGCTGCGGGTGCCCACAGTCGGGACTAAACACGGTGAGGCCGCGTTTCAGTTTTATGCTTCCAGAATCTAGAAGATGTGCGACAATCCTCAACCCTAGCAAAGTCAAAATCTAGACTTCTGTTGCCCCTCCACCACTTGGAGGGGTTGTATGCCTTCAAAATCCTGTGGTTCAGAATAAGGAAGACGTATATTCACCCTCGGGATTTATTCTTCCTCTCAAAAATAACAACACTTCAGAAATCATAAGATGATAACATCAACAATTACCAATTTGTTTCCAGACACATTTCATATTTTTCAGTTAGCCTGCTTCATGCTATTAACTGTACATTAAAGCTGGCTAGCATTAGCCATTTCGCTTATGTTCAAATGCTCTACAACACATTTTGTAACAAACTTTTAGCAGTCAGCTGTTTACTCTAGCAACTTTCTAAACTCTTTACAGTCATTAAAATATAAATTATCTCTACTTTGTACTAACCTGTGGTACAGAATAAGGAAGACAATCCACGATGATTTGACGTATATTCACCCTCAGGATTTATTCTTCTTCTGTCGTTTTTTTTCACCGACTCTATACCACCATCGCTGCTAGTACCCCCTAGTGGACCTTGCAGTATTACACCCAAACGCCAACAATGGAGATTTGGTTATTTTAGAAACAAACATATACAAAAAAATTGCAGGACGTCTTTTTTTCTTTTACAACTGAATGTGGAACTATATGTATGACATGAACTATTACTACTTTTAAATGCTCTAACCATATTTATACATTTTAAGCAGTTTTTTTAAACAATGTTACCTTATCTTTTATGTACCTTACACTTCTATTCAACTTTGCATTTGACAACTGAAAGTATTTTATTTGCACTTTTCACTTTTAATTATTCTGGAATTATTCAGAAAGATTCTGGCCGTCTTCTCTGTAGAGCGCTTTGAATGACCTTGTTTGTCAATTGTACTGTTCTGTATAATATAATATAATAGCTATGACAGCTTACACTTTTCCCAACAGGGGGCGCCACAATATAACAAATAATACTTTCATTTTCATTTATCTTGAGGTCAGTGAGTTTGAAGCTTCTGAAATGTGTCTCAAACCTTTAAATGTTTCAATGAAATTATCATTTGACTTTTTAAATGAATGAATATTTCATAATCCATGCATATAACTCTTTCACTGCTGTCACAATCCCTGCATAGTCAATGGAGGATCAATCTATGACAGATTCCATGCTTTCATTTCTCTACACCATTCCGTTATTTGCATTCCGACAAGGCAAAAGAAAATTATTTAAATAAAAACAAGACTTTAAAATACGATTTAATTTGATTTGATCGAGAGGCCCCCAGAAAACCGCTGCCGTGAGCCAACGTCTGCACGCCGTGGCAGCTTTATTTAAGTTTATTTAAAGCCGAGGGCTAGCTCACGGAAAAATGCAGCTGGTCGTTCTCGTAATGAAGCCACCGCCTCCACTTCCTCCCCCTTCAATATAATTTTATTAGCCATTGTGGTAATTGAGGCAGTCTGTTAGGTGTTATGTGTTAATGGGTCTCAATTACTGACTTGACTCTCAGGGTCTCCTCAGTACGGTAGGACGGGGGGCAACATTATGCAACAATCATTGATGGTGGAGCTCTGCGGCGCGTTGCGAAAGCTGATGGACTCTTGTTTCTATGATGATAGTTTATGAATTGATTTCTGATTAGATTAGTTCTTGTGGCCGCCAGGCCTACTGAATCTGTTGAGGACATGAGGCGTCTCATTAAAATGGAGTTTATTTCCAAAGCTCTCCACCAACCTTCATGTACCACACAAGCGATGGGGTGGCATGCCAACACTTACACAGCCGACCTTTAAAGAGGAACGCTGCATGGACCTGGGGGGTGGTCTATGGGAGCGTTGACCTTTCTGTGTCAAGTTTTAAAGTGTCACTTCAACCAAGCTTACGAACTTCAGCGTAGATGTTTGTTGTTGAAGGTTTGACGTTTATATATATATATATATTTTTTTATTTTTTTTTTGGGAGGAGGTGCTGATTTTTTAATGATTTACTGACGGGGCGCCGTGTAGGGGGAAATCTACTTGCCCACAAGCACATGCAAAACTTTAAATTATTATTATTTATTCAAAATAATTTAAATTATTTGTACAATTTACTGTTATCCATCCAGCATCCGTCCATCCATCTGTATATCCATCTGTATATCCATCCAGCCATCCATCTAGCCAGCCATCCATCTAGCCAGCCATCCATCTATATATTAATCCATCCACCCATCCATATATCCATCCGTATATCCATCCATATATCCATCTATATATATCCATCTATATATCCATCTATATATCCATCCATCCATCCACCCATTAATATATCCATCTAGATATCCATCTATATATCCATCTATATATCCATCCATCCATCCATCGATCCATCCATCTATGTATCCATCCAGCCATCCATCATCCATCATCCATCCATCTATATATCCATCCATCCATCCATCCATCCATCCATCCATCCATCCATCCATCCATCCATCCATCCATCCATCCATCTATATATCCATCTATATATCCATCCATCCATCCATCCATCCATCCATCCATCCATCCATCCATCCAGCCATCCTCCAATTCCAAGGCCCTGAACTGAAAGGGGCCAAGAGATGCGCCTCAGGCAGAGCTAGGGAACCAATGGCTCGTCAACCAGATTTTGATGACAGCATCTGACATTTCTTAACAAGCTAAAATTAATTTCTTTTACATTTTCCTGACATTTGAAAGTAAAACATTACATAAATCAAAGTGTTAAAAATAACATTGAGAGTATCCAACTTTCTGATGCATTTGAATCCATACATCCATTCGCTACTGCAGTGCGGGTGGCCAGAGCCAACACCAGCTGTCCTTACAATCATTTCCGGGTCAGACAACAAAACTCAGTTATTCCTGGATAAAAGCCAAAGCCTGCCCGGGTCATTGAGATGTCAACAAGTAAACTTCCCTCCTTTATTCAAATAGTCGCCAAGATCACAGCAAATCCTTTTGACGAAGAAGATGGTGAAAAGAAATAAAGATACGGAGTACGATGCAAACCCATGCAGCACCAGAAGTCACATTAATGCTAAGAAGTATTTGACTTATTATTGGATACGTAGCTTCTGCATAACAATGTTACACTATGCATCTTATTCTCACTGGGGGTGCAGGGACAGGACTGTAATCTATCTGTGGTGGTGGGTTGGGGACATAATCGTCTCATTTGCATAATTAGCAGAGATAAATGCGCACATCCCAGTGGACGAGTAGTTAGCGCGCAGGCCACACAGCTACGGGAGCCTGGTTCAATTCTGCGCTCGGGAACCTCTGTGTGGAGTTTGCTGGACCTGCTGCTTGTTGAGAAGAGAAATACGTCCTTACAAAAAGTCATGACATTTATCACTCGTCTCTTGGACTTTACAATCTAGCGACGGGACTGCACGGCGCACAAGTGGTTAGCATGCAGGCCTCAAAGCTAGGAGACCCGGGTTCAATTCCACCCTTGGCCATCCCTGTGTGGGGTTTGCATGTTCTCCCCGTGCATGCGTGGGTTTTCTCCGGGTACTCCGGTTTCCTCCTACATTCCAAAAACATGCTAGGTTAATTGGCCACTCCAAATTGTCCATAGGTATAGACAAAGGGCCAAAGGTCGCGTCAGCTCTATTTGTGGTGGGCCAAATGTATTTGTGGCGGTACATGCATGGGAAACACTGAGCAGTCATGATCAAAATGGAGCTCCGTGAGTCAATCTGTCCTTTCCACTCATTCTTTGTTGCCATGAATCATTCAGCGCCATGAAAAGGAGACAGTGTGGCTCAGGTTTAAAAATACTGGAATTATCCTTCACTTCATCCCCGAGGCGCGAGGGAAATTAAGTGCTGTGATTAAAATAGAATGGGAGGAATAATGACTTGAAGTTACTGCGATATTGGGACTGGTGGGAATTCTTATTCCCTCTCTGGGTCCAATCCTTGTGGCAAACATCACGCGACATTCACGGACTCTTTAAGCAGTAAATCAAACGCCGCGAGTCAGAAGTTTAACAGTGACGGAAAGCTTTAAAAGGCGAGTAGAACAAAAGCGAGGCAGTAAAACAACAGGAGGCTAATAGACCTGACACAAACAGGAACAATAACAATAAAAACAATAACATTTCTAGAAATGATGTGTATTAAACCTGCTGGAAGAGACTTTGTTTTACTACTGACGCTACTTTTCAAAGGGGATGTTGAATGTATGGCATATATAGGTTCATGACAGTATGTTTGTTTTTGAGCTTCCAGCTGCTAGCATGGTAGCACAATGATGACTTGCCAGCGGTGCTATAATTAAATGAGTACACTAGTGAGTCTCCATAAAAGTTGTGCAGGAATGAAGTCATATAAGATGATGTGCAGTCCTGTCAGTCAGTGGATTAAACAGTACCGCCCCCTCCGCCCGCCGGCAGCTGTCGCCGCATGCTGATTTTCATTCTGGAACTCAGCAGGTGTTGTCGACGACGCCGGGCCGCGCTCATTTCTCGGGTCAAGACTTTATTGATGGATGTGGAGCACAATTACATGAGCCGCTATGCATATCCAACGCCACTGCAGAGCCTGATTTCCTTCACGACCCCCCCCCCCCCCGCCAGCCCACGCTGTCTCGCCTATTAAAGTCATGACCCCATAGCGTCGCGCGCATTAGCTGCGTTTAGCTTAAACGGCGGCGTGCTACTATAACGAGGCGTAATACCGCGGATCAATACACCGTGGATCTCATGTTCCTGCACGGAGAAAGTGTCCTGTGCGCCGGGGATGAGATGATTGTACTTTTATTGAATGATTTCTTTCCAAAATGCTGTTAGAGTGAGAGATTAGATGCTGGAAGAAGACGTGGAGGTTCAGCAGACCTGCTCATGTCCTCAATTCTCACCTGAGCATCGCGAGCAGAACACCCTGACACCTTCTCATTCATTGCTTTCTTTGTGGGAAAATAGTTCTTACACCTTTCACAGTAAAACATCTTGAATAGTTCCTTATGCGCTGTTTTTTTTAGTACGTACGTGTTTTTTGTTGAGCTTACACAACAACCGCACAACTCATCTTCCCAGAACTTGACAGAGACTGCAGTTTTCTCATAAAATATGGGGAGAAATGTTTTTTTTCTGAAAGATTGCTGGATGCTGGAGGAGAACAGCAACTTTTTTTTACACGCACCGACCATACCCAATGACTACAGGTCGCCACGATGGCAATCAGTGGGAGCTGAAGCGGTTTTGAAGGTATCATGACCTCATTACAGCTTTGCAACAATAACCTGTGGTAATTCAATTTCATTACAGATATCTTCTCATTTGCAGCACAGTGGTTAGCATGTTGGCCCCGCAGTCCAGGATTGAATCTCCCTTGATCTCTCTTGTGGAGTTTGCATGTTATTGGGTACTCCAGCTTGCCCCCACATTACAAAAACATGCATGTTACGTCAATAGGCTGTAAAA
Organism: Doryrhamphus excisus; assembly: GCF_030265055.1. Classification (NCBI taxonomy): domain Eukaryota; kingdom Metazoa; phylum Chordata; class Actinopteri; order Syngnathiformes; family Syngnathidae; genus Doryrhamphus; species Doryrhamphus excisus. The sequence goes on from NC_080466.1 coordinate 33,145,866, forward strand.
TGAAGGACGGGACACTTTGATAGTGTACGTTTTGTAAACCAACCCATGGGAAAAAGTATATATTAAAAATACTGTAAATGTCCTGGATTTGACTGGTGAACAGTCCAGGGTGCACCCCATCCCTAACCCCCAAGACCATCTGGTATACAGAGGTAAAAAAGTTTGGGCACCCCTGTTCATTTTTAAGAATTTCCTTCATAAATGACTGGTTGCTGGGATCATCCATTTCGGTTAAATATATCATATAGCAGATAGATGGGATAGATGAGAAAGGAAATGACATTTATAGGATTTACAGGAAGTGTGTAATAATTATGTAAACTAAAGTAGGCAGGTGCAAAAATTTGGGCACCCTTGTGTTTTTCTGTTCTTTAACACCAAATATTGGAACACAAAATGTATTTAGTAAGCTCATTGACCCTTGACCTGCATACACAAGTGAAGCCAATCATGAGAAAGGGTATTTCAGGTGGCCAATTGCATCTTCTAACCTCAAAACAAATGACCCAAGAGAAAAGATGGTTCAACATCATGGTTTAGGGGAAGGATACAAAAGGTTAGGTCAGAGCTTTCAGCTGTCAGGTTCCACTCTGAGGAACATAGTGAGGAAATGGAAGACCACAGGCGCAGTTCTAGTTAAGGCCCGGAGTAGCAGGCCAAGAACAATCTGAGATAAGCGGAGGCCAAGGATGGTGAGAACAGTCAAAGTCAACCCACAGACCAGCTCCAAAGACCTCCAACATGATCTTGGTGCAGATGGTGTCACTGTGCATCCTATTCAGATATTGTAGGAGAGTCATGCGGAAGAAGCCTTTTCTGGCCACATGCCACAAACGGAGTGGTTTGAGGTATGCTAAAGCACATTTGTACAAGCCAGCTTCATGTTGGAATAAGGTGCTGTGGACTGATGGAAGTCAAATGGAGTCATTTGGACATAACAAGGGGCGCTATGCATGGCGGATGAAGAACACAGCATTCCATGACAAACACTTGCTACCCACAGTAACATTTGGTGGTGGTTCCATCATGCTGGGGGGGGGGGGGGGGGGGGGTTGTGTGGCCGGTGGAGGTACTGGAAATCTTCTTCAGGTTGAAGGTGGCATGGATTCCAGTCAGTATCAGCAGATTGTTGCCAACAGTCTTCAAGAATGAGTGAGAAAGTTGAAGTTGGGCTGGATACTTCCAACAAGACAATGACCCTAAACACTGCTCCAATTCTACTAAGGCATTCATGCAGAGGAACAAGTACAACCTTCTGGAATGGCCATCTCCGTCCCCAGAAACCATCAAAACTGACTCAACTGGAGATGTTTTGGAAAGAAGAATGGTCAGAAATACCTTCAACCAGAACCCAGACCCTCATATGAAGCGTTCATTTCTGCAAAAGGAGGATCTACTAAATATTGATGTCATTTTTTGTTGGGGTGCCCAAATTTAGGCCTGTCTACTTTAGTTTAAATAATGATTACACACTTTTGCGTAAATCCTATAAAGTTAATTTCCCTTCTCATCTATCACTGTGTTGGTCTGCTATATGACATATTTCACTGGAATGGATGATCCCAACAAAGAAAGGAACATCTTGATCAGGGGTGCCCAAACATTTTCACACCAACGTATACTCCAGCTCACCCTAATGAGGACAAGCATTGGAAAATCAGTGAATGGATTTCAGCCAATTTTAGTTGCATTCATTGAGCATCAGAGGGGTGAGAAGAAAGCCCAGATTAAAGTGATCAAAGAGAAGATGAGTCAATTTTCCAGTAAAACAACACACAGACGCTAATTAAAAAAATGTTCTGTGCTGCCTTGTAGGAGTCCACTTTCAGAAGAACAGATGAATGAAATCAAAGCCACAATGAGAGCACTTTTAGCTTCACTTTCAGAAGTCTTTGACCTCGCGGATGTGGAAAACAGGCGCATGGTAATAGGTGGCGTAACATGACAACAGAAAGTTCCCTTTCAACTGGGGTTGAAAGGGCAGACTGCACCCTGCCTGTGTTCCTTTAAATGATGAAAATCCGTGAAGTAAAACCAGGATTTTGTCATTGTGTCGTCATGCTCTTTGGAATTTGGAAGCAGCTGCTGTGCCGTGTAGTGACCGACTGATGACCAACTTTGAAAGACTTTTCCCTCTGGGAAACAAAATATGTTATATTCAGCTTTCTTGATGTGGACAAAAATATTATTTTTTTTAAATGGGACACCTTATTTGTTGTGGAGTTGGTAAATAGTAATTGCGTGATGCCTTGCCTAACTGTAAAGTTAAATTATGACCACCAGAGCACAAAAACTCAGCCTGTGCAAGACCTATTATTATTATTATTATTATTATTATTATTATTATTATTATTATTATTATTATTATTATTATTATTATTATTATTATTATTATTATTATTATTATTAAGGCTTTGATTATGATTATGATTATGATTATGATGATGATTATTATTATTATTACTATCACCCATTTAGGGTACTAAACATGCATGAAAACTCACCAAAATTTGCAGATGCATTAGGACTAGGGATCGGCCGATATGTTTCTTCGAGTCGATGCTGATACCGATTTTTTTCCATCACCCTTAGCCGATGGCCGATTTTGCTTGGGCCAATATTTGTGGCCGATACTGCTTTTGATCCCTCAATTTACATGAAAAAATGACCATGATAATAAATATTACAGGTCTCATGTTTAAACAAATATTTATTGAAATGTAAACACTGAACACAGTAGGATTCAGCTTTCTTAAACACACATTTAAACGCCATTATCAACTTTAAAAGGAATAAATATTCAACCATGTGCAAACCATTTCTGTCCGAGTTTAAATTTATCTAGCATCGATGTGATGACGCCCCTCCCCCCCGCCTCCACACACACAAACAAGACACCCAGTGAAATGTGATGGGCTTAGTAAAGTGTTAAAAGCAAGCTAACTCTATTACTTGTGAAAACGCGCTCTTGATGTGATTCAACAGTGGGGGCGGGGTACCGTGACTACGTGAGTTGCGGGGTCCATCAAACCCACGTGCGTATCGGCCGATACCGATACAAGGAAAAAAACGCAAATGTCGGCCCGATATATCCTTAATCAAGACAGCCGAAAAAAACACAATATTTTGGTGGTCTGGAACCCAAAGCTCCAAAACTGACTCAGAAGCAGGCCATATGGTTCTGAGTAGCGAATGTTCATCGTGACGGTATGAACAAAAAAGTCAGCGTAGCTCATTTTCTAAAACGAGCAGTACGCATACGATTTGGGATTAGAACCAGCAGCAGACAAGGCCTCGTTTTCTGACCAACCCATCCTACAGACTTTGACCAAATGAGCCCAAATTGGACCCGTGGTGACTCAACAGATGGGCTAGTAATGATAAAGATGTGGGATCTCACGTTGATGTGTTTATAAGCAGGTCCATCCATTCATCCATCCATTTTCTATGCCACTTATCCTCACGAGGGACTATGCTGGAGCCTATCCCAGCTGACTTCGTGCAAGAGGCGGGGTACATTTCAGTACATCAGTTATCTGTGATGCGTATAATGAAGATGAGCACAAACTGAACTGAACTGAGTTGATGATGTGCAATACAGCTGGCTTGCTAGCTCCTCCTTTTTCAGTCCAAAAGCAAAGCCCTTTACTTGTTGACCGGGCGAGGCCCTGGTGTGTTCAAACACCCGCCCTATGACTCATCCTGTGTCTTTTTAGTGGTTCCATGGAACAGAGGGCGTTCTCGTAGGCACCCGAGGGGACGTTTGGATTCTCAGACAAGGTCACAGCAGGAGTCCAGCAGCGGCGCAGCTTAGGAGCGCATGCTAATGACAGTGTTTGATTGGAAAAGAGGTGTTGAGATGGTTCAGGAAGAATGGGTTGCCATGGCGCTTTTTGCAGGACAAAATAACATGTGTGAATTCCGACATGTCAGGAAATGTGTAAGTTGCGCCCTCAACATATTGCTTACATGGACAAAGTATTGGGACAGCCACATGAGGTGAAAAGTATAGAAAATATTGAGTAATTGCAGCTTCATCATCTTCAAGATTGTGGAATATGCCACAATATATGTGTGACACTAAGGTCACTGATGTTCAGTGTTTGGAACAACAGCATTCAAAATAACATCCAATCTATCCATCCATCCATTTTCTATGTTGCAGGTATGCCGGAGCCTATCCCAGATGTCTTTGGGTGAGAAGCGGGGTCCACCCTGGACTGGTGGCCAGCCAATCACAGGGCACATATAGACAAACAACCATTCACACTCACATTCATACCTAAGGACAATTTGGAATTATTACTATTTCAAACACTTCAGTCGCCCTTGTTCACTACTACTACACAGGAAGCTAAATAGCTAGTCAACGCTAGTTGGGGTTGCTCACTCGGGAAATACTTCCCCCTAGCATATTGGTAGAAAATTACAAATCGAGAGCTGATCCCTTTTCCCATCTCATAAAAAATTTCTAAGGCTATGTTCACGCTGCAGGTCAGTTCATGTCTCATGTGTATCTGATTTTTTCACATCAGTGTGAACAATACAATTTAGATTTTTACAAATACAACTCAGGCCTCATTTGTATGGAGACATAAATATAATAAAATAATGCATAAGGCTAAAAACAACCAATTAGCTAAAAATGTCATCCAATACTTCTCTACAAGAGAGGAGAAATATGATCTCAGGGAAGAAGTACATTTGAAACACTTCTATGCTAGGACTACGTTATGTTAGCCATAGCATTTCAGTATGTGGAATCAAACTATGGAATGGATTGAGTAAGGAAATCAAACAATGCACAACGATGAGCCAATTCAAGAAACAATACAAGCAGTTGATGTTTGCTAAATACAAGGACGAAGAGTCTTGAACCAGTAATGATGTGCTATATATATCACTATATTGACACTTACTATGGTACCCATTATGGCATTGGATGCTCATATCACCTCCTACTTCGGTACCAGGTACATTATTTTAAAAAAAACCCTTAAACTGTATTATGGAAAGCAGGAAGTGAACAAATGTAACAGTTAGTGATTGTAAAAGTACCAGATGGAGGGGTAGGATTTAATAAGCTTTGCTTCTTCCTACTCCTTTTGGACATGTGGAACTGGGAACTGATTATGGGATGCACTCAATTGTAATCTGATGCATGTTCAAATGAAATTAAACCATTACCATTACCATTACCATAAATCCGATAGATCTACTGTATTCTAAACTGTCAGGTCAGATATACCGACATAAACGTCTTTGAAAGGCGTGGTTGGGATTGGTTTAAGGTTCTTCTTGTCAGTCGAAAATACTTTTTAAAAGTGTCAGCAAAGCGGCCCCGCCACGTACGCGCTCCTCGGAACAGATGTTCAAATGACTACTGGCTAATAATTGCATGACTTTTACAGTAACACAGTCATTTGCTGTGAAATATGTCTACAGTTATTTACTGTGATTTCACAGCTGGGACTTTACAGTGACCACAGACTGCAGACTGCAGCTCGTGTATAAGCTGCTACTTTTTTCTTCAACTTTGAACCCTGCAGGTTATACGGTGGTGCTGCTAATTCACTTGTTTTTCCCACCGTGTGACATTTCATATAGTACTTCAAAAGCCAGTGTTGTGCTTGAACGAGTTCACTGAACACGTTCATTTTTCTAAGAACAGTGAACTAAACGCAACATACTGTATTTGTAAATAAACAACTTGAACGTGAACTTAGATTATATGAGAATCAGCACCGCCGTTTAGGTCCAGTCCACTAGCATAACAATCCAGCAATTCTTAAAGGGGGCTTGTATTGAGTCGTGGACTCCTATAGAGCAGCTACACACAATAACCTGCAACGAAAACCTTCTAGATCTTCCAGATTCTGCACCTCTTTCTGCAGTATTTCCATGGACTTTCTGCTTCTGACCCAAACGGTCTGTTTACAGGAATTGAATCCACCCACAGCCCACCTCTAGGTACGCCCACTCCCGCTCCCGAGGACTTACGGATACATCGCTCTATGTTTACCAATTGATTTTATTGCATGAAACAACACTAGAATTTGTTGTCTTTCATGCTCACATTTCACCTAAAAAAAAATGAAATGAACAAAAAAAATTGAAATGAACCGAAATTCGAACTAGCTCAGAGTTGAACTAGTGGACTATGAATGTGAACAACTCATATTTATACTCTGTGAGCTGAACTTTGAACTGGTTCATGAGAACTATGAACTTGTTTCCTGAGTGGATCTTTTCATCCGTATACTGATTTGTGAAAACCTTAAATATTTTGGCGCTGACAAGACAGTGAGTAGTGAGTACTGATTGGCCAATGGCTGCTGGCTGCCAGGCACGGGGCCACCAGAGGAAGCTCATGAGTGCCCAGGGAGCTCCCATGAGCCGATGAAGTTCCCGGGACCTTATGAGCACCCATATCTGACCTGGTTTGGAAGGCCTCAGGAAAACCAGCATGCTCCATGGTGTGGCACTTCTTCTTTTCATTGCTGCCTCTCACTTTAACGCCATACTGCCACCTGCTGTACAATTATGTTTTATTATGTATGTTTACACTTAGAGTCTGTGCAGGGTAATTTTACAATTGATTACATTATTTTACTGTGAAATAGTACTGTTAAATGCTGTGAAATCCTAGTAATATTTTAAACAGAACCAAAATTCTTTTTCTATTTCTTCTTAATCTCCCACATGGAATTTGGTTAAGGAAATCAGCATCCTTGAAATTGCCACAAACACTCAAAAATTTGAATTGATTTGAATTGGCGGCACGGCGGTTGAGTGGCAGACCTCACAGCTAGGAGACCAGGGTTCAATTTCACCCTCGGCCATCTATGAATGTGAGTGTGAATGGTTGTTTGTCTATATGTGCCCTGTGATTGGCTGGCCACCAGTCCAGGGTGTACCCCGCCTCTCGCCTGAAGACAGCTGGGATAGGCTCCAGCACCCCCGAGACCCTTGTGAGGAAAAAGCGGTAGAAAATGAATGAATGAATGAATGTCTACTATTGGGCTGCACGGCGGACTAGTGGTTAGCGCGCAGGCCTCACAGCTAGGAGACCCGAGTTCAATTCCACCCTCGGCCATCTCTGTGTGGAGTTTGCATGTTCTCCCCGTGCATGCGTGGGTTTTCTCCGGGTACTCCGGTTTCCTCCCACATTCCAAACACATGCTAGGTTAATTGGCCACTCCAAATTGTCCATAGGTATGAATGTGAGTGTGAATGGTTGTTTGTCTATATGTGCCCTGTGATTGGTTGGCCACCAGTCCAGGGTGTACCCTGCCTCTTGCCCGAAGACAGCTGGGATAGGCTCCAGCACCCCCACGACCCCCGTGAGGAAAAAGTGGTAGAAAATGAATGAATGAATGAATTGGCCATCGTATGCTGCTGTGTGAACGGAGCCTAATTGGCACACATCACTACAAAGTACCTGTGACCAAAGCTAAGGTTGAAGGTTTTTCAAACCATGTAATGCAATGACTTTTCTAAAGTAAAATTTTTTTAAGTAATTCGACCAATAGTACTCGTTATTCCACAGGAAGCCTGCTTTGAAAAACTTGCAGTACACTGCATTTTTTTCGAATGTATGCACTCAAAAGACTAAATACGTACGCAAGTGAGCCAACTGAGACACAGTGCCGGCTTTCATTTTAAAAAAGATTGTTAGAACACGTCTAGTTTCACTTCTTCAGCATCTTCTGTCCAAAAATGCACACATTGATAAAAAACATTATGCAGCCCTCGTCCCCTCAGGGCACTTACAGGAAGCTACATGCACACTGGTCTATTCACGTAGGAGGCATCGTTATTAGGACGCGAGTGCACGGCTAACAATACCGCAGGGCCACCCCCCCCCCCATTCACAATTATACGATCTATCATGGCCGACACACACGTGGACACACACAGACGGACATTACCATAGATAATACTTCATTATGCTAATTCCTTTGCAATCATTTTAACCTACTGACAAGATGCTCCAACTAATGAATATTTATAGGCAGAATGTTCATTGTTGGCGGCGAGTGAGCACCGAACTCGGTCATCATGCTCGTTTATTCTCTTTTATTTAGTCATCACACTTGCTCATTAAACGAGAAGTCTTGGAGATTAAAAGGTCAGTTGTCCACTCCAGAACCTTATTCTTGGCTAAACGATGTCATTTTTTTTTTAAATTCCGAGAAGAAAAGCAATAATGTCATGGCGTCGCTGGAAGATCATCGCACTTCCTTCAGCGCTCGTCATAGCCACCAGGGGGCGTACAGCGGAACCAATGCAATTCGTACCAACGTGGCCATCATAAAAGGTGTATTACCTGCACGGACATTTTCACATTCTTAACAGTCACACAGGTGTAAAAAGAAGTTAAGCAGTTGTAATAGTTTCAGTTAAACCCTATTAAAAAAAATGCATATTACATTTTGATATTATTGGATGCAAACGACTATTTGATTGGCTTTGGCTTCAATACGTCTGCCTTGCTGGAAGGTTCTCTCTTAGCAACACACATAGCGTAGTTTTATTGGAGAGCGCGGGGTTAAGTTTCAAGCGTGTCAGTAATGCAGTGGAGTGGAGCGCGGAGACGAGGCTGATGGCTAACACGATTACTTTAATACCTCTCTGCGAGGTGGGAAATGAGATTAAAATTTGCCCTTTTACATGGCGGCCAACAAGCGCGGGGCGGCCGTGTCAGGCGCTGGCGGCGAGCGCAGCACGTAATCCATCTTGATCTCATTAGGAGGGCACGGCTGTTTTTTTTCCTCCACTAAAATGTTCCTTAAGATGCCGCCACAGGAATGCAGAGAGGCTGTTTTGGTTCAGACGCATCCCAACTTTGTGCTGACTCAGCTAGAAAGGGCTGGCGTTGGCAAGAGAGGAAGTGCCTCCATTTCTTACGACATTTAAGAGGACACATGAGGGGAGAAAATGAAGAGGGTAAAAAGTCTGTCTCTTCTGGCAACATCAGATTGCATTCAGGAAGACAGGAAGGTCAGTATTTGACAGGAGTCGTGATGCGTTTAGAGACAAGGGTGAAGAAGATGAGGAAATAAAAGACGAGGAAGATCTTCCGGAGCTTGAAGAATTGTGACAGCTATGCTTGTTGCATAATATTTGTGCGCCTGACTGTGTCCACACGCTAGGAGGCGCTGTCTCACAGACCTGAGAAGCTGGGGGCCACCCCCTCCTAAAAGGACTAAATGCTCTAGCGCAGGGGTCTCAAACTCAATTTACCTGGGGGCCACCAGAGATAGGGTCTGGGCGAGGCTGGGCCGCATCAGGTTTTCAAAAAAAACAAAAAACAAAAAACGCATTTATTAAAAACAGAAAAATGAATAAACTTTGCTTTGGTACCGATTTTCTACAAGAAAAGCTCTGATAAAACATTCCACTGTTCTCAAATATCTTAATTTTTATTTTTCTGCACAAAATAAGATGAAAAATAAATAAACAAATCAAGAATAAAGAAAATCAATCAATCAGTAATAAATAAATATAATAATAATGATAATAATAAAAGGGCAAATAATAAAAACTTAAGAAACCACATATAGTTGGTGGGTAGACAAATTATTTTTTTCAGATTAAAATGAACAAAGCATTATTAGAGCCCTGTAGACATGACAAAACACGACTATAGTCACATTTATACTCTTTTTATTTACAACATATTGCGCAACTGCAGGGTCTTGAGACACATGCTAACTCGCAAACTAGAGAGCTAGCGACCTAAACGGTAGCCTTCAAGTTATTTCCTTGAAACTTAAATAGCCAAAAACTTACCACTTCCACACGGATAGGGAGGATAACTATTAACAGTTATTTAACCTTTAACATGAACATTAATCAAACGTAATCAAACGTTTTCTGGGTACATGATTCCATACAGCATCCATATCAAACTTGCGCGGGCCGCACTAACATTAAACTTTCATATCAAGGCGGGGGCCTCAAACTAGTGTCATAAAAGATCATAAAAATTGGTATCATCTGCTGCTGTGGCGGACGCCCATATTTGCTTATATCACACATGGGCAATTAAAACAAACATTCACGACGTTTCCTCAGCTCTGTGTCAGCAACCACTGATTTTAAAGATGATGTACACGTCAATGTACAGCTAATACATCACTATACAGAAGAACAGATGCGCTATAATGGACGACCAAGTTGGTTATCATAGCTTTTTCAGGTGTCTGATTGGACAGAATGTGCATGGCAGCCAGTAGCCACGTTTACATGAGGAGTTTTTCCTCTTTCCAAATGGAATCTTTCCGAATGATCTTTCCGAAAACAATGAAATCTATGGAAAAGAATATCCCAAACAGAATAGTCAATGGGGCATGCCCAGTAAAACGTAAACACCAACATCACGTGATACCGACTTCCCCGAGTTTTTCTTTCACTTGTTGGAATAACTCCGTATTGCCAGTTTTTCATTCGTTCCAGACTTGAAATTTAGTTTGAATCAAAAACAAGGTTTCTGCAGCAGTCCAGTGCCGATTGCTGGCCTCCATTTTTAAAAGTGAAGAACGTCTGGATCTGCGTGTTACGTCATATCTGAGCATGCGCTGAAAGAACGCACCCGGGATAAATTTAAACAGGAAAAGATCAAATTCAATCTTGCTAATATTTTATAATTAAAGTCGGGACATGTTTTATATAGATATATATTTTCTTTTTTAATAAAAGTGGACTTGTGAATGGCGTATAGAAGGGTTTAGATTCTGTTCCACAGATGGCGCTAATGCACACGAAAGCTGCTTGTGTCAGGGCAGGACGTGGGAAGGAGGACCCAAAGGCAGAATTGGCAGGCACGACACGAGGTAAGGGTCTACACGAGGGTGAGGGTCGGTACACGTGAAGTCAGTCCAATAAGGCAAAGGTATCCGAGAGCGGCAGGCAGAAGGCGAGGTCGAAAGGCAGGCAGGGGTCGAAAACCAGGCGAGGAGATCACAAGGAATGCTAGGACGAGACATGAGAGTACAACGAACTTGCACCAGACAGGAGGCATCAGAGGCAATATATAGCCAGCAGAAAATTAGGTGATGAGGGACACCTGAGCCCAATCAGGCAAGAGGCGGGGTCTCCAAGGAGAAGGCGGGGTAGGCAGTGGCAGGCATGACAGAACCCCTCCCTCAATGGCCGGCTCCTGACGGCCCAGGAACCTCAGGGTGAGCTACGTGAAAGTCTTTGATGAGGGAGGGATCCAAAATGAACCGGGAGGGTACCCATTGCCGTTCCTCAGGTCCATACCCCTCCCAGTCGACGAGGTACTGCCAACCTCGACCCCGCCGTCGAGCAGCCAGCAGTTTCCTGACTGTGTAAACCGGACCTCCATCCATGATTCGGGCGGGCGGTGGGTGGCTGGCTGGTGGGACCAGGGTGCTGGTTTTCGCAGGCTTGATCTGGCTCACATGAAAGGATGGGTGGGTTCGCATGGACCTAGGAAGTTTCAGACGGACTGAGACAGGATTAATAACTTTGGAGATTGGAAATGGGCCAACGAACCTGGGGGCAAGCTTCTTAGACTCCACTCTCAGGGGAAGGGTCTTGGAGGATAACCAAACTCTTTGACCCACCGTATAGGCAGGAGCAGGAGTTCTTTTACGGTCCGCCGCCACCTTGTAGATATCGCACTGCCTTTGAAGGTTCTTGCGAGCCCTCTGCCAAACTCTCTTGATTCGCCCCACCAAGGCCAAGGCGGAGGGCACAACGGAGTCCTTGACGAGCGAGGGGAACAGGGAGGGTTGGTGACCAAATACCACGTGATGCGGAGACATACCGGTGGATGCACTAGGCAAGGTGTTGTGGGCCAACTCCACCCACAAGAGCTGTTTAGCCCAAGAAGAGGGATTTTGAGAGGCGAGGCATCGCAACTTTGTCTCGAGCACCTGGTTGATCCTCTCTGCCTGTCCATTAGACTGGGGGTGAAAACCAGACGAGAGACTGACTGTGGATCCCAGCAAGCCACAAAATTCCTTCCAAAACAAGGAGACAAATTGAGGACCACGATCGGACACAATGTCCTGCGGGAAACCAAAAATGCAAAATATGTTGTTCAGCAGTGCCTCTGCCGTTTCTTTGGCTGAGGGAATTTTAACAAAAGGAATGAACCTTGACATCTTGGAAAACCTGTCCACGACTGTGAGTACCACCGTCTTCTCCTCCGACGGGGGCAGTCCACAAACAAAATCCAATGAGATATGGGACCAGGGCCGGTGGGGAATAGACAAGGGCCTGAGTTCCCCCACGGGTTTCTGTGGTGAAGATTTGTTAGCCGCACAGACAGGACAGGCAGAGACATATTCAGACACATCCTTTGCCATGTTGGGCCACCAAAAGCGTTGCTGGGTTACGAACATGGTCTTTTTCACCCCTGGGTGACATGAGGTCTTATTGGTATGAGCCCAATGAATGACTGGACCCCTCATGGCTTCCACAACAAATAATTTATCTGGAGGGCAGTTTGGGGGCCGAGGCACTTCAAGTCCTGCCTCCCTGACCTTATCTTCTATTGCCCATTGCAAGGCAGAGACAAAACATGAGTTAGGTAAGATGGTTGCGACCTCAGGTTCCTTTTCCGACGGGAAAAAAATTCGGGACAAAGCATCAGGCTTGGTGTTCTTGGAACCAGGACGGTAAGACAAGGTAAAATTGAAACGGCTAAAGAACAATGACCACCTAGCCTGTCGAGAATTTAATCTCTTAGCGGATTTGAGATACTCCAGATTCTTGTGGTCCGTCCATACCTGGAATGGCAGCGTAGACCCCTCCAGCCAGTGTCTCCATTCTTCGAGAGCCGTCTTGACTGCCAATAATTCACGATCCCCAATGTCGTAATTGCACTCTGCTGAAGACAATTTTTTTGACAGAAAGGCACATGGATGCAGTTTACCGTCCTTAGCACCGATCTGGGACAGGACGGCTCCGACTCCAATATCTGATGCATCCACTTCGACCACGAACTGCAGATGGGGATCAGGGATGGCAAGCACCGGGGCTGTGGTGAACCTATCCTTAAGCTTCACAAAAGCTTCCTCACACTCAGAAGTCCAGTGGAATGGTTTGTAAGGAGACGTGAGAGCATGGAGAGGAGAGGCTACCGAGCTAAAGTTTCTGATATATTTACGATAAAAATTTGCAAATCCCAGAAATCTTTGAACATCCTTACGAGACGAAGGAGTGGGCCACTCTGCAACAGCAGAGACTTTTCCTGGATCCATCCTCACCTTCCCCTCAGACAGAATAAACCCTAAAAATGATACGGAAGACTGGTGAAAGTCACATTTTTCAGCCTTAACAAATAGGTGGTTGTCCAGGAGTCTTTGCAGCACCTTCCTGACATGCTGCACATGAGTAGATTCATCGCGAGAAAAAATCAGAATGTCATCGAGATAAACAAACACAAAAATATTTAACATGTCCCTCAAAACGTCGTTGACAAGGCCCTGAAACACTGCTGGGGCATTGGTCAGTCCGAAGGGCATCACCAAGTACTCATAATGTCCGGTTGGGGTGTTGAAGGCTGTTTTCCACTCGTCACCCTCTCGTATCCTGACAAGATGATAAGCATTACGCAAATCCAGCTTGGTAAAAATCTTAGCTCCTTCCAGGAGCTCAGTGGCGGTGGCAATGAGGGGCAGGGGATACCGGTTCTTGATGGAGATGTCGTTAAGTCCTCTGTAGTCTATGCATGGCCGAAGGGTTTTGTCTTTTTTCTCTACGAAGAAGAAACCAGCCCTCGCAGGAGATGAGGAAGGCCTGATAATCCCTGCTGCAAGTGACTCCTGAATGTATTCCTCCATAGCACGACATTCAGGAGGGGACAAGGAAAAGAGTCTTCCCCGTGGGGGTGTGGTTCCTGGTAACAGGTCAATAGCACAGTCGTGGACCCGGTGGGGGGGCAGTGACTTGGCCTGGACTTTACTGAAGACAGCTGCTAAATCATGGTAACACTCTGGAACAGTGGCTAGATTGACCTCCCCTTGTTGTTCCATCACTGTTTTGGCACTCACCAAACAGTTGTCCTGACAGCCAGACCCCCAAGAGACGATCTGGCCAGAAGCCCAATCGAAGTGGGGGTTATGCTGCTTTAACCAAGGATGCCCTAAGATAACTTCATGATCAGAGCTAGAGAATACATGGAGACTTAGTTTTTCTGTATGACTGTCTGGAAATGAAATCTTGACCGGATGAGTTCTGTGACTAATTTTGCCCAGAGAACTTCCGTCCACCGCCTTCACCGTTAGGGGGTGTCGTAGAGGGCACAGGCGAAGCTTTAGTTTCCTGGCGAGAGAAGTACTAATGAGATTGGCATCTGACCCAGAGTCTACAAATACTGGCACCATGATGGATGTATGCTGAGAGCAAAATTGTACCAAAGGTTTGTAGGGAGCAGGATTGCTGATAATGACATTAAGACTCACCGAGCCGTGTCCCAGGTTGCTTGTTTTGCCCATTTTGACCCCACAATTAGCCACTAGATGTCCCCCTTGACCACAATAAAAGCACCTGCCCTCACTTCGGCGGCGGGTCCTTTCTTCTGGAGACAGGCGGGTCAGTCCCAGTTGCATGGGTTCGTCAGCAGAGGGCGCAGCAAGTGGCACGGCGACAGGGGTGGGCCGGACGTTGTTGACGTGCCCTAGGTTGCCACCCCAGTGTGTGGTGGATTCTCGCCTGCTCTCCTCCTCATGATCATGAAGGCGCTTCTCAATCATGACAGCCAAGGCGATGAGCTCATCAATTGTTCCTGGCAGTTTCAGAGGGATCATTTGTTTACGGATGTGGGGGGACAGTCCAAGAAAAAATGCGTCTAACAACGCGGGGGCGTTCCAGTCGCTGTTTGCCGCGAGAGCGCGAAATCCGACAGCGTAATCGGTGACACGCTGACGCCCCTGACGTAGCTGGAGCAGGGAGCGAGCTGCTTCTCTGCCGGACAGCTGGCGTTGGAACACTTGCTCCAATGCCTTGGAGAATGCTGCGTAGGACTCGCACACCGCGGACCGACGGCTCCATTCCGTGGTGGCCCACGCTCCTGCCCTGCCCGTGAGGTGGGAGATCACAAAAGCCACCCGGGCACGTTCCGACATGAATGCGGGGGCTTGAAGTTCGAAATGGAGTTCACACTTGGTCAAAAAGGGGCGTACGTCGCCCGACTCGCCAGAGAACCACTTCGGCCGTGACAACTGTGGACACGTGGCGGCCGGCAAGGCGGAAGTCAGGACCGGTGGAGGGAGCGAAGCCGCTGCTGGATCCACTGGAGCCGCGGGTTGAGCAGCAGGCTGAAGAGCCAATAGCAGGGAGTTAAGCTGGGAGCCTAGATTCCCAGCCATGGCGTCCTGTCGCTCCGACAGAGATTGCAACGCCGTGCCTAGAGCGGCAAGCTGTTCCTCTTGCTGGCTCTGGCGCTGTCCTTGCGTCCGGAGTGCCTGTCGAACAGACTCCAACTCCGCTGGGTCCATGATGGCAAGTTCGTTCTGTCAGGGCAGGACGTGGGAAGGAGGACCCAAAGGCAGAATTGGCAGGCACGACACGAGGTAAGGGTCTACACGAGGGTGAGGGTCGGTACACGTGAAGTCAGTCCAATAAGGCAAAGGTATCCGAGAGCGGCAGGCAGAAGGCGAGGTCGAAAGGCAGGCAGGGGTCGAAAACCAGGCGAGGAGATCACAAGGAATGCTAGGACGAGACATGAGAGTACAACGAACTTGCACCAGACAGGAGGCATCAGAGGCAATATATAGCCAGCAGAAAATTAGGTGATGAGGGACACCTGAGCCCAATCAGGCAAGAGGCGGGGTCTCCAAGGAGAAGGCGGGGTAGGCAGTGGCAGGCATGACAGCTTGCCAACCGCCAATAAACAACAGAAGAAGAAAAACACCACGAAGAAGAACTTCCGTCAACTTTCCATCAACGTGACAACTTTCCGTTTGAGCGGGTACAAGATACCGCAATCGGATTGGGGAAAGGAATATTCCACCCCTGGGAATCCCATTATATATTCATTGGGATTGTCACTTTTCTTTGGGAATGAGGTGTATACAAAGGTTACATTCTTTCTGTTTGAGCAAATAAACCCAATGCAATTGGAATATTTGGCTCCATGTATACGTGGCTATTGGGAGGGATGCGGACATCTTTTGAATTTGAATAATTCCGGTTCCATTTCTAATTCACCACCCTCGGCCATCTCTGTGTGGAGTTAGCATGTTCTCCCCGTGCATGCGTGGGTTTTCTCCGGGTACTCCGGTTTCCTCCCACATTCCAAAAATATGCTAGGTTAATTGGCCACTCCAAATTGTCCATAGGTATGAATGTGAGTGTGAATGGTTGTTTGTCTATATGTGCCCTGTGATTGGCTGGCCACCAGTCCAGGGTGTACCCCCCCTCTCGCCCCAAGACAGCTGAGATTGGCTCCAGCAGTAGAAGCGGTAGAAAAGGAATGAACGAATGTCGACATGGCCTAACTCTATCAAGTCTAAAGTCTGGAGGAACACATGATTTCAGATGTTCCGATGGAGCTGAAAACGATGCAGAAGAAGCTCCGTGTGAACAAGATGAAACGGTTGCTGAAAAAGTTTTGCCGGCTTCCTGACAAACTCACCTTGGCTTCAACCTGACGTATGTCACCGCCAGGCTGAATGTATAAGAATTATGATTACCATAGCTGGGATAGTTTCCAACTCTTGGCATCCTAATCAGGATAAAAATGGATGTACGTATGGACACATCATAAATCTGCCAGACCATCACTTTGGCCACTTTCCTTGTAAACACGGTGTAAAGAATAAATGTGGCTTCAGCGTCTGTGACAGTAATAACGTCGTCAGGCACCTATGTTTCACAGCAGTGGAGATGCCTTCAGTCCAGTCGTGTTCATTACGTACAGTAAGGAAACATTTACGGTTTCCATGGCAACAGCATGCCACCTTGGTATCTGACTGCGGCGTTTGTTCTATTCATCATGCCGCTATTCAAATGCTGTCAGTCATGGATGTTGTCCCTCTGAGCTTTACCCAGCACAAGCACTCAAAACATGATGATGATGATGATGATCATCGACTCTTCTGAAATAAACATTTAGCGAGGAAGAGGACAGACACGGCGAGACTTGAATGACAACATTTTTTTCCTTGTGGAGTTCTTATAGTTCTCACCCAGTTGAAGGACATGTTTCGGGGTCCATATGCGTGAGTGGGTGGTACCTGCTGCACTTGCTGCTGTATGCTGAGATGATTGACAGCAGGACAGCTCCTGAGACCAAACCTACAGGTGGCAACACAGCAAGTCTACGGAGGACATTGGCATAGAAGAGAAAGACCACACATCCATCCATCCATCCATCCATTTTCCTCTGCTTATCCGGGTCCGGGTCGCGGGGGCAGCAGTCTCAGTAGGGAAGCCCAGACTTCCCGGTCCCCGGCCACCTCCTCCAGCTCCACCGGGAGGACGGAGGACACCAAGGCGTTCCCAGGCCAGCTGTGAGACATAATCCCTCCAGCGTGTCCTAGTAGGTCTGCCCCGGGGCCTTTTCCCAGCTGGGCATGCCCGGAACTGATTGGTTGCATGTATTTTTTTGAAAAAGTTACCTCCTTTTTTGTACGTTTTGGTTTTGGTCCAACCTTTTGGAACAAAATAATACCAAAAACCAAGGTAGCACTGTACTGTTCACAACTTAATGTAATTCTACTGCTTGGTGGCTGAAATATTTGAAGTAAACCAGAACCCCCCTGACTCCGACATGCACAGACAAGACTCAGGACCTTAATCCTGGTGCATGATAGTAATCTGCTATGGACAGATTATGTCTGCAAGGTATGCACGCTGCATGTTTTCACCAAATGTTAACAAACGTCACATGAAGACTGCATCATGCCAGCTTTGGACAACACCGACTGGCTGATGATGCATTTAATGAAACCTCCTCCAGGAACACGCAGTATCACATGTCCTCCAGCAGCGCTAATGACACCAAGAACCAGAAGCCATTAGAATCCGACCACTTTCCCACACTCTCCGGGTTCAAAGCCAAAGCAGCAACGTGGTCGCAGTTCCTCCGAGACAACTCAAGAGCCAGAAAACAAGAGAGAAGCAATCAGAACCGCTGATGATCCTCCAGGGATTGGACCCACTCGCTGCACGACACTGAGAAATGCTGTGTGCATGCTCAGGTTCTCAATATAGTCGCAGATCAATGGCGGCGGTACCAGGAGCAAGTGGATACGGATGGCCTGTACGCGTTTTGTGGGTCTGGAGACATTGTGCCAGTAAAGGGCAGTGAACACTTTAACTAGACGTAACAATATACAAGTTCAGGGCTGAATCACAGCTATCGACTGTGACATTTTCATTTGCTATCTTTTTTTCTTGACGCAGCAGCAACCTTGGAGCAAAGCGCTCTTCTATTTTGGGAAACAGAAAATAAGTTGAAGTAGAAAACATGTAGCCTTTCTTTCTAAATGTCATGACTGGAAGAGGAAGACTCACTGGAGATAAAATTACAAAATGCTTTGAGGGGTTTAGTACGTCCTCAAACAGGCTCAGACATACCTTTACAGACCCAAAACCTTTGCCTTTCGACTTCAACGTTCTTCAGAGGTTGAGGCCATATTGATGATGACTTGTCCCGTTTCTGGCCGTGGACTCACCCCGCTCCAGTTATGTATGTTTTACATTGACGCTCTGTGAGTGTGTGTATGCCCCACCTACACACTGTCAGCTTTCTATTTGTGTATATAGCTGGCTTTTGTTATTTACATATATTCTGGTTAGTACTTTGATTATATTTGGTTGCCATTTAAGTTGTTAAATTGCCACTTTAGTCAGTTAGTTTTTCATTTAGAAGTCATTGGTTTTGTTCCTGGGCGGCACGGTAGTCGAGTGGTTAGCGCGCAGACCTCACAGCTAGGAGGACCAGGGTTCGATTCCACCCTCGGCCATCTCTGTGTGGAGTTTGCATGTTCTCCCCATGCATGCGTGGGTACTCTGGTTTCCTCCCACATTCCAAAAACATGCTAGGTTAATTGGCCACTCCAAATTGTCCATAGGTATGAATGTGAGTGTGAATGGTTGTTTGTCTATATGTGCCCTGTGATTGGCTGGCGACCAGTCCAGGGTGTACCCCGCCCCTTGCCCCAAGACAGCTGGGATAGGCTCCAGCACCCCCGCGACCCTTGTGAGGAAAAAGCGGTAGAAAATGAATGAATGAATAATGGTTTTGTTCGTAATTTCTCACCAGTTTCTCCTTTTTTTTTTGAGGTGATTGGTCGGGGCACAAACATGGAGGCGCACCCATGTGAGTGCAGGCTGATCACCATAATTGGACTCTCCCAAGTGTCACCTGGAGGAGGGGGGATTAACTGTGTGGTAGTTCAGGAATCTAAGTTGTTATGTGTAGTTGAGTGTTTAAATATATACAGGAAGTGACACTTCAGTGTGGGACTCTTGAAAGACTTGTAATATAAAAGAAGGGTGTTATGAATGTAAATAGTGTACCTTTTAGACGTATTGCCTCACCCTCTCATTGGGAACTATGGTTGGCCCTTCACAGGTAAATGGGGGCTGGGTGAATTGTTTGTAGAGGCCTGTTGTGTGTGCTGGGGGAACTGCTGCTGCACTGTCTTGCGAAATAAATTTGAAGAGCTCTCAAGCCCGTTCTGGTGTACATTTCAGCTGCTATGGCTATCTCGGGCTAGTAAGAGGCCATTGTTTTCCAACTGAAAATCTTACACGTTCATACGTTACGTTGATACGCTCATGGCGTCACTTGTTTGCCGAGCTGACCCGGTTGTCAGCATCCACCAGTTACACACCAGTGGCAAAAATCCAACACTGATCAAGAGAAATCAGACAAAAACCGTGTCGTTACAAGCACATTATTGTCCATTTGGGACGGCAGACTTTTTGTTACATGTTAGCTACCTCGCCAGCGGACAAAGGGTGGGGGAGAAAGGAGCAGAAAGGGAGGAGGATAATGAAAAGATCATTGTATGGGAGGAGATCCTGATCTAATCACTGAGGAAATGAAGGCTCAGTCGTTTGGACTCATTTACACATCTGCTTTAATGGCGCTCGGCCATCGATTAGCAAGAGGATGATTCATTGGTTTGCCATTTTGGACTCTTTGCTTCTCCTCTGTGGTCCACAAACGTTAGACGGCTCTCATGCTGCATACAAGCCAGAAAACATCGCCTTTGTTGTAGTTGGGTTCGTATCACAGGAAGTCATGGAAGTCGTAAAAGCAACTTACAGCAAAATCACAGTTAAATGAACTGCTAAATCACTCATGTAAATAATGAGAACACTGGCTGCTTCATTATTACTGTCAATTTCATAGGAATAGATCCTTCTAGATGTTCAAAGATAGCATCTTTACCCTTTGTGATGGTCTTTAACCACATCTAATTTCACTTCCACTTGCAGCTTGTGAAGACTGTAATGAAAGGTGAACACAAAGAACACAAGTAATGTTGTCCTATTTCCTATTTGAAATACTATTGAGAACCAGGGGGGGTCACAAGATGAAATTGGGTTAACAAGAATGAGACAAGCCAAGATTTTAACATTACTTTTATGTTGGAGTCTATCCCAGCTGCCTTATGGCGAGAGGCGGGGTACACCCTGGACTGGTGGCCAGCCAATCACAGGCCACATATAGACAAACAACCATTCACACTCACATTCATACCTATGGACAATTTGGTAATCGTAATGGTTTTATTTCATTTGAACATGCATCAGATTACATTTGAGTGCATCCCATAATCAGTTCCCAGTTTTACATGTCCAAAAGGAGTAGGAAGAAGCAAAGCTTATTAAATCCTACCCCTCCATCTGGTACTTTTACAATCACTAACTGTTACATTTGTTCACTTCCTGCTTTCCATAATACAGTTTTTTTTTTAAATAATGTACCTGGTACCGAAGTAGGAGGTGATATGAGCATCCAATGCCATAATGGGTACCATAGTAAGTGTCAATATAGTGATATATATAGCACATCATGACTGGTTCAAGACTCTTCATCCTTGTATTTAGCAAACATCAACTGCTTGTATTGTTTCTTGAATTGGCTCATTGTTGTGCATTGTTTGATTTCCTTACTCAATCCATTCCATAGTTTGATTCCACATACTGAAATGCTATGGCTAGCATGACGTAGTCCTAGCATAGAAGTGTTTCAAATGTACTTCTTCCCTGAGATCATATTTCTCCTCTCTTGTAGAGAAGTATTGGATGACATTTTAGCTAATTGCTCATTTTTAGCCTTATGCATTATTTTAGCTGTTTGAAGATGCAAGTTGAAGTATTTGTGATTTTAGAAATAAGGAGTTAGTATTATGAATTATCCTTACTGACCTTTTTTGCAGTACATTTAGCGAGTGAAGATTGTTTTTATAGTTATTAGCCCATATTTCCACACAATAAGTAAGATATGGTAGAACCAGAGAGCAATAAAGGCCACAGTGCTAAAAATGTGAACTCTAATCCTGCTTGTTTGATACACATGGTAATGTATTAAGAGAACCTGATAATATTTATTTATTTATCTGTACAAACCACTGCATGAGTTGCGGGCTCCAAAATCATTCAAGTATCAATAAGGACATCTACACGACAGGAGCGCCTCACGCAGTACAGCCATGTATGATGACTTATTCTTGCAGCTCTGCATTGTTCCACCAACATACTCGTCTTATAGCATATCCACTGGGTGTGTAACGGTACATTTGTCTGTGCGCTTCCAATTTCTCACACGGTTCACATTTAGGGCAGGACAGGAAGTGGCATCTCGATAAAGGTTTTGGCTAGTGATAGTGCCAAGAAGAAGCCAGAACTTGAAAACTCTTTCCCGTAGTTAAATTCTCTTGTTCTTCCTGGTGAAATACATAAATGCCAAGCTGGAATTATTACCGATAATGAACTTTTCTTTCATGGTCAGGATGTGGGGGCACACCGTGTTGGATCCAAGTGCAGGCAAGCAAATACGCAAAAGTGAAATATTGGTCACATATATTTTCAATGAATGATGATGCTATCTCCGAATTAAACAGTGAAGCAGTGGCACTTGGACCATGGACCATTATTTACAAAATGACTGTTTTGCATTTTGTTCCCTGATTGAACCTAACTGTGACCTTAACACCAAGGTACAGTACGTGATGGTGGTCTACCGTGACACCCCAAATATCCACCAGGGTAGCTGAGGTCATTGGAATACATCCTGAAGGTTTCTGAGCGTGTTTTAGTTGACTGGACTTGTGCTTCTTCTCCCACCGTGAAGACAAAATCTTCAGCTGAGTAACAGGATTTAGTCTGGAGTTCCACACGCGAGACCTTGGAGATATTCCTGACGTGCACACGCTCCTTCTCCGTGCACCCCCCCCCCCCCCCCATCCATTTGCAGCTTTTTGCAGCACAGAGACAAGGTGGAGATGTCAGAATGTGAATGTGTATTTCTGTCTCATTTCAACAGTGTTGTGTTCAAGTCCCATTGTATTGCATAGTTGTTGTGTTTATGTTGCGGATTCAGACTCATTGACATTTTCTGTGACTGGTGAAATCACAATGAAAAGAAGATTCATTATTAAAAAAGCAGTTTATGCTCCAGCTGCTAAAAGTGTTGTTTATGTGCGATCACAAAGACTCTGAGGAGACGCTTATGAATTTAGATGAAAATAACAAAAAGTCATTTGCCTCTGGCCGCTTGGAAAACACATTTTGCTCTCAGGCCTCTTTTCCGTCGTCTTTTATTTTCCTTCAATATATAATATAATAAGAAAAAAAAAAGAAAGAAAATGTGTGGAATGCAAACTTGTTGCAAGTGGCGCCCTTTGATTGACAGGTCCATGCACTGATGCAACATGGACTTACTACTTTTTTTACACAATGAAAAAGAAAGTTGAAGTTGTTGGTGGATCCTCGTCCTGTCTGGGAAGATGAGGGTAAGATGGCATCCCGGCACAGAGTGAGAGGTGGGATGATGGGAATAAAATGAGATGACAAAGTCAAGCGGGGGTGGTTGAAAGAAGGATGGCGGCGGCGGTGGGGGTGGGGCAATCAGTGAACATCAGGAAAGGAAACGGAGGCGGGAAGACAGCAGCAGAGATGACGGGACATGAGACTCTAGGAAATGAAGGAAGCAGGAATGGAAAATAGAAGAAGTCAAAAGCAGTGATTGCAGGAAATAAGTTTTGAACGACTCTGCTGCTGCTCGAGAGCTGACTAGAACTAGGAACTAGGAACTAGGAACTAGGAACTAGGAACTAGGAACTAGGAGAGACCTGGGATTACCCGCCACTACTATTACTCTCAAGGATGAAGGTTATGTATTTGTTGGTCACATTGCTCATTAGTTACATTACTGCCACCTACAGGACGGGAGTGGAACATGTGACGGCTCCTTCAATCAAGTCATCTGCATGGACATGTTTAGTGTTTGCCCCGGTGAAAGTCTGTGCTCAAGACGTCCTACACTCCAAATGACTTGGAAAGAAGCTGTCAATCAAACAAGTGACAGGACAAATGAAACCCCAGCTCTTGGCTCCATCTGTCTCCAGTTTCTCTGGTGCTCCGACTGGATTGGAGGCGAGGAAGAAAAGTTCATCTTGTCCCATATTTACGCCCACACTCGCTCCAATCCTGGGAGAGCAGTCCAGGAGCCAGAGCTCAACAGGAAGCAGCTGTTCTGCTGAGTTAGCGTAGTGGACCAATCAGAACCGCAGCAGGCAGCGATTACATAACAGCCTTTGGAAGAAGGCAGCAGAGATCTGGTCCAGATGTAACACAGCTGCTGCCGCCATGACCTCCTTACCTCCATTTTTACACAATGAGGGCCGCCGCCGATTGGCGGGAAAAGTCAGTACACCGATGGTATTAATCACACAATGTTTGTTACGTCACAACAACACACGCTGTGCTTGTTTTAGTATGTTTTTTTGAAGTCAATGTCTTTGTCTATTGTCTGTTCATGCATGTAAATATGCATATTCAGGTAGCGTGCATGTCATCATCCACATGGTTCACCCCTGCACATGCCAGAACTCAAACCCGTGACCACACATCCGCACCAAATAAGAGTTAAGTCGGGCAGCACTAGTCAGCAGTCGGTCGAGGAGCGGCCATGAGACAATGTACTCTAGTTTGTACTTTAAATATTGTGCACACATGCATATGCGTACATGCACATTATTGCTCTCTTTTCCACACACACACACACACACACACACATACACACACATGCACCAAGATCAAGCAGACAAACCTGCTCCTCTCCTCGCCACATTGCTTCTGCAGCTTTGTTCAAATATTAACTCGCACACATAAAATAAATCTTTAACAGCATGAAAAATTTACAGTTTGTGCAAACGAGATTAAAAGACATCCCCAGGGATTTTATAAAGAATCTGTGAACAAAAGAAAGAGAGGAACTTTCAAGGGCACAAGTGGAAATTCCACATTTCCTGTCTTCCACACGCCTTCTTCTTCCTACACACACACACACACACATAAACACACACACGAGTGGAATGTGGACAAGGTGCACATCAGTCATCATTGCACGACAGGTCTGTTGACATGTTGAATGTGGAAAGTGTGAGGAGATAGTCCATGAAGGTTATTTTTCTCTTGCTTTTCGGCTACGACTGCTACTAGCAAGAGCAAGATGAGAAGTATTTGTTTATACAACATCACATCGTGTTTGACCTTTCTCAATGCAACCATCCTGGGATAGGCTCCAGCATGCCTGCGACCCTAGTGAGGATAACGGATGGATGGATGGATCTTAAGGAGGTTCTAAGTCAGGGGTCTCAAACACAGCCCGCAGGACACTAGTTTGAGGCCCCCGCCTTGATATGAAAGTTTAATGTTAGTGCGGCCCGCGCAAGTTTGATATGGATGCTGTATGGTATCATGTACCCAGAAAACGTTTGATTACGTTTGATTAGTGTTCATGTTAAAGGTTAAATAACTGTTAATAGTTATCCTCCCTATCCGTGTGGAAGTGGTACGTTTTTGGCTATTTAAGTTTAAAGGAAATAACTTGAAGGCTACCGTTTAGGTCGCTAGATCTCTAGTTTGCGAGTTAGCATGTGTCTCAAGACCCTGCAGTTTCGCAATATGTTGTAAATACAAAGAGTATAAATGTGACTATAGTCGTGTTTTGTCAGCAGCAAAATTAAAAGCTTGGTTGCCGGACATACAACGCTTGGCCATTGAAGGTGGGGTCAGGAGGTTGGTGTCAGAGGATGGAAAGGTTCGGGGAATGAAGGTGGAGGAGGTGAATGAGGTGCGTTCATCCTCAGCATCAATGGTGCCTTGCTCATGAGGCTCAACAATCCGACCACATCAAAGACAGAAACTTTTTTTGTCTTTGCCATCAAGAGATCATGACAGTTTGAATATTCATTCATTCATTCATTCATCTTCTTTCGCGGGGGTGCTGGAGCCTATCCCAGCTGTCTTTGGGCGAGAGGAGGGGTACACCCTGGACTGGTGGCCAGCCAATCACAGGGCCAGTTCGAATATCTGACCGAAAATGGCATTAAATCCACATTTTGTATCAGTTGATAAACAGCCTATTTCACTTTAACGCTTGTTTGTGTGACCCTGCTTCACACTCGTTCGTGATGGAAGTCAAGAGCGCCGACCGGTGTCAGCCGCACGCTGTCTGCCGCACGCTCCGCAGCTCTTGAGGCAGAGGGAGGGAGGTTTTTACCAACGTACACTGTCTGGCACCCATGACACTCAACCCCCCCCCCCCCCCCCCCCCCCCCCCCCCCGAACCTCACTCACATTCGGTGATGGAACCTTTTTGCGTGGCTGATGCAACTCTGTGGCTCTGCGTTGTGTTTTTGATGTGATGGATGATGGAGATGACCACAAACCAGGGATTGTGGTGCTGACACGCAAGTTCTTTATTTACACCTTCACATAAAGGAAATAGAACAGACCAACAGGAAACACCCAACCAAAAGTTTTACCAAGAAGGACCAGATCAACAAAAAGTGAGGTACACAAACCACAGTGAGCCCTGCTGGCACAATTAAGCCAATGGCTACATTTGCAAGAAATTGCTTACTTGTTTTTTTTTTGTTTTTTTGTTTTTTTGTCACACTCCCGTTTATTCTTTTAGTATTTTGAAGCTGTACTTGGAACCTCCGTAAATTCACAAGGCTTATGTGAAACATGAACACATATTCCTCTTCCTTTTCTGTGCATTATAACAGCTGAAAACAAGTTAATATGAGCCAGCTAACAATGTACGTCACTGTGATACACCTATTTTGATTACAAAGCGATGTATTATTTGATATACATGCTGTGATCATGCAAGAACAAGTACATTGATGATACTTATAGTATCTTGCTGTATTTTGATGATTTTAAAGCTTACTGAAACGCGTTGATTTCACATTGAGTATTTAGCTTACGCTACTTCCGTCAATAACAGCAACATCGATACAGTGATAACACTTCCGATGTCCGCTTTCCTTGGAATGGTTGTGTGGTCCAGTCCTCAGGTAAAAACCGCTGATAGCAAACAAGCATCTTGTTGGAATTGAACGCTAGGTATCCAAAGTGATGCTGACAAGAACGGCTAGCGAGGTGATGTGTTAGTCTTCCAGATAAATATCGTTTTTTGTATTAGCTGCTACAATAACAATATTGCTATAGCTTGGTTGTTAATATGTTATGTAAATGAAACGTTGTTGGCATTTTTTGAGGGTTTCTTTGCAAAGCTTTTCACGTCAAAATACGTATTTCCCATGACGTCCATTGTTAGCTAGTTCAGCTACAATAACAATATGGCTATAGCTTGTTGTTAATATGTTATGTAAACAAAACATTGTTGGCATTTTTTGAGGTTTTTTTTGCAAAGCCTTTCGCGTCAAAATCCATATTTCCCATGACGTCCATTGTTAGCTAGTTCATATTAACACTTTTTCTCATGTTATAATGCACAGAAAAGGGGAAGAAATATGTGTTCATGTTTCACATAAGGATTGTCCCCCCAAAAAGTGCAGTTCCCCTTTAAGATCCAACAGTGCAAAATGTATCCATTAATCCATTTTCTAAAATGTAAATTATTGCAATTGTTCAACTGGTCTGAAAACGTTTATCAGGAGTTTATCAGGAGCCACAAGAGGAAGTTTGGGAGGGCTCACCGCTTGTCCTTTGGTGGGAATGTTTGTTGTATACGTGTCCTGTGATTGGCTGATGTTCCCCACCACTCACCCCCAAAGTCAGCTGGGATAGGCTCCAGCTCACCCTAATGAAGACAAGCACTGTAGAAGATGGACGTTGTGGAGATCTATACATGCTTTCTGTTGTTGTGCTTCAACGGTATCAGGGGTTCAGTCCTGTTTTCCTAACATCATTTTAAAATGTGATTTATTTCCTGACACACCTCCACCCTGTGCATGGCGACCTCACGTGGACGCACATTCTTCCTGAGTGGATTTACGAGGGCCCGTTTAAGTAGTTTATGTGTGTTATCACATTCCTGCCGTCCTTCCAGTCATCCTCTGGATGACTCCATTGTCTACAAACCACACAACTATCTACCACCTTGTGCACACCCCGATGCTCCTCCATGACAAGTACGCCATAAGCGACACACGGCGCCGACAGCTGCTTCTACATGCTAAATGTGTCAAAAGTGTCATTATTACAAGGCAGAAGTGCAGGCTGGCTTCGGAATTCGGAATGTCGGATCTGGCACGGAGAGAGAAGGTAAAGTGCTGTCAGTCGCCTCTTGAAGGACGCCCGAGGGATGTCAGCAGAGGACTGAGTCAAGGCGATCCTGCTTTTTCTCTTCTCACCTGCTATGCTTAGCTGGCGGGCTCGTGCACCCAGCTCCGGTTCGTGGGCCCCTGACAATTTGCTCTTGATGGCCCTGACTGCCGGTTGACCCCCAGCAGCCCGAGGCAGGGTCACGGCGGGCGGCTTGAAATTAAAGAAGTGAGGCATTTTTTATTTCCTGTTTACCGTCCTCCTGCCATCCTCAGTCATGGCCTCAAATATGAAGAAAATAAACACGTCTCATCGGTCCTCGTGCACTGACAGAAACAAATTACATTTGTCCTTTTCCTGATTCAATCAAGAGCATTTGTGCATCTTGTCAATGTCGTAGATCCACTGCTTTTTTTTTTTTAACAACTCACTGACCCCGGGAAGTCTGTCTTGTGTTCACTTTTAGACATTGAAAGGGTAAAGGAAAATAATTGTTTGGGTATCACAATAGATAAAAATATGAGCTGGAAACCTCATATTACAAATATACAACATAAGGTGGCCAGAAATATTTCAATATTGAACAAAGCAAAATTTGTTCTCAATCAGAAATCACTCCACACTCTTTATTGCTCTCTGGTTCTACCATAACTTACTTATTGTGTGGAAATATGGGCTAATAACTATAAAAGCAATCTTCACTCGCTAAATGTACTGCAAAAAAGGTCAGTAAGGATAATTCATAATACTAACTCCTTATTTCTAAAATCACAAATACTTCAACTTGCTGATATAGTTCATCTTCAAACAGCTAAAATAATGCATAAGGCTAAAACTAAGCAATTAGCTAAAAATGTCATCCAATACTTCTCTACAAGAGAGGAGAAATATGATCTCAGGGAAGAAGTACATTTGAAACACTTCTATGCTAGGACTACGTTATGCTAGCCATAGCATTTCAGTATGTGGAATCAAACTATGGAATGGATTGAGTAAGGAAATCAAACAATGCACAACGATGAGCCAATTCAAGAAACAATACAAGCAGTTGATGTTTGCTAAATACAAGGATGAAGAGTCTTGAACCAGTCATGATGTGCTATATATATCACTATATTGACACTTACTATGGTACCCATTATGGCATTGGATGCTCATATCACCTCATACTTCGGTACGAGGCACATTATTTAAAAAAAAAAAAAAAAACCCTTAAATTGTATTATGGAAAGCAAGAAGTGAACAAATGTAACAGTTTGTAATTGTAAAAGTACCAGATGGAGGGGTAGGATTTAATAAGCTTTGCTTCTTCCTACTCCTTTTGGACATGTGGAACTGGGAACTGATTATGGGATGCACTCAATTGTAATCTGATGCATGTTCAAATGAAATAAAACCATTACCATTACCATTACCATTACCATTACCATTACCATTACCATTACCATTACCATTACCATTACCATTGCTTTTATATGAATTCTATATGCACAATTATATACACTGAATTTTCATTGCCACTGTCAGAGCTGCTTTTAATGTTTTGACCAGCTTGTTTAACTTATGAGGGAGTGAAAATATTAGAAATGGTGATAATGTTTATTCCAGCATTTGGACAGCGATGCATAGAGACGACTATCGCTAACTTGCTACCAGTAATTAGTGCTCACCATTGCCCCCTGTGGCCTATCCAACAATTACAAGTCTATTTAATGCTTCAATGCCTGACGAGACATTTCGGTGAAATTTCTAAGCAAACAAGCCACTCGTGGGTAATAAGTCGTTGTCGTGGGATCCAAGCGAGGCCCGCGAAGCTTGGCGTACCGAGTGACTTCGCAGTGTGTGTGTGTCACGTGCACACTCTGACTGCAAATGCATCAGCGTGCTGTTGTTAATGAGCACATTTAGGAGCTAATTGGGAGATTAGCCTGCAGGCTGAGCATCTCTCCTGCTGAGCTCTTTGCTCTGCTAATACAAAAGTCAGCCAGCCGCTTGGGTCGGCATCAGCCTCCCTTCCATCACTGGCAAGGCTTTCTTGATGCAGGGGCACTTTTGTCAGGGGTGTTTGATGGAGGCAAAAGTTTGTCCATTAGGACACAACTAATTCTAAGTTGTTTTAGTCTTTGTGGACAATTGAGATCATTAATTCATTCATTTTCTACCGCTTTTTCCTCACGAGGGTCGCGGGGGTGCTGGGGCCTATCCCATCGAGAGGCAGGGTACACCCTGGACTGGTGGCCAGCCAATCACAGGGCACATATAGACAAACAACCATTCACACTCACATTCATACCTATGGACAATTTGGAGTGGCCAATTAACCTAGCATGTTTTTGGAATGTGGGAGGAAACCGGAGTACCCGGAGAAAACCCACGCATGCACGGGGAGAACATGCAAACTCCACACAGAGATGGCCGAGGGTGGAATTGAACCCTGGTCTCCTAGCTGTGAGGTCTGCGCGCTAACCACTCGACCGCTGTGCCGCCCAATTGAGATCAACAAAGTGAAAAATATGGATAGATAAGTTGAGGTGCTGCTTTCCATCATGGAAGCAAATGCAACATTCCAACTGCTGGCTAAAACGAAGCAGCATATTTCAGAAGCACAGGAGGAGGTCATCGATGATGTTTATGGTCCCAATATGACTAAACAACTTTTTTTTTGAAGTTGGGACTCCCCAGTGTTGAACCACCAAGCGCTTAGCAAAGGCTCTTGCACATGTGTGCTAGCTGAGGTGCAGCAATAAATTGTAGAGAAATTTAAGTTAAAAATCATCCTCAATATGATTTTGGGTGCTGCAGCCAAGCTAGCTGAGAACCACTGCTTTAAAGCAACATACATGATGTGTTTCATCTTCTCACATCTTCTACCTTTGCTTTTTTCCATGATTTCTCTGATTGATGTCCATTATCCCAGTGATTTTCAACCACTGTGGCGCGGCACACTAGTGGACCTTGAGAAGCCGTCAGGTGTGCCGTGAGGAATTATCCAATATCACTTTTTATAATTAACATTTATTAATCATCATTTGCAAATATTATGTCAATAGCCATTATGTCAATAGTATACATGGACCCAAATATTCCAATTCACTTTGGTTCATTTGCTCAAACGGAAAGAATTGAACAGGGATGGAATATTCCTTTAACCAATCCGATTCCGGTATCTTGTACCCGCTCAAACGGAAAGTTGTCAGGGTGCCTTCTTCTTCGTGGTGTTTTTCTTCTTCTGTTGTTTATTGGCGGTTGGCAAGCAGCTTTTGTGTGCATTAGCGCCATCTGTGGAACAGAATCTAAACCCTTCTATACGCCATTCACAAGTCCACTTTTATTAAAAAAGAAAATATATATCTATATAAAACATGTCCTGAGTTGAATTATAAAATATTAGCAAGATTGAATTTGATCTTTTCCTGTTTAAATTTATCCCGGGTGCGTTCTTTCAGCGCATGCTCAGATATGACGTAACACGCAGATCCAGACGTTCTTCACTTTTAAAAATGGAGGGCAGCAATCGGCACTGGACTAAGCAAAGTTTGCTTTTGATTCAAACTAAATTTCAAGACTGGACAGACGAAAAAAGTGAAAGAAAAACTTGGGGAAGCCGGTATCACGTGATGTTGATGTTTACGTTTTACTGGGCATGCCCTATTGACTATTCTGTTTGACTTTCACGGCGCATGTAGACAAGAGATTGGAATATTCCTTTCCATGGATACCATTGTTTCCCGAAAGGTCATTGGGAAAGAGAAAAAGTGGTGATGTAAAAACGTGGCTACTGTGGAGTGTCTGTGGTGTAAAGACTGGCAGAGCAATGTAATATTGGTCCGTGTGGCAACACCTACCTTGTTCCTCCCATAGACTTATTGATGCATTGATGCACGTGTGAGGTCGTGGTGACATTTTGGAACATTTTTGGTTAGTGGTGTGCCACAAGATTTTTACAATGTAAAAAAATGTGCCGTGGCTCAACAAAGGTTGAAAAACCCTGCATTATCCAATATACGCTCGTCTCAAAGAGTTGGCATACCGATGAACTTAATTGGCTGTTGAGGTTAGGGATGAGCGAGTACACCACTATCTGTATCTGTATCTGTTCACCCATTCAAATGATCAATATTCGTACTATTCTGTACTCTGAATGGGCGGGGACATGCACCAGAAGTGGGTGTGGTTTAATCAGAAATGGGTTAAGCTCAAAGCTGGGCTTAAAGCTGTACATGATTTTAAGTCTGAACTTGATTTGGATTGATGAGCAGTTGCTGTACGTATTGTTTATTATTCAGCTATATGCGTACGTGTCTAAGTGGTCCTTTTATTAGTTGTCTTGTATATATGAGCTGTGTGAATTTGGTGATTCATGCAAACATGGCAATAAACATAACAATAAAAGCACCATCTTCAGCATTACAAGCAGTTTCCCAACTGACTTTATATCACCAGCCAGGCCCCCCGAAACAAGCAGACACTCTCAGTGACCGATGCACGATCGTGCTTGCCGTATGCACCGTATAGTTATGAGTTTAAGATTCTGGTGCTGCATGGTTTGCACCACACACCATATTGTTCTCTTTTCACCATCTTCTTTGTCAAAAGGGTTGGCTCAGTAGAATTAGCTGGACGGCTATTTGACTAAAGGAGGAAAGTTTATTTCCTGACATCTCAATGAGCCGTGTAGGCTACCGCAATATATATGAATAATATGAGAAAGTATCAGAAAGACAGCTGGTGTTGGCTCTGGCCACCCTCATTGCAGTAGAAAATGGATGAATGGATTAAAATAAAGTTTCATATTTTGAATGTTATTTTTAAACTTATTTTTAAAGCTGCAGCCATGAAAAGAGCCACATCTGGCTCCTGAGCCGTAGGTTCCCTACCCCTGATCTGGAGGTTGTTTTGTGTTTACTGCATGCTAAAAATCTTCTCATGTCAGATGCCCTCAAAAAAGAATTGAATTTGACAGGTTTTTACTGAAGGAGACACAATACCCCTAAAATATAAAATATCATTTCTCTGCAGAACTTGGTGGCTGAAAGTTTACCTTTCTGACCCTGTCCGTCACATGAGCTCCAGCTGATGTGTGCACCGACCCCCACCCACTCTGCTTTCTCCAAATTGTCCATAGGTATGAATGTGAGTGTGAATGGTTGTTTGTCTATATGTGCCCTGTGATTGGCTGGCCACCAGTCCTGGGTGTGGGATAGGCTCCAGCATGCCCATTGGATATAAAATGAACGGATATCCCAAACTTCTTGTGAGTGATGTATTTTATTTTCAGCGTCAGAAGCTGCAATGCCAAAGCAAGTTTGATCAGGATGTGCACTTTTTCAGGCAAAGGAAATTGAGTCCACACTGGCTTGTGCGTCTCACCATGCTCGAGCACACATTTAAACATCTCATCAGACCAACAATGTTCTTTTCCACAGCTGCTATACAACTTTGTCACGTTTTCTCTTTTAGCTTAAAGAGCCGGCGCACGGACGCTTTTTATCAATATGGCTGCAAAATGAGAAATGAAATGGGGGGACAATATGTGTGTGTGTGTGTGTGTGTGTGTGTGTGTGTGTGTGTGTGTGTCGGGAGGCAGCGGGCCGTGTGACATCCTCCCTCCGCTCTGTGGCTGCGACGCCTCGCTGGCTGCACATGACGAGAGTAGAATGTGAAGAGAAGAAAAAGAGTTTTGTGACTCTTCATTATTATTCTTATTGTCATCGCACAGACAAAGAGTGTGTTGTTGTTGTTGTTTCTAATGAAGTCAAGTCGCTGAGATGCGCGCTGACAAGATGCATGCATCACCAATCAAACGCAGCACTCAGCGTTTTTTTGTTTTTCACGTTCAGCGACACACTTTGCTGCTTTGTTAGCGACTTCAGCCGAGACTGAGATTGTCATCTTATTGTTCACTTTGGACGCAACCAACATGGATGTACTTTATTACTCATGCCGCTGAAGTTATTATTCACTTGAAGGATGTTGGCATGTTTTGAAGTTATCTATGCTTTCATTTTTATGCCACTCCCAAATCCTGTCAACAGTGGATGGGAATTGCAAAAGATTTTTGATTTTGTCAGGCCACAATCAGGGATGAGTTCATAACGTGTATCCGTTACAGATAGCAGAAAGCAGGAAGTGAACAAATGTAACAGTTAGTGATTGTAAAAGTACCAGATGGAGGGGTAGGATTTAATAAGCTTTGCTTCTTCCTACTCCTTTTGGACATGTGGAACTGTGAACTGATTATGGGATGCACTCAATTGTAATCTGATGCATGTTCAAATGAAATTAAACCATTACCATTACCATTACCATTACCATTACCATTACCATTACCATTTTTTTTGACGGCCAATATGAAAGGAGTACATTTCGTCATTATCTGCATTCATGTTTATAAAAAAGGTTCATTATGTATTCACTCTTCATGCTCTGTAATTGGCCAGTCACGACTCAGACCTACTCAGCAAGCAGCAGACACAGAGGACCTCAGCGGTGCCTCATTCACGTACACGGTGCAATTATATATGATATGACAAATATATAAACAGTCCTGAATTTTTATGGTAGTTTTATTTTTTATTTTTTTTATTATGTTTTCTTTATGTTGCCTCTATTTTGGTTTGTATCTAAAGTTCCTTGGCTTTCCAAAACAATCTGTTTTCATTTCTGTTTTCATCATTCGGACACGCCCACTCTGCTGTGATTGGTCACACTCACAAATGCTCCCGAGGACTTCCAGACTACTGCTGAACCGCACTTTCTAATTTTGTTGGCATAGGAGTTAGCTCATTACGCATTTTTTAGTCCGGTTTCACTCGTGTTCACAAAACAGCCCCGCAGCTCATACCCGGGCACGCCATATAAGGTATCCCAATCAACGATGATGTCACAGTTAGCCGGGCTTCCTTATATGGGATGTTTATGCCACTAAAATGAGTTTTTTCTCATTAGATTACAACTTTTTACATTTAATATAAATATTCCGGGCTGTACGGTGGATGAGTGATTAGCACGTAGGCCACACAGTCCGGACATTGGGAAGACCTGTGTTTGATGTTCCGTTTGGGAATCTCTGTCTCTATCACACCCCTAATGAGGATAAGCGGCATAGAAAATGAATGGATGGATATACATTTTTGCTAATTTTTCAAATGTTATTATTGTTTTTTTTTTTTGCTTTCTTGCTAAAACAGTCTCAAACAGGCCACACTTTAGACCAGGGGTCTCAAACTCAATTTACCTGGGGGCCACCTGAGCTAGGGTCTGAGCAAAGCTGGGCCGCATCAGGTTTTCCCAAAAAAAAATGCATTTATTACAAACAGAAAAATATACAAACTTTTTCAGTGCTTTGGTTCCGATTTTCTACAATAAAAGCTCTGATAAAACATTCCACTGTTCTCAAATATCTTACTTTTTATTTTTCTGCACAAAATAAGATGAAAAATAAATAAACAAATCAAGAATAAAGAAAATCAATCAATCAGTAATAAATAAATATTATAATAATAATAATAAAACTGCAAATAATAAAAACTTAAGAAACCACATATAGTTGGTGGGTAGACAAATTATTTTTTTCTGATTAAAATGAACAAAGCATTATTAGAGCCCTGTAGACATGACAAAACACGACTATAGTCACATTTATACTCTTTTTATTTACAACATATTGTGCAACTGCAGGGTCTTGAGACACACGCTAACTCGCAAACTAGAGAGCTAGTGACCTAAACGGTAGCCTTCAGGTTATTTCCTTTAAACTTAAATAGCCAAAAACTTACCACTTCCACACAGATAGGGAGGATAACTATTAACAGTTATTTAACCTTTAACATGAACATTAATCAAACGTAATAATTTTTTCTGGGTACATGATACCATACAGCATCCATATCAAACTTGCGCGGGCCGCACTAACATTAAACTTTCATATCAAGGCGGGGGCCTCAAACCAGTGTCCTGCCGGCCACATTTGGCCCGCGGGCCGCGTGTTTGAGACCTCTGCTTTAGACACAACTGACACAGAGCAAGAATCAATTACTTGAACCAAGCAAAGACGATGACAAGGAACAATTTTACCTTTGACCTCAGTGAAGATGATGAAGATGATGAGCTTTGGGCTGAAGGTGAATTTCTCCGTTTGTATGAGCGTGTGTGAAAAAATAACAGCGGGAGTGTGAATGATGTGAATACAAAGCCAGCGTGGATGTATGCAATACGCGTGTCCTTTTTGTCTTCATGCTTTATCTGACATGAATTCATGTGATGGAGTCTTCTTGTCATGTGTGTCTTGTACATTTGTATTTGTGTGATGAGCAACTGAGCAAATACGAGAAGGTTCCGGTCAAGGACGGACATTTGAATTCTTACACGATTCCGTCATGTTGTTGCTCTGATTGACTCAACAGTGCCTCTGCCGATGCGGTAAAGCAGTGCGCTCCGTTTTCATTCGTTATTTGATGCTGAGACCAATCAATACTATGTCGTCAATCCAGTCAATTCTGATGCCTGCCCTTTGTTGTTCACGGGTTTTTGCCTTGTGGACAAAGAGAAGAGAGAAGCAAACATGAAGTCTGTTTCACGATATGAAGTCCTGTTCCTTCAAATCTGTGCACAAACAAGTCATAACGCAGCTAATCCCTTCAAGAACATCCATATTGTCTCTATGTGAACACATGCAAACATCATAAGACTCAAAAGAGTCTTAGTGTGGTTGCTAGGTGACGCTCATCTGATATCCACTCAGTTCATTTTTGATCATCTGCCAACTTGTTTTTATTTAATCGTGCACAGGAAGTTACACTGCTGTCTAACTTCCTGTGCGCATGTTGCATCATTGCATGTTTTTCTGCGAGTTCCTGAGTTTGTGTTGGTGCTGGGCGTCCACACACACACACACACACACTCACACACACACACACACTCACACACACACACACACACACACTCACACACAGGTTGGCTGAGTGAAGTGAACATTCTAACCTACTTTGTTGTGCCTCATTCCACTGTGTGATTACAGGCAAGCAAATGACAAGCCATCTGCTGGTATGCAACACAAATGTCAGCCACGCACATGTTGGACAGGCCCGCAGTGTGTGTGTGTGTGTGTGTGTGTGTGTGTGGGTGTGACATGAAGGCTAATCCTGCATGTGTTCATTTGAATTATTAATTATGCACCTTCCATTGTTAGTGTTTGCATGTGTGTATACTTGCACACACAAAGCTGAATTATTAATTTTGCACCTTTCATTGTGTTTTTTTCATCTTCACGTTAACGGATGCCAGCTAGCGTGGCTGTGCGCTGGACTGGGAAGTTGACAGCCCAGGGGCTTTTGGCTCAGTGGCTAGCGCTGCTTGTCCTAACTCTCATTCAATGAGGATGTTTAGCTGCAGGTTCGAGCACCGCCGTGTGCAGGGTTGGACACTGTATATGTATTGGTAGATTTTTTGCAGTGTGTGCATGTGTAACAGACTGTGTACATATATTTATACTGTTTATTCTGTATATTTTGTATTTTTCATTCTTTTTTAATAGATGTGTCTGCAGCTACTTCACCAAAACAAATTCCTAGTATGTGTTTGATCATACCTGGCAATAAACCCTTTTCTGATTCTGATTCTGATGTGTAATGGATGCCAGCTGGTGTGGCTTTGCAATACGTTCGTAAACCTCACTCCCCGATACCTTAGGAGCTGTGCTGGGCATCGAGTTGACAGCCCGGTGCTATTAACTCAATGGGCAGCCCTGCTCAACTGTCATTGAGCAGGGCTTTGTTGACGTGGGTTTGAGGCCTGCAGAGCCGAACTCAAACTGTATTCACTGTATTCTACTGCACCTGCATGCAGCTGAATGAGGGAGTGCAAATACTACAAATGTCTCTGAGTAAGGTGTAACACAGTTGTCCATGCACATTGTGTGTTCAGTTGTCAATCATTTTCCAAACATTATTATCTTTGCAAAGGTAGAAGTGTTGTTTTAGACATGTGTTGTGTCATGCTGTATGCATGTAGCTTGTGAAAAAACAAAAAAGGAGTGTCTCCATCCCATACCTGAGCAAGTGTCAGCTTGTTGTGTTGTTGCTGTTGGTGGAACTGTATGTTCAATGCTATCTTTGTTCATAGTTGAAAAAAAAAAAAAAGACGCACACACACCTTAAGCGCACACTTAGCGCCAGCACTGTTGGGACTTGTTGAGTAATGCAAAGGTTACAACAACGCTGGGGAGTGACAACCGCAAAGTGTGCAACAAACATGTCTGCACCTTTGAAAGTGGGGAGCAGTCAAAAAGTCAACACATGCACACACACACACACACACACACACACACTGCTGTGTTTGTGTTACCGGAGCTCTTCTTGTGAGGTTTGTGTGAACTTGAAGTTGAGTGTTGGGTGGAACATCGTGAGGAGACATGAAGCAAACTTGATGGGATTTTTGAGGAGGATGCAGGAATGTTTTTTTTTAACATGTGAGATGATGACAGCTTGTCACTTATTCACACACACACACACACACACACACACACACACACACACACACACACACACACACTCTTTAATGTGTTATCAGATCTTTGCCTACAGTGTGTGTGTGTGGGGTGGGGGGTGTTTGTTTATTTGTACTGTTGAAATATTAGTGCAATGTTAGAATATTACTGCATGTGTTTGTATAGTTAGAATTACTTTGTATGTGTTTGTTGGGGTGTCCAAACTTTATCTTCCAAGGGCTGCATAATGCCCCACGATTGGCTTGCGACCCGTCCAGGGTGTACCCCGCCTCTGGGCTGAAGTCAGCTGGGTAGGCTTCAGCATACCCCCACGACCCTAGTGAGGATAAGCGGCATAGAAAATGGATGGATGGGCCGCACACTCCCATCAATTAATACTGAAGAAAAAGACAACTAGTTATGTTTGTGTTGCCCACTGCCTCCACTTTAGGTCATTAATTAAGTCATTCATTTTCTTCCGCTTTTCCTCACGAGGGTCGTGGGGGTGCTGGAGCCTATCCCAGCTGTCTTTGGGTACACTCAATCACAGGGCACATATAGACAAACAACCATTCACACTCACATTCATACCTATGGACAATTTGGAGTGGCCAATTAACCTAGCATGTTTTTGGAATGTGGGAGGAAACCGGAGTACCCGGAGAAAAACCATGCATGCACGGGGAGAACATGCAAACTCCACACAGAGATGGCAGAGGGTGGAATGAACCCTGGTTTCCTAGCTGTGAGGTCCCCGCGCTAACCACTTGACCGCCATGCCGCTGCCTCTCTGTCAGTTTGTATCTAAAGTTATTTAAACTAAGTAAAGTTGTTTCATAATGCACGCGGTGCATTTGACAAGACAGCCCTGTGCAGGCTTGTGTTGCATCAGTCACTTATATAACGATCAATTGGGGTAGCATGACCGCATTTTCCCTTGAAATGTATTTTTGATTTATCCCATAAAGTCACAGTACCTACAATATAAGAAAAACACACAAAAAACTATAAATATAGCAACTTCTGATCAATCCATGTCAATTTCAGACTTAGTAATGTAGCAATTTAAGCCCCACCCATTTTAGCTTAAGCCACACCCACTTCCAGTTGATGCCCTGGCCACTCTGATTACAGATATGGATACAGATAATTTCAGTGGGTGATCAGTTACAGATACAGATACAGATTTTTGTGTACTTACTCATCCCTACTTGTAACCCAAATTTTAGCTCGCAGTTCAAGGCAAAAACACTTGCTAGTTGGGACACGCGTATGCCAAGGTACCACTGTATAAATGACAATAAAAAATACCGGGTATTTTAGACTCACAGCGACAGTAGAGACAAATACCTTTGGTCTTGTTGACAGAGCCATCTGAACTTATACCCTTTTCATTGGCCATTTTTTCACTATATTTTTTATTTACACATCAATTGCCCCACCGCTGCATTTCGTCAAATTTCGGTGTGAGCTGGAGGTCAAACAGGACGTGCGTCCAAAAAAATTCAGTTGACTCCTTTAACAGCTTTTTAACTTTGACAGGTTTTTATAATAATATTGTTTATGTTGCCGTGACTAGATGATTAGTGCATGACGTCGCTAAAAGGTTAGTCCATATGTTTACAAAGCAGAGATGTGTGTTTTTTTCCCAAATGAGATCAAACAAGCAGTAAAAACAACCCAGAAAATAAAAGCCAAGCTTTCTGCGCTATCATCTACATCTGCAGGAGCCTTGCCTGCTGTCCACAGTCTCATCTTCATGGTTAACGTCCATCTGGACTCCCAAATGGAGCTGATTGCTGTGGCGGAGACATCCCTCAACCTTTTAGCGACAGCCGCTTCCGCCATTAATTCCCAATCAATAATGCAAAAACACAAAAAGTCCATCCTGCCGTGGCTTTGTTTGCTAATGCTCGCTGAGAGCTAATGAGTCACAAGCTAATTGCTTTGTCGTCGTCGACACCGCCTTCATGACACAGAAGAAAGGAAGTGGCTCGTTTTATGAGTGGGTCGAGGTTTAGCTGAAAGTCACGAGCACCCGTTGAACTTACACTAGCAGCCAAATGAAAAACTTGACTTATTCAGAGTAAATGGATGTTTCTTGGCTGGACAAGTCACAACTCAGGGAAAATTTATGACACCTTTGTACAATCATGGAAGTTAGGTTGCGGAAAAATACCCCCAAAATTAGATTAGCCCACCTTTGACCCCAGCTGTTGTCTCGGTGGGTTTATTAGGTGAAAAGTCGTGCGAGGAAGCATCCCGATGTGAGCGTGCAGGTCGCAGGCAGGTTTAGTCTCACTGGATGAGGAGATTACGTCCTCAAGCTACATCAGCTCATTTCGCTTAATATGCTATATGCTACGCCACATTATGTTTATGGTGCCAATAATGCAATGAGCGAGAGAGAGAGAGAGGAAGTGCAGGCGAGCTGAGAAATGAGCAGAGAGACATTTGCGGCCATCAAAGAGCAATCACTGCGCCATACATTCACTCCCACCTTCTCCACACTTCCCAGGTCTAATATTAGCTTGTAAAAACATGGCAGGCGTCCATAAACAAGCGGCCACCTAATCATCCTCGTCCTTCCAGGCCAATATCGACGCTGGCCAAAGAAACACATTTCTTCTTCATGGATTTTGTCATCACACAGCCGAGGCCGCGCGGGAGGCGGAAAGTATCGACTGGCACCGAGCCGAGAGAGACGGTGATGTGGGATCTTTGTGCTCAAAGTGATTGGAAGCAGAGAGGCCACTCTGGGAATTTGACTAAAGGTGCTCCAACTGTGATGTGTCCACAGCTCGGCTCCTTTAATTAAGCCCAAACATGGCCAACGGATATATGAGCTAATGTACCGCCGGCGTGACCGAAATTCCTCCATTGATTATTCTTATTCCATCAAAATTATTATTATTTATTCTAAAATATTTAAATTATTTGTACAAATTACTTTACGCTGTACATGTACGCTGTTTACGCTGTACATTGTTCATATTTAATGTCATCTATTTATTCTCCACATTATTATTTATTATTATACGGGAGCCAGGCAACGACATTTTGTTGGCAATCTATTTATCTATCTATCTATCTATCCATCCGTCCATCCATCCATCCATCCATCCATCCATCCATCCATCCATCCACCCACCCATCCATCCATCCATCCATCCATCCATCCATCCATCCATCCATCTATCTATCTATC
Organism: Doryrhamphus excisus; assembly: GCF_030265055.1. Taxonomy (NCBI): domain Eukaryota; kingdom Metazoa; phylum Chordata; class Actinopteri; order Syngnathiformes; family Syngnathidae; genus Doryrhamphus; species Doryrhamphus excisus. The sequence continues at coordinate 33,187,307 of NC_080466.1, forward strand.
TATGTTGTTAGCTCATTGGAGACACAATAGCTATCTCATGATATGGAGTTTAAATCATCCTAAACCCGTACAAACACACACCCAATGCGACTGCAGTGTGGTTTGTAAATAAGAATAATACATCCTGCTTCAGAAAAACAAAGGAACATATTTGGTCAATTACTAAAAACATCCTTCACATACAAAAACAGCCTTCAAGTACAAAGACATCCTTTAAGTAAACCAAACCAGTTCTACAACTCCAACAAATGTTCCAACAACTTTTGACAGTAATTCTCCACCTGTCAGATCCACACACAAATGCTTTCACTTTCACACTGCAGTAACGTTATTCACAGATTCCAACTTCCAGGATCAATAACTCCCAAGTGAACGTTTGTTAGACAGCAAATGAAACCTCTTCTCAACAGTGGGAACACAGACAATGAGATGCAAGCCTTTTTCTGCAGCAGTCATCTTGACTTACATTGATCTCTATGAGCTCTATGAGCAGCAGGCGCTGAGACCAGCAGCAGCTAGGGACCGTCTACAAATGTCTACATACAAAATGAAAAATAAACCATCTTCAATCATTTCACTTCTCTGTGTATTGCCACCAAACTCACCTCACACGTTAATTACAGCTAACTAACTGTGACTGCGCTGGCCTCAATCTGACTCTACCCGGAACTTATACGGTCTCCCGGTCACCTCTATGACCTTTGACCTGGAGTTCTCTTTCTCTAACACAATTACACCACATCTCCTTTTTTTTTTTTTTTTTTAGAATCAATGAGTAGACCACCATTGATTCACCAAAACCTTTGAGGATTATTCTGCCTCTGTGGCTGGAAGGTTTGGTCACTCTTTACATCTCATGCCTTTCACACACAATTCAACCTATTTCCAAATTCAAGTACCGTACTGACCTGTCCCCATTCCGAACATGGGCTTATTTTTACATTCCAATAGTACATTAGTACATATGGCAACAACATTTTCCACTTTTTTCCACACATTTTTTTCCCCTTTTGGAACATTTGCAACTGAAAGACTGGGCTCAAATTTTTTGGCGCAGCGCAAAGTGGCGCAGGGTGGTGGACCAGCCCACGCAGTGGTACTTTGGTCCAGCGCACCATCGTGCACAGCTGATTTGGTAATTTGGTAGACTGGACTGTGCCGAGATGGTCGTGGCGGCACACCAAGAAAGTGACAATTTAGTGACAAAAACAGCGCGCCAAAGGCGCAAGTGAAGCGCACCATGCGCAGTGGTAAATTGGATGACAGGCACATAGTGCAGACACGTCACCAAAATTTCACCGGCAGGTTTTTCAGAGTGTTGGGCACATTTCAATGGAGTAAATAATCACAGCGTCTGAAGCAGCATGTACATTTTTGTATTCATTGTCAATCAGATCAAAGACGTCACGCATAATGGGAACTCAACCTGACGGCAACTGAAACTAGGATGCCAACCGGGGCTGGCTCCACCTTGGGGCATGGGGGAGGGGGGGCAAAATAAATGCAACGCAAGAATGTAGTGCAGTGTAGAATGTAGTGTAGTGAAGAATCAGTGTGCGACTGCTTAGTAACACTGAGGAAGAATAGCATCACTTATTATTTATTAGCAATTTTTTGCAGCGCGGTAAAGAAAAGGAAAGTCAGCACCATGGAAGAGAAAATGAAAAGAGGGGACATTGGCCACCCTTTTGATCTCAATCGCTCAATTGTCACGACCATCATTAAGCATAAAGACGACTGAATGCTAATGAGAAACATTTGAAGCCATCAATATTTTACGAACGTAGAAAGGCCTGCAAGACAACTAGCAGGGATAAACGTAAGGAATTGGGCTCTTTTCATTACTGTTTATTATTGTATTTCATCTTTTTGAATCTTTTTGTGTTCTGTGTACAGTGGGAGTGACTTAGGAGTTTGAACACTAAAAAACTCAACATACATCACATTCAAGTGAAGTCCAACTAGTTATTCTAGCGCTGTTTCATTCCCATGCTACAGATGGTGTGTTCCAAACCAGAACATCCATTATGGATTCTTCTTAGAACCCCACTTGGAATGGGAGCGTCGACTGGAAAATGTCATTGGAGCTGCCATATTAAAGGTTCCATAATGTCCCGGGTCATATGGCGGCGCACAGGTCACCTTGTTAATAGATATGAAAGTAGCTCATTAGCGTTTATCACGCTTACAAATGTAAATTTTCTTTACATGTGTGTGACAGTAGTCGGTGTACCACCACCAGCTATGTTCTTCCAAATGACTGTTTAATGGGATGAGGCATCCATGTACGACAAATGGTCCTATTGTCCTAATTGAAGACATATTGCCCTAATTTGAGACATATTGTTCTCATTTAAGACGTATTGGACTGAAAGCAGAGCTGAGCACAGAAGGGTCAGCATTGAAATTGATGTTATTGATTGAATTAGTGTATTGAATTAGAACGTGCCTGAGGTGATGAAAGACAAACATCAGCAGGGTGTATTTGTTGCAGACGACATCTTGGCAACGCTTTAACGTTTGATTAGATTTTATGATCTCTGTATTTTTTGAAAACGCAGCAACACAAACAGGCAAACATTGGAGTTGTGTTGCATCACTGATAGGATGTGATTGCAGAAGTTGAACAGCAGTCGATGGAGACGCTCCTTAGTGACATTTCAACAGTTTTTTGTTGTCATCTTTGAACTTAACTTTATCATTTATGTGAAATGGCATCATAAATTAGGATATCTGCCATGTGAGAGACCCATCCAATTAGAATACTTAAATACTGTTCTTTTTTTGTGTGTGTGACCTTTCATAGGAGAACTGAGCTTTTTACTGATAATTTCATTACGTCAATTCATCACAACATATTGTAGCAATTTCCGAATGATATTCAAACACACCCTACTGGCTGTCACCAATAATAGTTAAAATTGTACTTAGTAAAACACAGACCTCCGGTTAAACCATTAAAGGGGACCTCTTGTGCTTTTTCCACTTTTCTGGCCTATAAATGTTGTTCCAATATTGTATTGTCATGTTAAAGGATGCCAAAGTGTCAGATAATGAGGTTTGCGCTTTTGGAAGTGGAAGTGAGCCTTGAAAGACGTTTTGGATGGCTCTGCACGCTCGCTATTAGTTTTTTCTAACACCGAGTTCTACAGACATCAATGCAATCCGGGCTGCAAATCGCCTGCACTGGAAGTCCTCGGGGCGCTTGGGAGATTGACCAATCACAGCATAGTGGGTAGAGTAAATTATATCAAAGAATGTTTGGGTGGAAAGCAGGAAGTCAATTCATTTTTTGCATGGGAAAACACTTTTATTGTGACTGAAATGAAATTAACTGAACTGAAATGATAATACAATTATTTAATCTTGGAAAAATAATTTTTTGTTAGCTTCTTGTAAAAAGTTAGGATTAGATGGATGGGACCCTACATTTCAACTTTGCAGTTCTAACTCAAATGGTAATAGTAATCATTTATAGTGATGAGTCAGATGTTACTTGTTAGAGGCAAACATGAAACAAGTGTATCTCGTCATTATCCGTAATCGCAATATGACACTCCACTCAACACGTTGTAGTACGCACCTTGCAATATTAAACTTGTTTCATAACTACACGTTGTGTTCAAGACAGTGGGCACGATCGTGCATCAGTCACTGAGTGTGTTTTTTTTCTTCCTTCCATTAGATTTTTCTAACACAGAGTTCTACAGACATCAATGCAATCCGGGCTGCAAATTGCCTGCATTGGAAGTCCTCGGGGCGCTTGGGAGATTGACCAATCGCAGCATAGTGGGTGGGGTAAATTATATCAGAGAATGTTTGGGTGGAAAGCAGGAAGTCAATTTGTTCGTTCCTATGTTAGTAGACTACTCCCTGGTTGACAAAAGTATAGAATTAATAATTATAGAATTCTAGTTATAGAATTCCATAATTCATTTTTTGCATGGGAAAACACTTTAAATGTGACTGAAATGAAATGAACTGAACTGAAATGATAATACAATTAATTAATCTTGGAAAAATAATTTTTTGTTAGCTTCTTGTAAAAAGTTAGGATTAGATGGATGGGACGCTACATTTCAACTTTGCAGTTCTAACTCAAATGGTAATAGTAATCATTTATAGTGATGAGTCAGATGTTACTTGTTAGAGGCGAACATGAAACAAGTGCATCTCGTCATTATCCGTAATCGCGTATTCGCTCTTCATGCTCTGTGATTGGCCAGATCGCCCTTGTGCGGCATCAAGCATTCTGCATGTATGGCTGATATAAGCATGCTAGTGAATGCCAAATAAGCCCCTCTATCTTACTTACATTATTATTATTTATTTTAATTATTTAAATTATTTGGGCAATTTACTGTTCACGCTGCACTTTACATTATGTTGTTCATATTTGGTGTCTATTTATTCTCCACATTATTATTATTGTTATTATTTATTATTACTTATCTTCTTTTGTGTCTGTTATATGGGAGCCAGGCAACGACATTTCGTTGGCAATTTCACTACTGTGTTTTTGTGCAATGACAATAAAGGAAGTCTATCTATCTATCTATCTATCTAAATATGACACTCCACTCAACACGTTGTAGTATGAACCTTGCAATATTAAACTTGTTTCATAACTACGCGTTGTTGTTCACAACAGCGGGCACGATCGTGCATCAGTCACTGACTGTGTTTTTTTTTCTTCTTCTGCTTGCTTGCTGGTGATATAAACAGATCACTTACACACATACACAGTACACATACAGCTGAATAATAATACAACAACTTCTGATCGATCCATGTCAATTTTAAATTAAAATAATGTACCGATCTAAGCCCCACCCATTGTGAGTTAAACCCCGCCCACATCCTGTTTCTGCTCCGCCTACTCCATGAACAGATATGGATACAGATCATTTAGATGGGTGAACAGATGAAGATGTGTGTCATCCCTAGTCGGATGGCAACCTATGGCTCGGGAGCCAGATGTGACTCTTTTGACGGCCGAATCTGGCTTTCAGACATTTTAAAGTAAAGTATTACTAAATAAAACTTTTGTTGGCATTTTAATCCATCTGCCTATTTTGTAGTGCGATGTCCGGGTGTCCGGAGCCAATGACAGCTATCCTTCCCATATTTTCCAGGTCAGACTCCAAAACGTGTTTATTACCAGATAATGTGGTAGCCGATCCGGGTCATTGAGAGGTCAAGAGGTAAACGTCCCTTCTTTAATCAGATAGTCAGCTCACTAATTCTGGAGAGCCAACCCTTTTAACAAAGAAAAACCATTAAAAACCATGAAGCACCAGAAGTCACATTAATTGTAAGAAGTATTCAATTTATTTTTGGATAGCTTCAGTACAAGAATGTTATACAAAATAAATAAATTCACAGTTATATTCTAAAACTGTTGGTTATTGCACACTTTAAGTTATTAATTCAAATGTATTTATTCATTTCAATTAGTTCATTGATAAAATGTTACCATGAAGCATCAGAAGTCACATTAATTGTAAGTATTTAATTTATTTTTGGTTATGGTTTTATTTCATTTGAACATGCATCAGATTACAATTGAGTGCATCCCATAATCAGTTCACAGTTCCACATGTCCAAAAGGAGTAGGAAGAAGCAAAGCTTATCCAATCCTACCCCTCCATCTGGTACTTTTACAATTAGTAGCTGTTACATTTGTTCACTTCCTGCTTTCCATAACACTGTTTTTTTTATTTTTTTATAATAATGTACCTCGTACCAAAGTAGGAGGTGATATGAGCATCCAATGCCATAATGGGTACCATAGTAAGTGTCAATATAGTGATATATATAGCACATCATGACTGGTTCAAGACTCTTCATCCTTGTATTTAGCAAACATCAACTGCTTGTATTGTTTCTTGAATTGGCTCATTGTTGTGCATTGTTTGAGGTCCTTACTCAATTTTTGGATAACTTCAGTACAAGAATGTTATAAAAAATAATAAATTCACAGAGTTAGATTCTAAAACTGTTGGTTATTGCACACTTTAAGTTATTAATTCAAATGTATTTATTCATTTCAATTAGTTAATTGATAAAATGTTAAAAACATATTATATGGCTCCCACGGAAATACATTTTTAAACATGTGGCTTTCATGGCTCCCTCAGCCAAAAGGTCCCCAACGCTGGTTTAGAGCATGCAGCACACAAATAATGAGCTAAAGAGAAAATAGAAAAAAATATATTTCTTTCCGTCTGTGTTTTTGTACATATTTTCACCAAATGTACCTTTTGTTTCAAAAGATTTGAACATTCTGAAATGTATGGAAACCAAAGCAATTGTTCCCATTGGAAATGATGCCAATTCTATTCATCTGTTTGAGACACACAGAAATATGAACGTAAAATGCATGTGCTTGCTCTGGCTTTCTCTCTCTCCTACTGTTGGAGTGGGGGCAACTGGACACACCTACACCTAATCTAGGCTGCCTCCTACTTAGGCCGGGTCAGGGCAGCTGCGGGACGCCGGTTTCTCACCTTCCCCTCCTGCCAGCTCGTGCATCACTCACAAGACCGGCGTCTTCACATCCAGCTGTGGCTTTGAGCGCCCTTAGGTCCCTTTTTAGTTGCTACTTCTGTTTAAAAAATCAATCCATCAATAAAATCACAGGCTACTGTTGCTGCCGTAAGCCCGTAACGTACCTCAAGTCAACTCCAAAAGTCAACTCTTGAACACCACCTGTCACCAACCCGCCACTCCTCTCCCCTGGGAAACTACTGTATTTATGGCAACACAAATACAAGAGTTTTTTATGTGTTAAATGGTAATGGTAATGGCAATGGTAATGGTAATGGTAATGGTAATGGTAATGGTAATGGTAATGGTTTTATTTCATTTGAACATGCATCAGATTCCAATTGAGTGCATCCCATAATCAGTTCACAGTTCCACATGTCCAAAAGGAGTAGGAAGAAGCAAAGCTTATTAAATCCTACCCCTCCATCTGGTACTTTTACAATCACTAACTGTTACATTTGTTCACTTCCTGCTTTCCATAATACAGTTTAAGTTTTTTTTTTTTTTTTTTAATAATGTACCTCGTACCGAAGTACGAGGTGATATGACCATCCAATGACGTAATGGGTACCATAATAACTGTCAATATAGTGATAAATAAATGGTAAGTAAATGGCCTATTTAATGGTATTATGTCAACTATATTGGGTAATATGAGTGTAAAGGTGACTATAGGGGTTAGTTCATGCCAAAAGGGTCTATAATGTTTAAATAAAAATATTAATCCTAAAAAAAGAAAGAATCCTACTTTGTGGAAATTCACTTATGATAGTCTGGAACCAGTTAACCGTGATAAATGAGCGATTCACTGGAAACTGGGTATGTATTGATTATATTCTGCAAATGAAGAAACTAACCAACACCGACAACTAATGGCGGTAGCCTAAAGGAAAGGCAAATACGTTTTTCCACACATTAGTGTCAATATACGATTTTTCTCACAAATATGAAAAAAAGTTTACCACAGACTTTTCCACACCCTCCTCGAAAAGGACTTTTATCATATTCAAAATTCCCCCCACTGTTCCGAGTCTGCAGTCCTGAGCCTCAGTGGGTCAGGTGAGGCCAGGGAGTGGTTGGTGGAGACATGCTGAGTCACTCATTGACTGCTTGGAGACGTCCTGAGGGAGATGGCATGACATGGAAAATAAAGGCTCACATTTCTAGAGAGCAAACCCCCCCAAAAATTGGGTGTTTTGTGACCCAAGGCTCGTCTGTTCAATTTCCTGGAAAGTCTGAGAGAGCAAAGCCTGTTTGTTTTGTTCCGTGGCGATGGATTTCATTGAAGCCTCACACATGCTCAGATGCACGGCAGATTGGTGAACAGAAGAAGGAAAGTTCTTCTCATAAGGCAAGACAGGAGGTCTGTGTGGATTCTCACTCGTCACACGTCCAGGTAATTATAATCCACAAAAGTTGAAACATTTCACCTTTAATTGAAAATAATTATTCGGTTTAAAATTGTTCTGGCATGGTCTTTCCCTTGTTACGTTCCTGGTGAGTGAAAAGGCCGCCATCACCATTCATCTAGTACTTACAGCAATGTTCTGACATCCTGAAAAAATGATGTAATTCCACAGAACGCTAACAAGTTGTCTTGTCACCAGATACCGTCGGTCAATGATGTGTTGGTATGCAGTACAGTCGTTCAGCAGCGACATGCAGAACAACAATCCTACCATGACCAGGGGTGGGTGGGGGGGGGGCACACCCACCAGGGACATAAATAGGAGACCTCACACCTAAATAATTACAACTGAAGAAGTGTCAATGTCATCAATAAACATGAATAGTACAGTTGCGATTCAACTATTGCGGATTCCCTCAAGGCCAAAACTTCACTTCTACTGTTCTTCAAATTTCAAACAAGGTTCATTTTTATTATTTTATTTCATCCCCGCTGAGTGATGATGAAGTTCAAAGAGCTCAATTTTGTCTCCGGTGACCATGACGCCGACTCTCTTTCTCACCAAGCTACTTGCTGATGTTTTCGTAGTCCAGTCCAGTCTTGTGCCGGTCTACTATCTTGTCCCGGAGGTCCTTTGGAGAGGAGAGGTGGAGAGGTTTAAATGGAAGAGGCTGTTTCTGTGACACATGTCTTTCATCCACATTTGATTTAGTCGTACTTTCCTAAAGGGACGTTGAACACTAATTTATATGTTTCATGGACACATAAAGAGTCTGTGGGGGTCAAAATGCCTGCTAGTTTGGAGGGGATTCAACAAATTCATTCATTCATTCATTTTGTACCGCTTATCCTCACGAGGGTCGCGGGGGGTGCTGGAGCCTATCCCACACATTCTTACCTATGGACAATTTGGAGTGGCCAATTAACCTAGCATGTTTTTGGAATATGGGAGGAAACCGGAGTACCCAGCGAAAACCCACACATGCACGGGGTGAACATACAAACTCCACACAGAGATGCCCAAGCGAAACATCAAACCCAGGTCTTCCCAATGTCCAGACTGTGTGGCCTACGTGCTAACCACTCATCCACCGTACGACCCGGAATATTTATATTAAATGTAAAAATCTAATGAGAAAAAGTCATAATTTTTTGATAACCTCATTTAATATATTTCATATAAGGAAGCCCGGCTAACTGTGACATCATCATTAGCTGGGATACCTTATATGGCGTGCCCGGGTACGAGCTGCGGGACTGTCTTGTGAACACGAGCGAAACCTGACTAAAAAATGCATGATGAAAATGGACTTCAGCAGTAGTCCGGAAGTCCTCGGGAGCATTTGTGAGTGTGACCAACCACAGCAGAGTGGGCGTGTCCGAATGATGAAAAGAGAAATGAAAACAGACTGTTTTGGAAAGCCAAGGAACTTTAGATACAAACCAAAATAGAGGCAAGATGAAGAAAACCTAATAAAAAAATAATAATAAAAAAATAATAAAACTACCGTAAAAATTCAGGACTATTTATATATTTGTCATATCTTTTTGCCCCATGTATATTTTAATGCCCCGCCTACACTCCTCCATGTATATATCATATATATATAAATATTTTGCAGGTGAGTGTCTTCACTCTGCCGATCCCTTCAAGGGGCGACAATTTTGGCGTGCTCTAGCTAAATTGCCTAAAAGCTCGTTAATGCTTGATAGGGCAGCTGAGAGACAGCCGCAAGAAGGGAAAAAAAAGCTAATTAAATCAGCACGGGGGTCGTCGGCGACTTGCATTGCTGGCATGGTGGGCCATAAAGATTACCATTATCACCTCCATTACCCCAGCTGATTGTTTATTGGTGCAGGGGAAGGAGAGGGGGTGGGGATGGGGCACAATGGGGGGGAATCCTGAAAACCAAATTGCTTCGCCATCCCCCCTTTTACGAAGCCCGGTCAATTTTTATTGCTGTAAAGTTGTATCGCAGGAGGCGACTAAACAGCACGCACCCCCCCTGTTATATGATGCTTATGGAGCGTTGAACGTATAGACGCTTTCATTATAGCATCCTCTCACTCAGCACTACAGGGCAAGTACAAGCTGGCTTTTCACTGCTCAACTTTGCTCAAGTACTCCCAGGAAAACTTCGAACATAATCCCACCGTGGCAGGAACAGGAAACAGAAAGTGAAAAGTAAAGAAAACGTTGAGTTCTTTGCTCAGCTGGACCATTCATGTTACGATCTGTAATTTCACAGACACTGTGGATTATTTCCAGTCATTCTGTTTTATGATTGTGCAAGGTGGCAGCTGTCACATAAATGAAATGACCTCAAGGTGTTCCCCAAGGTTTGGTGCTTGGTCCTCTTCTCTTCATCCTCTACATCCTTCCACTTGGCAATATCATCCGTCGACATGGCCTCAATTTCCACAGCTACACCAATGATATTCAACTTTACATATCCACCACCTCCATCAACTCCAACATCTACTCCACCCTCACCGACTGCTTAGCTGATATCAAAACTTGGATGGAACAAAATTTTCTTAAACTTAATAGTGACAAAACAGATATTATCATTATCGGTCCCAAAAACATCCCAACATCCACCCATAACTTCTGTCTCCAACTCGACAGCGCCACCCTCACTCCATCCCCGCTCATCCGCAACCTTGGTATCCTCCTGGACCCCACCCTTTCATTTGAACCCCACATCAAACTGTTAACCCGGACTGCATTCTTCCATCTTAAGAACATAGCCCGACTCCGTCCATCACTTACATTCTCTGCCGCTGAATCCTTGATCCATGCATTCATCCCAACCAGAATGGACTACTGCAACAGTATTCTCTACGGTACACCTTCCGAAACCCTCAACAAACTACAATATATTCACAACTCCGCTGCCCGCCTCCTCACCTCCACCCGCTCCCGTCAACACCCCCTCCCCTTGCTCCGCAGACTCCAACCTCCTGGCACTCCCCTGTAAGACCAAGCTCCGAACCTGGGGAGACAGAGCCTTCTCCATCGCTGCCCCCACCCTCTGGAACTCTTTGCCCCATTCACTCCGTGCTTGCCCTGACCTTCCCAGTTTCACAAAACAACTAACAACAACTAACAACTGTAGTATTTTGAAAAGCACTATACAAATAAAATGTATTATTATTATTATTATTATTATTATTATTATTATTATTATTATTATTATTATTATTATTATTATTATTATTATTATTATTATTATTATTATTATTATTAAAATGTCAGTATGCTCTCAATAAAAATAGAAATCAGTTGTTCAATCCAAATCAACTCAACTTCTTCAACAGGACCATCTCTGGTGCCAACTCTTGAGGATTCCCTCTGTGTTGGAGGAAAACTTCAGAAGGTTATCAAAATATGGTGCCCAATCTGCCAGTTGTCTCAGCTTTGGTCTTTGGTGGGTTTAGTTGGAGACCAGGGTGTCACACCCTGTGCAGGTTCCCATGTGACAGTTTGATGGTGTTTCCTGTCTGGGCTTTGGTTTCCGTTTTGGACACTCTTATTTTGTATTGGACTTCCTGTTTTGCCTCGTCTGCCTTCGTTGCCATAGCCACCCACACCTGTCCCTAATTTGTCCCGTCTATTTAGTTCAGGTGTGTGCTTCTCTCTGTGTGGGATCCTTATCATTTGTACGTCCCTGAGTTGCTTTTCGCTGCTGCTGCAATTATTTACCTGCAATTGGTCCTGCTCTCTGCATCCTGGGGTCGAACCTTAAAGCTCTCGAGACCGGCCGTGACAGAATGATCCCACCAAGAGACAATGGCCTCGCGGAGAACAATTACTGGACCTGGCAGCTCCTCAAGGCCATGGAGAATGAGGAAATGGCAATACTGCCATGGGAGATGGAGGACTTGGTGCGCGGGCCAGACGACACGTTCATCTCGTTGGCATGGCTGTATCCCAGACCCACCGACAGACGACACTCCAAACCCTCCGCGATGCCGACGCAAGCCGCCGTGCCAGAGAGCAAAGCCTAGCTCGTCCTCCCCTCCACGCCAAGTCAAGGTGCACACGCCCTCATGCCCTGCCAGCCTCGACGAACCCGACGACAATCTCGCAGAGTTCGACGAGTGGACCCGGCAGTTCTTCAAGGCGATGGAGCAAGAATGTGCAAGGTACACGCCGGAGTGTGGGGGCCGGACGGCACCCTAGTGCCCATGGCGTCGGTGTTCCCAGTACCCGCTGCACACCCTCCGACGCAGCGGGGTCGCCAACGCACGTCACCAAGAGGTGTGGCCGCCCTCTTCCGCCTCGCCATGTCACGCCACGGCACAGCTCTACCCTCTCGCTGTTGCCGAGTCACAGCCCGTCGTGCACCCACCGATGGCTCCCGTGCCAAGCGACGAGGCGTCCCGGATTCCTCCAGTACCCAAGCCGCGCAGCCCCAGGGGTTCCCAAGACCCAGCTCCCGTGCCAAGCTGCGTGGCATCTCGGATTCCTCCAGTGCCCAAGCCGCACAGCCTCAGGGGTTCCCAAGACTCGGCTCCCGTGCCAAGCTGCGTGGCGTCCCAGAGTCCTCCTGTGCCCAAGCCACGCAGCCCCAGGGGTTCCCAAGACCCGGCTCCCGTGCCAAGCTGCGTGGCGTCCCAGAGGCCTCCTGTGCCCAAGCTGCGCAGCCCCAGGGGTTCCCAAAACCCGGCTCCCGTGCCAAGCTGCATGGCGTCCCACAGTCCTCCGGCGCCAAAGCCACGCAGCCTCTTCACGTCTCACTGGAGAGCACCCAGGATTTGGGACTGGGGAATGATGGTCTCCGGGCCGGCCACCTCCAGTGTGTGCAGTGGTGAGTGCAGTCTGGAGAGGGCGTCAAGCTTGCTGTTTTGTGACCCAGGGAGGTACGTCAGATTGAAATTGAATCGAGCGAGCCACCGTGCCTGTCGGGGCCAGGTTCTTGTGGTCCGTGTGCACGATGAAAGAGTTGCTCCATAGCCTGGGAGAAGGCGGCGTCAGACGAGCAGACGGGGGAACGCCGACTCCACTCCGCGGTGGCCCAAGCTCCAGCCTTTCGCTCCGAGCAAACGGCAAAATGCAGTTGGCACTGTGTGAGGAACGGCCGGACATCCCCCGTATCACCAGAGAACTTCTCCGGCTTGGAGAGCAGAGCGCCAAGAGCAGGTAGGGAGACGTCTGATGTCGGCGGGCTGCTAGGGGAGGACCGAGGGGGCAGCAACGGGTGCGTCGCACTGCAGGGCAGGCAGCAACGCGCTGAGCTCAGCCTCAAGTGCCTTCATGCGGGTGTCTTGTTGATCGGCCAGGCTCTTTACGCAAGAGCCTAGGGCCAGGAGTTGCTCCTCCTGCTTGCCCAGGCATTGTCCATACTTTTTCCTTGATGCATTCCCACAAAGTATCAGCATTTGCAAACCATCAGCAAACTGTGGCATTTCCAATTAATAGAAATTAACGATGCCTTAATGCACCTTTCCTTCATCAAATGTACAAATGAAAATACCTAAAACATCGGGCAATAGTCATAAAACATTTCATCAAAATTGCAAACCTAATGTCATTCCTCTTTTAAAACACATTAAAATACATATACATTAATAAAATGATATTCACTGTAATATAATTCTTAATTAAACAATAAATACTGTAATATAATTATTAATTAAATAATATTTATGGTAATATAATTATGTATTTGTTTTATTATTAAAGGTGCATTGAGCCAAATGTATTTAAAACCAGTATCATAAATAAGCAAATCTTATTTTGAGCTGACACAAATAAACAAAAACATGTTTGTGTCAGTGTGAGAGGTCTCACTCACTCACATTTTGTATTTTCTGAACGTTTGTGGGTGACTTTAAGAACTAATATGCCAATAATAAAGAAAACTACTAATACAAAAATATGCTTGCTGACTGTATTGATTTAAATAATGGCCCATAGTTCCGGAATTGAATAAAATTTGATGTGATTATTGTTGTAGTTGTACATGGAATAATTTACCACAAAGCGATTTCTCCTACTTACTACAGAAAAAAAATATTTCTATGTGCAATTAAATGTGATTAATTCGGAATTAACTGTGGATTAAAATGTGATTATCACGATCAAATATTTTAATCGAGTGACAGCCATATATATATATATATATATATATATATATATATATATATATACAATCAATCTGTACAGTAGTATATATTGCATTTGTCATCTGACACCATGACGTTTGTAGACTTGGGGAATGACGCGTTGTTTCCGTGACAACTGCCTTGCTAGGCCGCCAGTAACGCTGCAGCGTGCAAGCCAGGCCACGAGCTGACCTCACTCACTGAAAAACATATTGTTAACAAGTCTTCAACGTTTAGGGAAAATAAATAATATTGAGGCTAGATTCTCTGCCATTATTTAATCCTGTACATCCATTGTTTGACCAGTAAGGCCGGGAGCGGCGCAAGCATGTTCCCATGGCAACATGCTCATTATTGGATGGCTTGGACACAGAAATGCTGGTTTTAACACAGCGCATCTGCTTTATAAGCATGCTCTAATGAGCTAGCCGCTAATTGTGCTGTGGCACGCTCGCTCATTAAGATGAACCCACCAACACTACCCTGTCACCATGACGACCACATCTGCAGGGCCAGGCATGGATGCCATGATGCTCACGTATGCAGAGGCGTATATTCTGGAAGGGGAGTGGGGGCGGGGGGGTGTAAATAAGTCATAATGAGCCATGAGCCAACTTGAGTGATGACGAGGAAGAGAAAAGTCTATGTTGGTGTTTAAATTCATGTAACTTGGCCAAAGCTGTCATGTTTTTCCAGCATTGACTTCCAATACTTGCCTGAAGCTGGAAATGGATTATTGTGCGTGTGTGTGTGAGAGAGCGAGTCAATGGAGTCTAGCTGCAGTTTGTACAATACCTTAGCGTGCCTGTCTTGTATTTCAGGTGATTAATAATAAAAGTGTGACTGAATGAGAACGGCAACAAATTAATTTATTGTTGAAATGATAAAAATGTGCTGCTGTTATTTGATTTACGATGCTATCATGAATCAAAGACGTTCTTATATTCCCGTCATGTTCCCACTTTGATATATTTGTCTTTAATGGAAATCAGGAATGTTGTTACACATCAGCTAGGCTGCAATATAATCCCTCTTTTATGCTTCCATGTCTCCCCAATTTATACTCACAATGAACTTTTTATGCATATTGCATATGCATATTTCAAAGTGCGGCCCGGGGACATTTTCTAGCCCACACTTAGTTTTTAATTGGCCTCGGTGTATTTTAAAATGAAATTAATATCTGAACAGAGATTATACGCAAAGGTTTCAATCAGATTAATCCTGGTCTTTAAAAGTAATTAATCACAATTAATCACAATTAGCAACTATGTCTTAAATGTTTTTTTTTAATATTAAAAAAGCTCCCACTGGGCAAAAACAAACTATTTATTACCCCAGTTGATTGAAGAAATATATGACATAGACGTTAAATTAACCTTTGTTTTCAGTTGTTGCTTTTTCTATTTCTTCAAAGTGTCTTCCCAGCCCAGATCTTCCTCTTCTCCCCTCAGTAAACATCCAATCACTGTTAGTATGCAAATGAGCCATCAACGTTGTAGTGTCAGATTTTAAAACGGTGCAGACAGAGCAGCCACAGAGATGAGATCAGCGAAGAAGTCTTGCGTCATTTCTGGTGGAATTATCGCCCCTAAAATTTTTAATGAGGGGAGGGCATTTATTTAGGGTGGAAAACTTTGTGTGGAGCCTTCCTCGCATTGGAATTAAATGTTACACGCACGCATTGTAAAGCTGTAAACCAGGGGTCTCAAACTCAATTTACTTGGGGGCCATTAGAGCTCGGGTCTGGGTGGGACTGGGCCGCATCAAGGCGGGGGCCCCAAACTAGTGTCCTGTGGGCCACATTTGGCCCGCGGGTCGCGTGTTTGAGACCCCTGCTGTAAACCCTGAATGCATCTTGTGTTCTTGTAATGAGAATGGGGAAATGTGTTTCACCGGATGAACAGACTAGAGAACTGGAGGGATACATACAGGATATGGTGTTCAGTGTTGGGCATGTTACTTTAAAAAATAATTAGTTATAGTTACTAGTTACTTCTCCAAAAAGTTACTAACTGAGTTACACCACTACAAAAGTAACTAGTTACCCATAAAAGTTGCATTACTTGCACCTGCTGGGGACATAATGTACATTTTTACCTTTGACCTCAACCAGGTTAAAGTAGTGTCTGTACTTCCCTTTGGCTAACGCTTTCTTCTCACTGGAGTCCTCCTCACTCGCCATCTTTTGTGATTTATTGTTTGTGTTGCAAGGCGCTCACTAAAAAGGGTCTATTTATAATTGATTTACAATGCACTCTGAATCAGTTAATCGGGGATCGATTGCTTATGTCTGCTAAGGCCGAAAGGGGGAGCTCCGCTGCACTCCATGCTGGATGAGGATGCCAGAGGGAGACGTCGTGTACGGCTATCCTTATTCACATATTTCCCCCTTTTCAGGTAAGTCACGGGCATTAAATGTACTCATTGCTGTGCTGCAACATGTGAGCATTTTTAAGAATGTTTGGTGCACTGTGGAAACTTTTTGAGACAGTTTAGTACCACGTTGTAGATGCTACATGGTACTGTAAGCTAGCTAACCGACGTCTGTTAGGAGGGTAATGGCATGGTTTGTTTAATTTGTGTATTTGTTTAGGTAGACATGTACAGTATATGTTCTTTCTTTGGATGTTTAAAATAACATGCAAATGTTTTGTGTTTGAGTTGTCTGAAAAAGTAGAAAGGGACACTGTTGTTGTCTTGTTGATTTGCTGTGCAGGTCTACTTGTGGGAAACAAAATGGCTACTGTGTGCTTGACATTCATGTTTTTTTGTGTGTGAAATAAATAAAATAAACGCATTCTGCCAGAGGGAGACATCGTGTCCGGCCATCCTTATTCACATATTTCCCCCTTTTCAGGGTTATAACACTTTCACTATGCTGTATCTACTACCCGGCCCTTTTGGATGTGCTCTAAACACCCGCCCACCCAAGTTCTCTGATTGGCCGAAGAAGCAATATTACTAAACCTTAGCCAATCCTCATTGCTTATGAATTATCTCACTGCACTGCAGATTAGTTATGAAGACGGTGATATATTTTTAGGCGGCTTCAGTAACGTGAAGTAACCGAGTGTTGAAAATGGTCACGGCTTTATGCTGATAGTAAGAGTAATTAGTTAGATTACCAGTTACTGAAATAAGTAACAACGTTAGAAACGCTATTATTCCCATCACTGATGGTGTTGATGTGTTCAGGTCAGAATGAATCAAGAGCGTCACACCTAGCATGTTTTTGGAATGTGGGAGGAAACCGGAGTACCCGGAAAAAACCCACATATGCACAGGGAGAACATGCAAACTCCACACAGAACCAAACCCTTCCTGATCTTCTGATTGTGTGGCCTACATGCCAAACACTCGGCCACCTTAAACATAATCAATTAAATAAATTAGTTACCATCAAGGCTGCACGGCGGACAAGTGGTTAGCACGCAGGCCTCACAGCTAAGAGACCGGAGTTAAATTCCGAATTGAACTCCAGTTCAAACGGCTTCAAACTCCACACAAAGATGGAGTTTGCATGTTCTCCCCGTGCATGCGTGGGTTTTCTCCGGGTACTCCGGTTTCCTCCCACATTCCAAAAACATGCTAGGTTAATTGGCCACTCCAAATTGTCCATAGGTATGAATGTCAGTGTGAATGGTTGTTTGTCTATATGTGCCCTGTGATTGGCTGGCCACCAGTCCAGGGTGTACCCCGCCTCTTGCCTGAAGACAGCTGGGATAGGCTCCAGCATACCCGCGACCGTCATTAACACGTTATTTTTGACCAGCCTATTATTATTTGAATATTCATCTGATATTTTGTAGCTAAAAAGCTTTATTTTGTGTTGAATAGAATTTGTGAGAGACAAACTAATGTACTCTAGAGTGTCAGCTTCGCGTTGATCAGAGATGCTGAACTTTGATTACTTTTTAGTCTCACCTCCTTTCAACATCTTTTCCCAAAAGTGACGATCATTATAACCTCATTTGCAATTCATCCAGATTATAATTGGAGCGTTCTCTTTTCTCTGGTTGGTTTGTGAGTTTTTTTGTTGTCATCAGGTAATACATGGTGTACCAAAATACAGCGTGTGTGTTAACTAGACACCATGTTTGTTGTTGTTGTTGTGTGTGTTTGCGTGCACAAACTTGCATGTCCAGCTGTCTGAGCAGATGACACATGGGACCAGAGGGGGGGTTCGCATGGGACTGGGTGGGGTGGCGGTCAGGGGTTTGTTTGGGTGCGGATGTAGCAGCTTTCCAACATCTGCAGCCAGGCCCTCTCCCACATTCACCAGATTCCTTCAAGTGAATTTGTCAGTCAGAGCGTCGGGCCAAATGTGTGTGTGTGTGTATGCAGTGATGCACTCTGCAGAGGAAATGAGTTTCCCTCTCAGAGAGACAAGCACAGCAGAGATTGTAGTGGGGGTTACAAGGGGGCGTTGGCAGTATCGGGATGGATTTCATTTAGCTTCCTTTATGAGTCTTGGAGTAGTGTATAGCGGGTCAGCAGGGAGAAGAGGGAGTTGACTTGTCGGCTTGATGTATGACAAATGCGAGTTGGAAACGCTGGCAGACGGGGATTGGATTGTTCCCTTCTGTGGAAGGGAGATGGGAATGGCTGCACCCCCCTCTGTCTCCCCAGCGGCACTGAGGTAATGAATTTGGACAGGTGTGCATAGTGATGCTGGACGCATGATGACACCTGCACACAAGTCATGTGACACTGGGAAACACCGGGAATGCCGAGCAGACTGTTGATGTTGGATGTAACGGTGTGTTGACACTCAAGAGTGAGAATGTGCTAAAACATCAACACATGCTAACACATCCCCGCATGCTACATACTTTAAAGCACACGCACAGGGGTCACATGACACAGCGAAGCACCGGGAATCATGAGCAGACGTTGCTGTTGGACGTGATGGTGTGTTGCTAAAACATCACCACGTGCTAACACGTCATCATATGCTAACACCCGGGGCGCCGCCAGATATCTTGGACCCCATGACGAAAGAGCACAATAGTGCCCCCTTTTTTTCCCCCTATTTTTTGGGCGTCCTGTCACCCTTGGAATTGTCCTAACTTTAACCCCCTCAACAGCACCCCTAGCTAACACATCAACACAAACTAGCGGGTAGCACACACATGGATGTACGGTTGAAAAACGGAAGTGAAAATAAGAAATCCTTGCTTAAAGGTTAATTAGGATTTTTCAACATGTTGTATGACATCACCATCAGTGTCTCGTGTTGCAGCGGCTTCGGAGGCGCTTTATCCACACAAGTAAACACTACGGAACACATACACAACAACGAACAGAGGACAGTGTACAGTGATATGACGGAAGAGAGAAAGTAGCGCCAAGTGATTGCGAGGTCCGCATTTTTGTGATGCAAATGTATTCCCTTTTTGAACACATATTGGTTTTAGAAGCCAAACTATTCACTTAAAGGGATAGTTTGGATTTTTTTGTCATGAAGTTGTATGAAATCCGTCAACAGCGACTCACTCCCCACTTTGTGTCCTGAGCCGAGTTCTGGTCGGATTTCGGTGCTTATACCGTATTTTCCGGACTATAAGTCGCACTTTTCTTCATAGGTTGGCTGTTCCTGAGACTTATACTCCAGAGCGGCTTATAAATGAATATATATAAATATAAAATTTCACAGACAGCCACAAGAGGGCACTCTAGACTTCCATACCGATATCTCCTACTCCTTAACAATTCAATATTTAAACAGTAGACGTTAGCTTACAACGACAACTGAGAACAACAGAACACAAAAGAAAATCATATTCTGCAGACTACAAGCTGCAAGTAGTGAAATTTGCAACTGAAAAGAGTAATCGAGCAGCAGAGACAGCGTTTGTAGTAAGTGAGAAACTTGTTAGGGACTCTCGTAAAGCGGAGGCTACTCTTAGTGCCATGAAGAAAACAAAACAGTTACTGTACTTAAAACTGTTTATGTTCCATAAACACTGGACACCTTTTGTGTTCATGTTTATTTTTGGTGTAGCTGAATAACCATTGTGTTAGCATATCTTACACCTATTCAGCCTGTTCTCTATTCTTTTATTGTTACAACTTGCCTTCCAAGAGGACGTAATGTCTGTTTTGGTCAAGTAGTTAAAATAAAGTATCCGCAAAAAATGCGACTTATATTGTAGTGCGACTTATGTATGTTTTTTTTTCTACCTAATTACGCATTTTTGACCTTGTGCGACTTATACTCTGGAGCGACTTATAGTCCAGAAAATACGGTAGTTCCATCTAGTTACTGACGACAGTTAAGTAAAGAGTTTGGCTTCTCACAACAATATGCGTTCAAAAGCATCATACATTTGCATCACAAAAATGCCCACATTAAAAAACTCAGACCTCACAAATCGGTCCGTGTCATTTTCTCTGCCGTTGTATCATTTCGCGCTCTGGCGAGTGAGTTGCTGTTGACGAATTTCACTTCTTATGGGGGTATCATACAACTTCATGTCAAAAAATCCCAACTATCCCTTTAAGCAGCCTTATCAACTAACAGGACTATGTCCCTTGTTACCAAAATCTGACCAGAACTTGGCTCATGAGACAAAGTGGGGGGTAAATTATAGTTGATGCACAACGCTGATAGGGATGTCATAAAACTTTATGTCAAAAACATCCAACTATCCATCTATTTTCTATGACGCTTATCATCATTACGGTCGCTGAGGCATGCTGGAGCCTATCCCTGGTCGTCCAAACTATCATTTAAGAAAAAAAATCACTTAAATGGCCAGATGGTCGTCCTATTTTTTCTTCAGTGAGGCCACCCCACGGCCATCGAGACATTTCAGGTCGGGATGTCGTAGTGAAGCCGATCCGAACCATCGGATCAACGTCTAGCCACCCCCATGTGAGTAATGGTCTCACCTTGGTCACCCCAATGAAAAATGTCTGTCTTTGCCTTTTCTATAATGTTGTTATAATAGTTGTTTTGACAGTTTTCCTTGATTATTAATAACATCATCTTTGAATGATTCTGCAGGGACTGATATCAATAATCATGTCGTGGGGCTTGGTAAGAAATGTTGTGAAGCGCAGATGTTTGCTCAAATATGATGGCTGTGCTGACGGGTCATGAAGACATAAACAAAAGGCTGATGATTGAGTAAACAGCAACAAATATCTATCATGTGTTATTTATTAGCGACGTGTTCAATTAGCAGACCTCCCTCATTGAGGCCCTAATTCAAAGTGCACAAGGTCGAGGTGGGGGTGGGGGTGGGGGCGGGGCTGACAGGGTCTGATCAAGTGTCGAGCGGCCTGGTCCAATGGCCGCCACGTTTGCTTCTCGACCCCTCTCTGTTAGCCTGCGTCCTTTGACCTCCTGCATTAGGAGTAGCCAACATCTGGTTGGAGCCACCCTCCCGTTGAGGCGGGGGCATGAAGGGTGAAGGCTACAGGGTGGGGCCCAGCCACATAATTCACACGGCAACATGTGGACTCTCTTGGAGGCGCACGTTTAAAGACTCAAATGGCAGGTGATGTGTCACTCTTCTGTGAAAAAGGATTGGCTCAAGGACCCAACAGAATCCAGAGGTCCAGGGCCACGGGGGCGGAGTCCTTCACGTAGCGGACTTTTGTGCAGCTGGCATGACATCATTTCCCTTAAGAATTTACTATTTTAGTGTTTCCCACATGACTGCAATTTATCTGTGGCAGTTGGGGCACGCTCGATGATGATTATTTAATAAAGATAACATTTCTAGGCGTCTGGCTACTCGCTAAATTAATAAGCTTCAGCTAAGCTTAGCTTAACTTAGCTTAATAAGCTAAGTCTTTATGAGGGAGGGCAAACAGATCGTGCCAGATTTATTTGTGGCAGTCTAAATGTATACAGTATGTGGCCGACTGCCACAAGTAAATGTATGGGACGGCAAACATTGTATTTCTCCTTTTGTTTATTGTTTAAATAAAAACATGATATGGTCAATGCCCCATTGTTATTCTGTTGTTATTATTGTTATTATTAAAATTGCCTTACAAAAACAACAGTGCTTTTTTTTTTTACTCTGGAATTGGTCTTAAATAGCACTCCACTGTTGTGGATCCACATTTTTGAGAATAAATAAATTCCAATAACCACTAAACCACAAAATACCTGCTTCTGATGGCTCAAATATAGTTCCAAATACTCACTATAAAGGTATAGATTGAAGGGAGAAGAGTTTACTATTTACAAATACTTTTATTATCAGAAATGATGCAGAACACCCAGCATATTAACAAGTTGAACATAAAATAAATCCAAAATATAAATGTGTAATATGTGTAAAACGGCAGTAAACAAATCAAATAAAGAGGCAAACTCACTGAATTAAGACATTTATTGTCACATGACCCCTCGGTACTAGATTTCTTATCATTGTCAATTCAACAAAGATAGGTTACAATGCAAAGAGTACAACTTTTTAGCTATAATCAGCAGATTAAATCAAGAAAAACACCATGTTACCGGCATTTAAAAACATCGGTGAAAACATCGGTGTCAAACCGACAACCTTTGTCTGATGAACAATGACTCTAAAACCGCTGGATTAATCTGTAATAATCAGTTATGCCCTAGTCTTGGATATATGATACAGTAAACGACACATAGTGCATCTTTGTATCTGACCTGTGATTGACGATTAGTCCACTTTGCATCTGTGCCTGTCAATGGAGGACACGATAAACACGAGGAAATGATCAGTTCTTACCCAAACTCACGAGCAGTCAGTGTTGGTATTTTGGAATCCAGCAAGTCAAAGCAAATGTGATTTTAGTGTGTTTTAGTGTGACTGGAGTGCGGCCAAGTGGCATCCGACATGTTTGAGCGCGGCTCTGCGGCGTGTACACTGTTCCAGCGTGTCAGAGAGGTGTTACGCAACACACGCTAACAACAACAACACCTGGTACAAATCAGTTTGTTTAGATTTTCACAAAAAAAGCACAACATTGAAATGACAAGTGACCCGAGAAATATGATGCAACACAAAGTAGCGTGGGGAGACCTGAGTGGTGGACGGGAGCGGTTTTAAGCTTTAAGGTGAACTGAACTGAAACATTCCCAATGAGCGAGGAATAAATCAGACTCAAGCCAGAGTTACATAAGACATAAGATGCTGGACGTCCATCAAGTGGTCAAATTACAGGACAGGACAACCAGACCTTCGTCTCTGAAGCTCACTCACTTCTCTTTTTCTTCTTTTATTATTTTTAACACGCCCTGCTGAGCCACCCCCCCCCTTCTCCTTGACCTTTGCCCTCTGCCTTGTGCAGCCCAGACATGTTAAGGTCAATTTGGCCTTGCAAATAAAGCTTGTTTTGCTAATATTCGAAGCAGCTTCTCTTTATATTACAAATGTCGATTGATTCAAACGGTTCTTTTTTATGAACCGTTTGCCGCCAATTAAAAAAAAGGCTTGATTTCAATCTCCAAATCCACAGGGGGCAGCGCATGAAAAGAATGGTGTTTATGTCGCTATTGGGGGAAATGAATGATTAGCATTAGCCTATTAGCCCTTTAGCCACTTCACCTGTACATCGGCTGGCCAAAAAGAGGGCAAAGTCTCCCAATGCGCTGCTGTTGTACCATTAAATGCACCCTATGCGAAAAGTCCCATTATGGGATGGTGTTTGAGGTGATGATGCCCTTTCAAACGGTGCCTTTAAGGACCCTGTGGCATTCTCTGCGCTCTGATGGATGGCTAAGCTGCTCTCATCAGAGTAAGAGTGTGAGATTGTTACTGCGTGTGCTAAGATTGGTCGTTTGTGGCATCGTAAAAGTGTCAGCTGAGTTGTAAAAGGAGATTGATGGTGAATAGAGAGTCTTTATACAAATATCTTGGAACGCTGGAAATGAAATGATATGAAGAGGAGGATGGAGTAAAAGTCTTTATCGCTTGACAACTTACTTTTTCAGTTGGAGTCCAATCAAAATGAAAATGCACAACAGAGACTTTCGGTCGTACGATCCATCCAATCCAGAAACAGGTGCCGTTTTTGGAGTAAATGCTGCAAAATAAAAACCCAAAGAAAAAGCTAAACCCAGGGAATGAATCCATCCGTGCTTACTGACCTCAACTTGCAAGGTATGTTGACATTTGATGACATCATGCATGATCTCGCTCTGAAGTTAAGTTGGTGAGCCGTACAAGGATGAGGACATTGTTTTTGTTGTTGAGGTATTGTACAGGACTATACGTAGTACTGGACTACCTTCCAAGTCAACGAGTGTGGATGTGGTCCACCGTCCACATGTGGTTGGGAGCAGTGAATGTGAGCCAAAGCTAACACACGTTTCTATTTCAGTGGGAAGGCTTGCTGGTCGCCGGCAGGCAAACCCAAAGGAGCTAGGATGCACACACATACAAACTTTGTATCAGAATACCCCCAGTGGGCTTGACTTGACCCACTTTTAACCCCCCCCCCTTCAGGTTCAGTAGCTGAGTGGAGGTTGCAGTGAAGTCAAGTGTGACTGATTCTGTAACGTGCCGTAACATGTTTTAGGGTGTTGTAACATTGTGGATGTGATTGAGTCACCTTATGTAACCATTCAGCTTCTCCATTTCCAACAAGTTGTTTGCTTGATTACATCTAATTAGCATGAAAAAAAATGTGTATTCATCTATTTCAAGCTTTTTGTGGAGTTCTTTTGGGGTTCAAAGGCAAACAGCCCTGATGTTGTCCAAACATCTGGACTATAAATCTTTAAAGACAACATATACTCAGGAATAATAATATCATCTGTTCCCCGGGAAGGGGGGAGGCGGTCACTTCAGTTGCTGCGATATATAGGTCAGATATATTTACATATACTGTACATAGTGTGTATGTACAACAGGATCCTATGGACCTGACCTTAGGGTGAAATGTCAGAGTGTGGGGGGATTGATCTTTACTGGAGGGCTCCTCACCAGGACTCAGCAAGCGACCTGGCACTTATCCAGCGACTTGTCCTTATTTACATATAGTGGACCTTCAGATGTCCAATACTATTATTTCTAGACCACTACTTGACCTTGTATTTACACATTAAAATGCCATTCTTTCCTCGTAACATATAATGGAAAATATATTCGTTTATTGCAAGTTAACAGTAAATTTAAAACAAACTGTGTTGCTAACATCCGATTCTCGAGTTTTGTTCTAATTTTGGACTATATTTTCCATGGAATTTTAGGTGGTACTCCTGAACTGTTCCAGATCTCGTTGTCTACTCTATTTTGGTCCTTTTAGTTTTGGGGCTCATAGCAGAACCTGTACCTGTCTTCCAGTCTCTAGTCAGTGGTCGGCAACCCGCGACTCCAGACCAATATGCGTTTCTGCAACACAAAAGGGCCTTCTCAAAATATAAGACCTGACAAAACGTGCTGTGTTCTATATGTCTCCCGCCATATCCCTACACACTGTGTAGTCATGTGTATGGGATACCGGGATGAACGCACAAAAAAATAATTTTCTTTCATACTACTGTTTTTTCTGACATCTAAGTGTAGGTCATATTTCTGCACTATTATGTATTTTTTTTATCATAGGGCACATATAGAAAAACAACCATTCCCACTCACATTCATACCTATGGACAATTTGGAGTGGCCAATTAACCTAGCATGTCTTTGGAATGTGGGAGGAAACCGGAGTACCCGGAGAAAACCCACGCATGCACGGGGAGAACATGCAAACTCCACACAGAGATGCTAAAGGGTGGAATTAAACTCAGGTATCCCAGCTCTGTGGCCGGCGCTAACCACTCTCCTTCATGCAGCCTACTTTTAGAACATATTTTAGAATATAATTTTGTTTTCAGTTAGTAGCGCACAGACAATGATAAAGGTAACCTGCATTGACTGGCCACAACATTCGGTACACTTGCACAGTCGCACAAGAGCGGCATCAAGCATTCTGCATGTATGGCTGACATAAGCGTGCTAAAATATTACACCCCTCTCAATATGTTGCAGTGCGCACTTTGCAATCTTAAACTTGTTTTATAACGTACACAGTGTAAGTCATAAGACAGCCGGCACGATTGTGCATCAGTCACTGCTCTTTCGTCTGCTTGCTTCAGCTGGTTTGGCTGGTGATATAAAGTCAGTTTGGAAAACTAGTTGTAGTATTGAACATGCTGCTTTTGAGAAAAATACAGTCAACAAGACTGATTATTTCCCTGTTTGCCATGTATGCATGAATCACCAACTTCCTTCAGCTCATCAAAAACAATTCAAGAAGAAAAGTCTCAAGAGGGCTGCACGGAGGTCAAGTGGTTGGCCGCAGACCTCACAGCTAGGAGACCTGCGTTCAATTCCAGTCTCGGCCATCTCTGTGTGGAGTTTGCATGTTCTCCCCGTGCATGCGTGGGTTTTCTCTGGGTACTCCTGTTTCCTCCCACATTCCAAAAACATGCTAGGTTAATTGGCCACTCCAAATTGTCCATAGGTATGAATGTGAGTGTGAATGGTTGTTTGTCTATATGTGCCCTGTGATTGGCTGGCCACCAGTCCAGGGTGTACCCCGCCTCTCGCCCGAAGACAGCTGGGATAGGCTCCAGCACCCCCGCAACCCTCGTGAGGATAAGCGGTAGAAAATGAATGAATGAAAGTCTCATCTCACATACATCATCATTACACACATACACAGTACACATATAGCTGAATAATAAACAATACATACAGCAACTGCTGATCAATCCATGTCAATTTCAGACTTAAAATAATGTACAGATTTAGGCTGGTAAAACCACACCCACTTCCGGTGTAAGCCCCGCCCACTGCGAGTACAGCTACAGATAATTTAGATTGGTGAGCAGATACAGATACATATAGTGGTGTACTTGCTCATCGTAGTCACAACCCAACCAGTCGGCATCAGTTAGACATGTACACTGTACTTAGTATGTTTGTTGTATTCTCTTGTAACAGGTACAATTAAGATCATAGTGCACCAAGAAGGACCACATCATTTTCTCTGATCCAGGAGGCCTGAGGATGAGCCGATACTTGAAGAGATAATCTAATCTCAAGTCTTTGTTGAAGAGGAAAGAAACAGGGGTGGAAAGTGTGCATTTGAAGTAAGACATAAAAAAGTGGGTCAGACTGGAGAAGTTATCATGGCCGCCATGACTGAAGACGTTCTCTTACCGATCGACTAAATGTAATACGATCATCAGAACTTCGACATCGTGCAACGTCTGCAAAATGTCATTAGCGTGTCGGGTTTCTGCAGCATGGAGGCAGGCAGCTCGTGCCAATACGAAGCAGATAAATGAGAATCAAAGAAGAAGAAAATCCATGCGTCCATTAGGCCTGGAGGGGGCGGGGCTGCGGGGAAAGATTCCGGGCTTATTATCTGTATGTAGGGTGCCATGCCTCATCCTTCTCCTCGCTGCCATTTCAGAAGGTCACTGCCATTTGACCTTGGACGTGCTGATGGACGTTGCACGCCCTTTGACCCCAGAGAGACAGGTCAATGTTGAGGCAACTGTTTAACCTGCTTCCCCGACTGATAGCTGCAGCCTCCTTCTGCTAATTAGCTGTCTGTCTGTCCACCGTGGGAGCTTTTTTTTTTTCAATGTATTTCTACCTTGCAGTTAGAAAGGTTTTACTTCCCAGGCGTTGGAACCTGCATGCCCATTTCTTGTAGTTAATTATTCATAAAGTAGGCAGATCGCACAACGGAGAAGTCATTAGACTCCAAGCCAATCAGGGGGCTAAATAAAAGACACAAATCCTTTTCTTCTGTGGAAACAGTAGTTATTTTCTTTTCGACTGCAGTTTTAATTCAAAAGAAGTATGATGATGTTAAGCCTGGTTTCCTGTAGTACAGAGTGTTAAAGAAGCAAAAACACCCCTGCGGTAACCAGTAAAGATATTCATACACATTGATGTTATATACATTTTTTTCTATTAGTTTTAACAATTCTGAATCAGACACACAGGTATAAGTGGATCATTACGAGCAACAAATACCCTGATATTCACTTTAAATATCATTAATTCATTCATTTACTACCGCTTTTTCCTCAAAAAGGAGCCTATCCCAGCTGTCTTGGAGTGAGAGGCGGGGTCCACCCTGGACTGGTGGCCTGCCAATCACAGGGCACATATAGACAAACAACCATTCACACTCACATTCATACCTATGGACAATTTGGAGTGGCCAATTAACCTAGCATGTTTTTGGAATGTGGGAGGAAACCGGAGTACCCGGAGAAAACCCACGCATGCACGGGGAGAACATGCAAACTCCACACAGAGATGGCCGAGGGTGGAATTGAACCCTGGTCTCCTAGCTGTAAGGTCGCCCCACTTTGAATATCATAATAATAATAATCACCACCAAAATGTACATCATTTGCCTTCACTTATCAGTGAATAATGTCAGGTGAATTCAAAGGAACAAAAGGTGAGCAAGCCGTGGCCTCTTCATTTATCTGTCACGTTTAGCAGTGTGGCTAATGCTAGGTGAATGTACGGATGGGCGTACCTCATGGTGTGTCCTGTGAGCGAGGACCAAGACCTTTACTCACAATGGATCCATCAAGCATGCACGCAGTGATTGTCTGAAGACGTGTGGGCTCGAATGAAAGGTGAGAGGGCGCTAAGCCGCGTCCTCGGAGGCTCCTGTGATGTATATTGCTGCTCGCTACGACTCCCCCGGCGAGGGCCGTGAAAGTGGGCCACAGTGAGCAAACAGCTCAGCCTACATCAAACATGGCCTCATATATTACACACATAAAAAGTCATTACCCTCAGTAGAAATCAATAGCCAAGGTGGTCAAGATGAAGAGACCCCCGCGCGCCTTTCTGGGTCATCTTACAAAGGAGCACCGCCGCAAATGATATCATTTTTCTATCATTAAGCGGCACCCGGGTCGATGGCCGTGTTTAAAGTTGAGCTATAACGTTACTTGTAATGTCTCCTAATGAATGCTGTGCTCGCTCGGGATGCGTTCAACATTGATTGAATGTGCGGACCCGGCCCACGGTGCCGCACTCTCACGAGGGCGGACGCGATGCCCGTTTCCATGGCGATGCTGAGGCCATGCGACGTGTTTGCAGAGCTTATTAGAAGATGGTGTCAGTGTTTGTCCGGACGTGCGCTGTTTGATCCTGGTCTGGACGGGGCGGAGCTCCTACTTTACACGTTGTGTCTTCTTTCACTGTCGCCCTGGCCTCGTTTTGCTAGGAAATCTCACACTTTTAGCATTCTCTTGCTAGTCTTTATGAGTGTGTGTGACAGATTAATACAGAAACATTTATTGTTCTATGCCAGAGCACTGATGACTTATGTACTAAAGTATTTCCTGCTATCTGTAATTTTACTGTATGTATTTCTTGTATATTTTGTGTCATGTGCGAGAAAGAACCCTGCTGATTTTGATGAACCCGGTGCACCTCGTCCGACATAGTGGAGGTCAAAGATCAGCATCAGGGGGTATGTGACCCTTTTCATTTTCAAGTGTTTCATTCCCCAATGTTTGTTTACATCCAAGCAAGGACCCCATTGTTTTTGAATAATGTGACACAAAGGATAGCTAAGGTATAGAGGTGAAAGGTCAGACTCAGTGAGTACTACTGCTTACCAAGCAGTAGTACTCTGTTGTAGTCTCTGTTGTATTTCAGAGCAAACATGATTTGATCTTAAATGCCATCGAAAGACACAACAGTTAGCCTTTTTAGCTAATGGCTCAAAGTGTTCTGTGTGATTGAGAATGTTTCATGAGGAAGAACAACAAGATGTGCGCCCCCCACCCCCACCCCCACCCCCCCACACACACAGGGACAGGCGTATGGACAAGGCAGTGTCTGGTGCGTGGAGTGACAGTTGAGGCCACATATCCGGCCTGATTGCCAACACAATGCATCCATTGCTCTGGTGAAGTCATTCAAAAGAGCTATGGGGGGGGGGGGGGGGGGGTTAGCAGGGGGCGTTGAGGGTGTGTAGCCCCCACACACTGGGCACTCACCATCGTCATCATCATCACACTTCCTGCTGAGTGCGTAAAAAGCAAACAAGCCCGCCGGCCACTAACAGGAAGTGAGCCTGCTCGGTTGAACCCCTTCCGGACTTTTTGTTTACTGCTGACATTGTCTATCAGGGCCTGGTCTGTGATATCATCAACATGACGGACGGGACGAGAGGCGTGAAACATGAGGTCATGACGTCTCAGCGTCAGAAAAGGCAGCCGGTTCACGCTTGTGACTCCAGAATTCAGTCATGTGGCGTAAATATCTGTGAGATGCTTGTCTGAGTCTTTCCTCAGCAAAACACATGAAAGACAGCAAGGGTGTCCCAAGTTCTGCCTGTTTTTTTTGGACCTTTACGTTCACCAATGTTTGGGGTGACATTCCCAAGTGTCATAGAAATGTAAAAGGAAGTGTAGTCTAATTTTGTGTGGCTGTACAGACATTTTTCTTGAACATTTGCGTTGAATACCCAATTGTACACCCTCATTTTGTCTTTCTGGGGACACGCACACACAGCATCCTTGCACTACAAAGAAGCCATTTAACTATTTTGCGCTACACACACACACACACACACACATTGTTTAGTGCATATGTGTCATCCAGTTGAGAGGCAACATTCTTACAAGTCCACACAGCGAGTCTTCTTCTTCTTCTAGTGAAGACCCCGCAGGCCACCTCCCCCCTTTTTTTTTCTGTACACTTCTTCCTCTTGACTTGACAGCCCCCACCCTACCCCACCCCAAAACACCACCATCATCAACACATAAAGCCGCCACACATCAGCAGTGCCTCACTTGACAGAAGAGGAATAAGAAGGTCTTTATGTCCACAACAACATACTGTTCCTCATGGGAGCACACACGGGAGGGAATCAAACAACCGTGTTCAACCGCTGAGGCGCTGCATCACTGCACACTCATCTGCCAACTTTTGCAACTCTTTTTAGATAGTCCACATTTAAGATGTACTATATTCCACATTTTAGACAGCATTTTAACATTTAACATAACATTTTAGATTTTACATATTCTAGATTTAGAATTGGACAATAACGGATGTAATGTGGAATATACCGGACATTACACATTACATCCATTATTGTCCAATTTCACGTTCCTTATTCAACATGACACCCTTATATCCATTTTGTCTCCTTTATTCCACATTTCGTCCTTTTTTTCCATCGCTTATTCCACTTTATGTCCTTTAGTTCATTTTACATCCTCTATACCTTTCCACTTTTTACATCCCGCATTCCTCATTATATTATTTTATTATTGCACATGACATCCTTTGGTTCATTTTACAGCCTTTATTCCACATTATGTCCTTTGTCTATTTTGAGTCCCTTATTCCGCTTTTGTTCGTTTTACATCCTCTATTCCACATGACTTCATTTTGTTATTTGTTATTGTTGTCACCGCACATTGCTTGTCCTTTATTTCACGTACAATCTTTTATTCCACACGATGTATATCTTTACATCTTGTTCAATTCATTTCAAACGTCAAACTTTTGGATACATGACACCCTTTATTCCACATCGTATCCATTATTTCAGATTGCATTCTTTATTGGACATATTTTATCCACATTGCATCGTTTATTCCACGTTGCATCTTTTATTCCAAGTGGCATCCTTACGTCTACTATTTCACGTTACATTGTGTTGATCCTTTTGTCCTCATAAAACTACATCCTTTGTTTCACGGCACTTTTCATCCCTTAGTTAAAAGACTCCCTATTCCACATCTTGGTGTCCACTTCACATGCTGTTATCCTTATAGCCAGCTTTTATTCCGTCTGACACTTTTGTCCACATTACTGTACATTATTTTGTCACTGACAGTGCCGCTGTCCCCATGCCCCACATGCCCCCATGTCCCCCCAAGCCGGGGCCTGTGTACTCTCAGGCATGACATGACTTCCATGTCCCTGAATAGAAGCATTCTTGATGTGCCGGGTGACTGTGTTCTGCCAGGAACAGAACGGGACAAGAGATAAGACAAGACATGAACAAAAAAGACGCTCTGGAGGTTTTTTTGAACCCCCCACCCCCGTCCCCCAGATTCCCTCTAGTCCCCCCAGCTCTGTTGTGAGCCACTAACAATCAGAACATTCACAAAGTGGACCCGTTTCTTTGCAGCGAGCATTCACGCAGAGAATCAGCAGCGCTCGGCCAAAAATGCAGCGCCCCAGCACCCCCCTCCCCATGACTGTTTGAGTTAGTTTGTGCTTTAAAGTTGCGTTTTGATCATTTAGTCCAGGGTATAAAAGCTAATATTCACACAATTTTTTTGTAATAGATGACAATGAATGAGACTACTGTGTGTCTTCTATGAGACGACACCACCATCCTCAAGCAACATGGACCTCATGTGATGATGATGAGGAGGAGGATGTGGAACGTAAGCCTCCAGCGAAAGGAAACAAGTTCATTTTAATGGATGGACTTTCAGCTTTAAAAGGTTAGCAAGCGTCCGCATCATCTCACGGCTCTTTCTCCCAAAAACAGCTTTCAGTATTTCTCACGGTGGATAGATTTGAAAAAGCCGCTTCAACGCTAAAGAATGAAAGCTCTCATTAAGTGTCGTCCTGAGGATGAGGAGATGAGCATTAACATGAAGTGTCTCTTGATGGCGCATTACCGCGATGATGTTGTTAGCGCTCATATTGCTCCCTGCTGCAGTTTGATAAAGCCACTTAGCTTTGTCGCTTTCACACTCGTTTGTATTTGGCCTCGTCTGGAGAGGAGCTGAAGTGTGCATCGTGACATCATCATCATATATATATATATATATATATATATATATATATATATATATATATATATATATATATATATATATATATATATATATATATATATATATATATATATATATATATATATATATATATATATATATATATGGTGTGTGTGTGTGTGTGTTAAAAATAAGAATTTTCCGCCACCGTGTGTCCTGGCAGATTTTTATAGAGCTGTAGTTTGTAAATTGAGTGGGCGACTCAATGACATCATGACAGATGAGTTAATCATATCAAAGTTTCACTGGATGAGTCACTTAAGTGCAGGATTCCCATTCGGATCCACCTCGAGTCCAAAAACATAGTCTGACTGCATACATGAAGTCACTCTCACTACTGCACTGAAAAATATTGTCATTTTCCTTTAAATACAGTTCATGACTCACTATTTGCAAAACTTTACGTGATGAATAGGAATAAGATTTCAGTAATTACAGTTCTGAGCAACACAGGTTAGCATTTAGCATAAAAAACATATACTCTGATCAATATTTTGACCAGACCAATTTTACACTGCTGGATTCTAAGAAGGTTCTATGCAGAGCAGCAAAATGCACGAAGAAGAAATGAATGACGATAAGTGGTAGAAAATGAATGAATGGATGAATTAATTTTTATTGCAGTCAACAACACTCAAAGACAAAAAATATAAATAACAAATATAGTACATACAATAATATAATAATAATAATATAAGAAAGTATATAGTATATATAATATTAGAATAATACATAAATTATAAAGAAAAAAAACCCTGAATAAATTCAATGTTCATAAAATGTCATTGCTTGGCAAGGGGGACATGGGTGAAATCTTTGCCTGTTTATTATTTATTGAATCGTTGACTTTTTAAAAAGCAGTCAGCGTAATTTGCCGTGCCTGTATTGGAAATACACTGATACATTTACTGTGATATACCTGGCATTGTTGCAGCTGAGTACTGTGTAGTATTTCTGCCACAAAAGCCATGTTTACGTGAGGAGGTTTTGTCTCTCCGAATGGAATCTTTCCGAATGACCTTATATTATTCTCTCTATATACATATTCCATATATTCCAATCGCGTGTCTATATGCGCTGCTATAATCAAACAGAATAGTCAATGGGGCATGCCCAGTAAAACGTAAACATCAACATCACGTGATACCGACTTCCCTGAGTTTTTCTTTCACTTGTTGGAATAACTCCGTATTGCCAGTTTTTCGTTCGTTCCAGTCTTGAAATTTAGTTCAGATCAAAAATTAAGTTTCCGCAGCAGTCCAGTGCCGATTGCTGGCCTCCATTTTTTTAAATCGAAGAACGTCTGGACCTGCGTGTTACGTCATATCTCAGCATTCGCTGAAACAACGCACCCGGGAACAGGAAAAGGTAAAGTTCAATCTTCATAATATTTTATAATTCATCTCGGCACATGTTTTATATAGATATATATTTTCTTTTTTAATAAAAGTGGACTTGTGAATGGCGTATAGAAGGGTTTAGATTCTGTTCCACAGATGGCGCTAATGCACACGAAAGCGGATTCATTCGGATTGTCACTTTTCTTTGGGAATGAGGTGTATACAAAGGTTACATTCTTTCCGTTTGAGCAAATAACCGGAATGGAATTGGAATATTTGGCTCCATGTATACGTGGCTAATGATACACTAGTTCATTCTTATTGTGTTTAAGCACCATAGCAAGACTGGCAGCTTCCACGCTATTGATTTTGGGTTTGTGTGTGACACAGTGCCCATTTCCATGTCTTTGGTCTTGAGTCCCAGGTGATTGGGGTCACAAGGTTCACTATTTCCCTCATCGTGCCCTGGAACAAATGAAAACAAAGTCAGTGACATCACGCTGATCTGCACCAGACTCTGATTGATTTGGGAACATTTTTAGGACATTTTGTGGCCATTCCACACTTCTTTCTTGAAGTGGAAAGTGTGCAAAATGTTACTCAAGTGCCATTACTTTTATTCAATTTAGTTTGTTAGAATATCTTCAATCATCTATAATTTAGCAGCTAGTACAATAACTAACTTGACATCAGATTGTTAGCTAGTTAAAGCTACCGCTACGTCTTTTAGGTATTTAGACACAGCACTTGATGCTTCAAAATAACATTATGCAATTGCTAATGAGTTCAAATGTTGACCAGTTTCTCATATTCATAGTACATAAGGATCAATATTTGCTAATTGATGGAATAAAAGTCTCCATGTCTCCACGTTGTGCTCAACCTCCAAATGTAGTTTGGTCACACCGTTGAACCCACGTCCCAGGTAACGATCAGCGATCGTCTGGTCGAGTCTTAATCAGTGACATCACGTAGCTCAATGAAGAATCGAGAGTGAGGAGAAAGTAAAATTGCGAGCGAGCAGAAACGAGCAGAAATCAGAAGCGCGTGAGTGCGGAAATCAGGAAGTGAAAGGTGATTTAGCAAAAGTGAGCGAACATTTTAATTGCATGCGCCTCTTTCACTTTTTTATGCATCTACAAGAATGATTTAACCCCCCCCCCAATATTATTTTTACCTCTTCAGTTTCAGTTTATACGCTAGTTTTTATGTAGCTTGCTCGCTCTTACTTTTGATAGTAACCTGACTCCATAAAAATGACACTGAATCCACCTTTTTGTCATGATTTTGGACTTTATAGGCAATAGTCTTTGATCAGCTGATCAATAGCCTGTTTCATTTTAATGGCTGTTTGCAGTAAATTGCTAACTAAAAAGGTATTTTTTGTCAGACTTTCTGCTTTTTGCATTTTGGACCTCTACTCACCTTAGGTTGGCTACAAAAATCATCATGTTCACTTTAAGTGTATTAGGGTCAGAGGGGTCCGAAAAGCAGTCAGCATCTGCGGCGACCACCATTTCCCTTGAATATCTTCACCAATCCAGAGCATCCCAAACATGTTAATGGCTGACATTTTGGCTACGCCGGCCATGCACGCAGGAATTGTGTACAGATCCTTGCAACATGGGGTCGTGCATTATCATGCTGCAACACGAGGTCGTGCTTGTGGATGAATGACACAACAATGGGCCTCAGGCTCTCGTCCCAGTATCTCTGTGCGCTGAAAATGCCATCAATGAAATGCACCTGTGCTGTGGATGAAATGGCCCGTGGTGGCAGTGAGGTATGGGCAGTGGCGTATTTTATGGACGACACAGGAGCATTTTACAGTATTGATGTAAAGATAGCTATAAAGACATGCTTGCTATAAACATAGCAATCGTGTTTGGGATGC
Organism: Doryrhamphus excisus; assembly: GCF_030265055.1. NCBI lineage: Eukaryota > Metazoa > Chordata > Actinopteri > Syngnathiformes > Syngnathidae > Doryrhamphus > Doryrhamphus excisus. The sequence continues at coordinate 33,223,396 of NC_080466.1, forward strand.
GGTGGATTGGCAAATGGTGATCACTCCAGATTCTGATTTCTTTTTTTTCTTTTTTTTGAAGTATAAAATGTATCAGTACCCACCCCTAATGAATGATTTTGAGGCCTGGTTTTAAGAAAGTTAGTGCTTCTGTAGCCTCACATACTGGCCACGGCCGCCATCTTTTACTGGTCCCATCTTCACGTATGCTATACTCAACTGTATGTTGTTCAATGTATGCTTTATTATCACATCATTATCATTTGTTTAACATGAAAACTTATTCAGTGCTAACAAATGAAGCTTACTGTTGGGTAACTCCCCAACTGTTACAAGTTGATTGCTATTGTTCCTTTAAATCAGGGGTCTCAAACACGCAAAATGTGGCCCACAGGACACTAGTTTGAGGCCCCCGCCTTGATATGAAAGTTTAATGTTAGTGCGGCCCGCGCAAGTTTGATATGGATGCTGTATGGTATCATGTACCCAGAAGAAATTATTACGTTTGATTAATGTTCATGTTAAAGGTTAAATAACTGTTAATAGTTATCCTCCCTATCCGTGTGGAAGTGGTACGTTTTTGGCGATTTAAGTTTAAAGGAAATAACTTGTAGGCTACCGTTTAGGTCGCTAGCTCTCTAGTTTGCGAGTTAGCATGTGTCTCGAGACCCTGCAGTTGCGCAATATGTTGTAAATAAAAAGAGTATAAATGTGACTATAGTAGTGTTTTGTCATGTCTACAGGGCTCTAATAATGCTTTGTTCATTTTAATCTGAAAAAAATAATTTGTCTACCCACCAACTATATGTGGTTTCTTAAGTTTTTATTATTTGCCATTTTATTATTATTATTATTTTTTTTATTTATTACTGATTGATTGATTTTATTTATTCTTGATTTGTTTATTTATTCATCTTATTTTGTGTAGAAAAATAAAAAGTAAGATATTTGAGAACAGTGGAATGTTTTATCAGGGCTTTTATTGTAGAAAATTGGAACTAAAGCGAACTTTTTTGAATTTTTTTGGTTTTAATAAATGCGTTTTTTGTTTTTTTTTTTAAAACTTGATGCGGCCCAGTCTCACCCAGACCCGAGCTCCAGTGGCCCCCAAGTAAATTGAGTTTGAGACCCCTGCTTTAAATCATTTCAATACAAGATATGATCTTGGTTGTTTTTTTTTGTTTTCTTTTGCAGGTGTTTAAGGCCTTTGTTTAAGATTTTTTCCCTGTCACCAACCAACTTGCTTTTGCAGCCCAGTTAACCCCAGCCAGTCCATCTGATTATCTCAAAGGTTAGCTCGAGAGTACTAGTTAAATACTGTACTCACGAGTGGTAAAAGTGTAGGAAGTAGCGTGCGGAATAAACCCTGCTGTCAGACCACCGATGGTCTCCAAACATATTAGTTTATGCGAGCACCTGGAGACCAATTGGGCCTTTAATTGGAAAGTGGACTTATTGCAGTGCATTACATCATATAACAGTAGCGCTGGTTATTGCTGAGCTGTGCACACATAATTGCACGGGGCTCTCGTCTATACGTTAGCGCTGTTTAGGTGTAAAGAAGATCTACTATGTTCATTTCTAGCTCTGCATCTTTACAAGACTCTGGTGCAGGAGCTTTGCATGACGTTTACGATAAACGACTGGCTTGTGTTCCGCCGGGCCTTTATGAAGCCTCAGAAACATTTGCTCAGCAGCCGAGATTTGATAAGTCAACTCATCTCAGCTCAAACGTGCAGAAGCCAAGTATTTGATTCCCTGCTGATCTTGGGACTTACCCCCCTGGGGGTTCTGGTGGTGGGTGGAGGGAAGCGATCAGTTCTGGGGGTGGGGCGTGGGCAGGTGATGGTGGCTAAAATATCCAGCTAACGTAATGCTGTGTGCTTTACCTGACGTTATCACTATCTTTAGCCAGGAAGTTGACCAAACGCTGCGTTAAGTGTTACTCCATTACGTGTTTACCGTAGTGAACTTAGTTTCACGCTGGACGTTGGATAATTGTCTCCGTCGTTGTTAATTTCCCGTTGGAAGAATATGTAGCAATAGTAGCATTGCTGTTGTTACACCACGATGTAGCATCCCCTCAGGGACCGTCAATAAATTACTATTGCATTGAAGGTAGTTTGTTTTTAAAAAGCTATATATTCCACGCAGATCAGTCGGAACTCAGCAACATGGTTAAGTTACACGTTGTCTGTTCTGCATTATAGGACACATACACATGTGTGTCATTGTTTTTTCATAAGCTCTTCAAAATAAAATCCTTTGTGAACATGTAGTCTTATATAAAGAGTCTTCTAATCATGCATGGTCATATCCAATGCTTTGGTTTGATAGTTGTCATTAAAACCTCTGTGAGAAATCCATGGTAATTCATAAGTACCGTAAAACGGGGTTATAAGGGACGGAGGGTAAAAAAGGGACAATTTTCAGGGTAATAAGCGACAATTTTCGTGAAAGTGTTTTAAATGTTACTCTGCATTTTCATGTTAAACAGGAAGCTGCTTTGTGTTGTTTTTTTCAAAGAAGCATATATTCTTGAACAAATCCTTCAAAAAGGATTACCCTGCTGTCCCTTATAACCCTGTTTTACGGTAATAAAAAGGTCATATAATTACAGAAAAAAAAAGTAAAACAGACATTTCATCTAAGAACTTTGCTGAGTGCAATAATTTAAACCATGCAATCTTTTTGAGACCCGACTTCTGAATATAATTGAAAATTAAAATCTTCAGGAACCGGAATGGAAAAACTTCTTTATCTCACTGAAGACCACTCAAGGCCTCCCCCATTTAATGTATTTATTATGATGTTTGTTGCGTATGTTGCATTTGAGGAATCGGAATTGCTCAAATTCAAGCAATGGCCAACAGTAATGAACAGTACTTCATTCTTAAGGTCGTCTTACTGTAACAGAGAGCGACAGAATGCAAAACAAAATAACTGTCACCGTTCTGCATGTCGCCGTTGCAACGCGACCCCAGGATGCAGACAGCAGGTAAAACATTTTTAATGATAAAAAAAAAAATACAGGCAACAGAGCAAACCAAATGACAAACAAATGATAGTGCTCCAGAGAAGTGCGCATCTGAATTAAATATACAACGGAAGATTAGTGACAGGTGTGTGTAACCAGAAACTAAAGGCAGAAAGGAACAACAAAGGAAGTGACTACAAAATAAAGGCATGGGACCAGGAAATAAGGCATGAAGGAAACTAAAACTGTCCCGCAGGCTAACTCCCACATTGTGACAGTACCCAGTACGACAGTATGGCAAACATCACAAAGATGTGAGTTGAAAGCTCCGCCCCCGCTGGCGGTGGCAGCAAATCAAAACACAGGACATGACAGTATGATGAATTATTGATTTTTGTTTTTAATTACTTCCAAAAAGTTTCGACGAAAACCAAAATGTAGGAAAAACAAGGCAATTTTTCTGATACGAAATGATGTAAATCCAATTAATATCTTCCAAACACCAAAAATATTCACAAAAATTCATAGAGAACAATTCTAGTTTTACATGCAGGAATCAATGTGAAATAATTGTAAACTCATTGGCACTCACAACTTTCTTTGGCCCCCTGGCGGGTTATTTTGCAGTCACACTCAATGAACAATGCGAGGACGGTGAGTCAGCAACACGGGAGGAGAAAGCCATGTTAGCAGACACAGAGGTCAGACATTTTGTGTAGTTGGTCACCAGGGTTGATTTTGTGCAGAGCAGCAATACAGAAAGTTTAGGGATGGAGTTTTTGCGCTCATATTCACAAACACATTCCGTCCACATAATGCCAAAGAGCTCAATTTGGGTGTCATGTGACCATAACACATTCTCCCAAGCCTTATCTGATTCAGTCAGCTGTTTGGTGGTCGAGCTTCACGTGGGTCTGTTACCGCAAAGTGTGTGACTAATGCTTTTCTTGCTGACTGTGTTCCCAGCTTGCTTGACATCATCGACCATCTCCTCCATCGTCATTCTGTCCTGGTCCATAAACCTCCTCTTTGGTCTTCCTCTACGCCTCCTACCTGGCAGCATCCTTCTACCAATATATTCACTATCTCTCCTCTGGACATGTCCCAACCATCTCAGTCTGGCCGATAACTGACTTTATCTCCAAGGCCTCTAACATGTAATGTCCCTCTGATGTACTCCTTTCTGATCCTATCCATCCTGGTCACTCCCAATGTGAACCTCAGAATCATCATCATCTCTGCTACCTCCAGTTCTGCTTCCTGCCTTTTCCTCAGTGCCACTGTCTCTAGACCAAACAACATGGCTGGTCTCCCCACAGTTTTGTATACCTTTCCTTTCATTTTAGCTGAAACTCTTCTATCAAACATCACGCCTGACACTTTTCTCCACCCGTTCTATCCTGCCTGCACACGCTTCTTCACCTCCTTTTCACAATCTCCTTTGTTCTGGACTGTTGACACCAGGTACTTCAAATTCTCCTTCTTCTGTATCTCTTCTCTCTGTAACCTCGCTCTTCCACTTGGGTCCCTCTCATTCACACGCTAATACTCCGTCTTGCTGCGGCTAATCTTCATTCCTCTCCTTTCCAGGGCAAACCTCCCCTCTTCTAGCATCTCCTCCACCTGTTCCCTACTCTCCCTACAAATCCCAATGTCATCTGCAAACATCATAGTCCATGGAGATTCTTGTTGAAGCTCATCTGTCAGCCTGTCCCTCACCGTAGTAAACAAGAAGGGGCTTAGAGCTGATCCCTGATGCAGACCCACCTCCAGCACATCTTACCACTGTCTTACAGTCCTCATACATGTCCTGCACCACTTGAACATACTTCTCTGTCACTCCAGACCTCCTCATACAATACCACAGTTCCTCTGTAGGCACCCGTCAAGATGGCCGCTTTCTCCACATCTACAAAGACACAATGCAGCTCCCTCTGAATCTCCCTCTCTCTGTACTTCTCTATCAACATTCTTAAAGCAAATACTGCATCTGTAGAACTCTTTTTGGCATGAAACCATACTGCTGCTCACAGATGCTGACTTCTGCTTAGTCTAGCTTCATCTACTCTTTCCATAACTTCATGGTATGGCTCATTAGCTTTATACCTCTGGAGTTGCCACAGCTCTGCACATCACCCTTGTTCTCAAAGATGGGCACCAACACACTTCTCATCCATTCCCGAGGCATCTTCTCACCACCTAAGATCCTATTGAACCACCCAGTCAGGAACTCTACTGCTACCTCTCCTAGCCACCTCCACAGGTAGACCATCAGGACCAAGGGCCTTCCCACTCTTCATCCTTTGCAATGCTCTTTTCACTTCCTCTTTACCAATCTTTGCTACTTCCTGGTCCACAGCAGACACCCCTTCTACTCTTCCTTCTCTGTCATTTAAAGTATTCTTTTCATCTTCCCATCCCGCTACTGGCATCTGTAGGTCCACTTCCATTCCTGCTGTTGTTATGAATGTTGAAACAAGAAGATCTTGTTACCTGACTCCATTTAAACTGTCAAACACTTGCAGTTTTCTTTTTGAGACACGTGGAAAGTGGTCACCACAGGAGAGTCTCCAGGTGTAGGCAAAGGGAACTGTTGGATAAATGAGATATTCCATCACAGGTTGCACCCTGCTGAGACGTCTCGGCGACCATGCAGATGGTTGAAATGTATTCTGATGTCTTTGCAGCACGATTATTCATTTGTAATATATGCTGCTGTGATATGTGGGAACTATTCATTCTCCAATGATATATTCCCATCATTGTCATTACTTCCTGTCTGTTGTCATGCTAAGTACACCATTGATAGCTAATTAGTGATGATGCTGGATGGGTGAAGGTGAACATTGGGTTTTACAGCAAGCACTGAGTCATCTTGCTATCAGTCATCCAGCATCCTGGAAACATTGTCAGCCAGGTTCTCCTACACCAACCCCCCCCCCCCCCCCTCCCCACCTTAGCAGGAAGTGCTGATGTCATGCAGCTGTTGTTTCCAGTAACAGTTCAGATCCCTCTGTCACCTTGTGTCACTTCACTGTGAGCGGGAGGAGTTAGCGGGAATGTTTTACACCTTCAGCTCTGCAACACCAAGCTTTTGTAGGCCGACATGCACAAAAGCTATTCAATAACAGGTTGGATACATTTATGAATAAGAATGAATTACTCACATACAGTATAGCCAATACGCATACAGAGCTACATTTCAACCTCCATGGCACTGATTGAAATTACCGATGCTATTGACCGCAGAGAGTGCAGCTGCAGTATTTATTTTGATAAATTAATTAAAATATCCTAATTACTAAATTATAAAGGAACAGAATATGTGAAGCTAGGAGAATACATATCTGCCAGTTTAAATATTATGACCCCAGGGGTCAATGCTGGGACCAAAACTGTTCATGTTGTATATTAATGACATCTGTAAAGTCACGAAAGACTTAAAGTTAGTAGTACTGGATGGTAATACCACTGCCTTTTGTTCTGGCATCTGCAAATATACTAACAGTCAATAGAAACTTTGCAGTAGAAATGTTGCGTATGTATGCATATTTCTACCTTTGGGGGGTTGTAATACCTTAGTGTTGACTTAGTGCTATGGTAGTTGAGATACGTAATGATGAGTTGTCATGTTGTCGCAGTTCATGTGTTGGTGTCTGTGTAAAAGTGGACAAAATACACGTTGCGCAATACTCAGTGGGTGTCTGCATAGTTTGAGGATTGGTTTTGGAGGCCTATATAATAAAGGCCCCAAAAAGGCCAGCATCGTGCCTCGTCTATCACGTGAACGTGTCCTGGCACTGGGTATGGGGGAGGCCATTTGTCAGGGTCGAGTGATGACTGATAAAATTCATTTATTCATTTTCTTCTGCTTACCCTCACAAGGGTCGTGGGGGTGCTGGAGCCTATCCCAGCTGTCTTCGGGCGAGAGGCGGAGTACACCCTGGACTGGTGTCCAGCCAATCACAGGGCACATATAGACAAACAACCATTCCCACTCACATTCATACCTATGGACAATTTGGAGTGGCCAATTAACCTAGCATGTTTTTGGAATGTGGGAGGAAACCGGAGTACCCGGAGAAAACCCACGCATGCACGCGGAGAACATGCAAACTCCACACAGAGATGGCTGAGGGTGGGATTGTACTCAGGTCTCCTAGCTGTGGTCTGCGTGCTAACCACTTACTCACCGTGCAGCCCGACAGATAAAATTTTGCAGATAAAATTTTCAAACAGCTAAAATTCTGCATAAAGCAAACAGTAATGTGCTACCTAATCATGTTATACAATAGAGAGGGGAAATATGATCCCTTTTTTTAATCTCCTGTATGAAAAAGGCCACATATAAAATACAGGAAGTGAGTTGTCAGTGTGTCAGTGATGCAAGAACGTTGTGGGATGTAATCCTGGAGACTGGAGACGAGTCCAGATGTAATTATTATAGTCTAGACTTTGAGAGGCGCTGGCCAGGATAAAATATTAAAATCATTATTTCGATAAAGTGTTGACCAAGATTCACGTTTATTTGTAGATGTAAATGTGATGAAGGTGTTTTTTGATCCCTTTTTTTGTCTCTCCTACTAGGTTATATTTTCCGACAGCATCTTTTGCATCATCCTGTCCAAATTAGCAGATTATGTCATCTAGCGATTTATTGGACAGCTTTTCTTACTGAGGAGTTGGCAACAGTGTTTCTCACTAGCTTGCAGGCTGCTTCCTGGTTCAACCGGATTACTTAGTACTTAGTACTTAATACTTAAGACTTCGTTCCTGACTGGGCCAATTTTGACAATGTAGTGCTGTACAATATTATATATACAATAATATTATTCATTTTTTCGTGCCCCCCGATTTGAAATACTAGAGAAAAGACTAAAATTGAAAACAAGGAAAATGCTCCAAAATGGAGAGCATACCAGCATATTCAACAGTCAAATTGCATGTTGAGTACTATAAATGTGTACATGTTGGTAGGTCTGCATTGAAATTAAATCCCAGTTCCCCGCCTCCACTATTTGAGAAGCGCTGTTTTAAGCAAGATGGCAGCACAGGAACAAGCGAGACATAAAAGCCGCCTGGGTCGCTGTGTCTCGTTTCCCGTAGCATTCAGTCACATGACTCCATGGTGAGAACAATTCCCAAAGCGTTGCGGTGGTCGCCGAGGGCTGCAGACATGTGTAATTAGCTATAAAATACAGCGTGTGAGGGTCCAACCGGGCCCGCCGAGGGGCATCAAGGCCCCGAGCCGCCGAGCTTTGAGCTGCCAGCGCACACAGACAATTAAGTCCAAATGAAAAATTGATTTCCACTCATCCTGAATGGATGTTAAAACAAAGCACGTAGTAAATAGCGCGACGTGACAGGCGGGAGTGCTGGCCGCCATGGACCCAGGCGCTTGTTAGCCTCGCCCAGCGCCGGCTTATCGATCGCTGGCGGTGACAGCGGCGACTCTGAACGCAGCTCAGAAGAAATATAATTCAATAAACACATTGGGGGGGTCTTAGATTGTATGTGGCAGCGTGGGCACGGGTGGCAACTGTAATATGTTCCTGTTGTTTAGCTTGTCGCTAGCCAGCCGGAGATTGATGGCGTCAGCACCCAGCTCAGAATTTGAGTAATGCGCCCAGCTCATGTTGCTGCCCGAACTTAAAGAGCACACACACGTCTCGCTGTCGTGGGCCTTTTTTTGCGACAAGCTCGCAATTTAAAACCAATTAAGGTTATTGGCGGCAAAAAGTGGTTTTAGCGAGCTAGTGATGGTTGGGATAAGCTCCAGGAAAAGCTGCAAAAAACCTCACATCCTTTTGTCTTTAGTTCAGTTGAATTCCGCTTGTTTTTAATTCCGCTTAATTGTCATATTCTCATGGACAAATTGATTGGGCAAAAAAAAATAAGTGACTTACATGATTTGAGGATGCTGATCCTGAAGCAGGAAGTTGGGATTTTTTCTGATGAAAACCTCAACTAACTGAACCTGGGGAGACGGAGCCTTCTCCATCGCTGCCCCCACCCTCTGGAACTCTTTGCCCCATTCACTCCGTGCTTGCCCTGACCTTCCCAGTTTCAAAAAACAACTAAAAACCCACCTCTTTAAATCTGACTGCTGTGCCCCGCCCCGCTTTTACTCATGTTTTAACTGTGTATAAACAAATTAATATTGTATTTTAGCGTATCTTTTACTCTATTTACTTGTTTTTATTCAACTCCATTTTTCTGTAATGTGTCTTTGCGCATTTTGAAAAGTGCTATACAAATAAAATGTATTATTATTATTATTAACATTATTATTAATTACACTGGGGAACACTCAAAATGTTGCATTTAAAGTAAGACTTGTTTTTAGTCAATTTAAGTGTGCTGAGTTCAAATCTGAAGTTAGTTTTTTTCTGCAAGCTACAGATTTTATGCAATCTTTAATTTTTATTAAAAATAGAAAAAAATCGAGCATTATTATAGGATATTGCAATGTCAGCCACAAATCAGTATATTTAACAAGGCAAAAGAAACAGAACATTAAAATGTGATTTTAGATTAAAGTACACCATTGTTAGAAGTGCCATATGTTTTTCTGGAAGCGTTTCTCAGAAAACAGTCTTTATCGCAACGTGAAATAAGCATAATTTACAACGTTCTTCAGATAAGAGTCAATCACAGCTAATAATGCTTATCACTTTCTGTCAGTACAGTATTTTAGTCTGGCAGGAATTTGCGTTTGTAACTTTTGTGTTTGTACACTTCATCTGGGCAATCTCGTTTAATACTCCAGCAGTAGTCGGCCATCATACTTTTGTCCCAGCGACCTTGGTAGCGTTCTTCCATGATCTTTAGGTCTTGGTGGAACCGCTCTCCTTGTTCGTCACTCACAGCCCCCAGGTTTTCAGGGAACTGGTCAAGGTGGCTGTTCAAGAAATGGAGCTTGATGCTCATGTTGCACCTGAGAGCACGAAAAGCGAGGAGCATTCTGTTCACAAGTTCATTGTAGTTCTCTGCCTTGTTGTTTCCAAGGAAGTTCTAAGCGACTGCCACAAAGGATAACCATGCTGCCCTCTCCAAGGCGGTCATCTTGGCAACAAACTGATCATCACGAATGACGGTTCGAATCTGTGGGCCATCAAACACACCCGCTTTGATCTTCTCGAACGACAACCCTGTTATAGCTTTGATTATGTGTTGGAAACATTCACCTTCGGTATCCAGTGCCTTGACAAATTGTTTCATCAAACCTAGTTTGATGTGCAGAGGAGGAAAGATGATCCTATCTCTGTCAACAATTGGGTCATGTGTGATATTTGGCATGCCTGCTTCAAGGGTTTCACGAACAGGCCAGTCCTTCTGGACCCAGTGTCTGTCTCGTGCTCGACTGTCCCACATGCAGAGGAAACATGGAAACTTGGTGAAACCTTTCTGTTGACCAAGAAGGAAGTTTACCATTTTCAAGTCTACACAAATGATCCAGTTGTGCTCACGATATTTTAAGAATTCCATGACCATTCTGATGTCATCATAGTCTTCCCGCAGATGAACTGAATGACCTACAGGCACTGCCCCGTAAACATTGCCATTATGCAAAAGAACACACTTGAGACTGCGTTTAGAACTGTCTATAAAGAGCCGCCATTCAGTCGGATCATAGTGAGGAACACCCAGTTCTTTGAGAAGACCTGGGATATCATGGCAGTAAACAAACTGTCTGTCTTCAGAAAAGAAGGTCACAAAAAGCTGGTCGCGCTTTCTGTAATATGACACTTTAACAGTGTGATCAACAAGATTTTTGCCTTGTAATCTTGATGCCAAAAGCTCAGCTGCTTTCTTTGAAAGACCTAAATCCCGAACTAAGTCATTCAGTTCAGTTTGGTGAAGAGGCTTGGGGACTGGGGGAGATTCAGTCTCTGAAGAACATTCCTCGGATTGTTCCCACTCAGTTTCTGGCAATTCATTGTCACAACTGTCTTCCTCGTTCGTATCATGTCCAATGTCTTTATCGTTTAATGAAGGCAAACCTTTGAAAACTGGAACAGGAATGGAATCTATGTATATAATCTCAAAACGCATAGATTTGGGTTACGTAAGTTCATATATTTAGACTATTTCATCTATCTCAAATTGCATGAAAACTAGAGCTTATGGAGAAAAACTAATTTCAGATTTGAAATCAGCACCTAAAAATCATTCAGAATCAGTTAAAAAATCCAATGCAACAGAAAGTTGAAAAAATATTGTTCCCCAGTGTTATTATTATTATTAATATATTGATGGTTAAGAAAACATTGTTGCTTAATAGTTTTATCTTTCACTTGGCCCTTGGGCGGGGGGCGGGGGTCTGTGTTCTATAGAAGGACATTCTAGTTGTCACTGCATTAAATGTATTTCAGCTCTTCCTTGCGGAGAACCAAGTATCAGTGCAGTGTGCCATGTTTGTTATGCACGCTGACAAGATGAAACCGAGGGCCATGACGGGACAAATGTGTCCAATCACCCACATGAGGGAAAGCCCAATTACTTGTGCGGGTGTTATTAACCTGTTTTGTCAGTTTTGACACTTCATTAAGCTGCAATTAATAATTAAGTTGCTGTGTGTATGTGTGTGTGCTGGCAAAGGCCCGCCATCGCCGCTGCTATTCCGATACATGTCATGGTAACGTGAAGCCGAGTTGTTTATAGCGCGCAGCGGCGTCACGGCCCTGCCAACAGGACTGTCCCGCATGTTGCAATGTGAGTGAAATCCCATGCAGCAGCCGGGAGGTGCCAGGAAATTATCCCGGTTCATTACGGTATGCAGCGAGCGGGGAAAATATCCCCACAGGCGTTTGCTGGGGACAATGACAGTCCTTTACGGTCTGCGTGCTAAGATGTGTTCCAACTTGTTGTTCTGACACATAGCAGTTTTCTCATGGAATACTTGATGTTGTACGCTTTCGTTGCTGCTTCAAGGACAAGCAAAACAATGACGAGGCTGTTACTCTAAGTATTTGTCAATCAAAACAACTTGTTGACTGATTGATCTATGAGGTACAGTAGTCTGTACAGGTCTTACCTACTCGCTTTGTAGCTTTCATGACCTTTGTCCCATCAGCCATTTTGACATAGTACAACAGTAAAACATGGGACACAGACACTCACACATGATTACAACAAAAGCATATTTATTTCTTAGATTCCTCATACATGAACCAAATAGTTGTCACATGGACAAACAAAGACAAATGGTGTGGACTATGCACAGTAGTACAGTACCAGTCAAAACTTTGGCAAAATTGGTCAAGATATTTGGTCCACAGGAATGAGACGAGACAAAATTAAGAAAAGCTTTAAGAATAGGATGATGCCTCCCCCCAAGCCTGTAGGTGGGAGTGACATCTTTGCATGGCCACCCAGTATACACTAGTGACCAAACATCCTGTTTTCCCAGGATATGAGCAGTTTTCACATCCTGCCCTTGCTAGCAGGGGTTTTTGTTGGAAAAAAGTACGTTCATTCATTGTTTTTGCATTGAGCCATTAAATTGCCCGGCATTAGGGCACTCTGCTTTATGGTAATGGTAATGGTAATGGTTTAATTTCATTTGAACATGCATCAGATTCCAATTGAGTTCATCCCATAATCAGTTCCCAGTTCCACATGTCCAAAAGGAGTAGGAAGAAGCAAAGCTTATTAAATCCTACCCCTCCATCTGGTACTTTTAAAATCACTAACTGTTACATTTGTTCACTTCCTGCTTTCCATAATACAGTTTAAGTTTTTTTTTTATTATTATTATTTTAATAATGTACCTCGTACCGAAGTAGGAGGTGATATGAGCATCCAATGCCATAATGGGTACCATAGTAAGTGTCAATATAGTGATATATATAGCACATCATTACTGGTTCAAGACTCTTCGTCCTTGTATTTAGCAAACACACAACTGCTTGTATTGTTTCTTGAATTGGCTCATCGTTGTGCATTGTTTGATTTCCTTACTCAATCCATTCCATAGTTTGATTCCACATACTGAAATGCTATGGCTAGCATAACGTAGTCCTAGCATAGAAGTGTTTCAAATGTACTTCTTCCCTGAGATCATATTTCTCCTCTCTTGTAGAGAAGTATTGGATGACATTTTTAGCTAATTGCTTATTTTTAGCCTCATGCATTATTTTAGCTGTTTGAAGATGAACTATATCAGCAAGTTGAAGTATTTGTGATTTTACAAATAAGGAGTTAGTATGTTCTCTGTAGGCAGCATTATGAATTATCCTTACTGACCTTTTTTGCAGTACATTTAGCGAGTGAAGATTGCTTTTATAGTTATTACCCCATTTATGTAACGTAATCCCTGAGTCTTTATGAATTAATGTCTGCAAAAAGCAAAAAAAAGAAAAGGCAAAACATATGCACAAAATTAATTCTCCAATGCTTGCCGAGTGAAAGTCTCGAAAAATTACAGTCGTCATTGCACAACGGCAATTCAAATTTCCAAGTTCTTTCTACTTCAGAAGGCACAATTTTTCGACAGTTCGACAAATTGACAGTTCCACATGTTCAATAGTAGCAGAGAGCTTATTAGTTTATGACACCACTCTCCTGCTCCAGGTGGTTTGACTCTGGTTTTTTGGGGTTTTTGGTTCCTCCTTTCCTCCGCTCTCTCTCTCTCCTCGGACCCTCGTCCGCCCAGATGGGAGGAGCCACCTGGCCAGCCGAAGGTGTTTTCCATCTGTGCAACAGAAAGGTGTTGTTTAACTGTTCCGTAAGGATGCATGCGACACGCCCGCCATCATTCATATCTTTTTGCCTGCGACTTCATGCTGTTGGGCTTTGAGTATTTACCGACTGCTTGTCGCCTTCCTGCCAGCCAGGTAGCTTCTCCCAGTGTCCAGCCAGCTATTTCATGAGCTTAGTTTGTGTTTCTTTTGTTAGCCTTTTTCGTGGTGTGTTTTTCGTGCCACCATAGTTTTTTGTTGTTTGCATTTTTGTCTGTTTAGTCACAATGTGTTGGAACGACCAACAAAGACTTTAATTTCTCTTCGTCCTGCCTGGTGCATCTTGTAGGGTCCAACCAACCCTAAGGCATGACAGAATCCAACGACCAATCTCATGGATTTCGCAGAGCAGGAGAAGATTTTTTTTGCCCTCAAGGCTAACGCCAAGTCCATTAGCCGCCATGATCGGATGCTGGAGGACATGTCGACTCTCCTAAGAGACATTCACGTCCGGATTCCCGTTCTGTCCTCCTCCTTCAATGAGCTTCCTCCGGCCATACCTCTCCTCCCGCTGCCTAGTACCTCCCTCCGGAGCCTAGTATCCCCCACCCGGTATGGAGGTGACTTCAGACCAGTGCGGGCTGTTCGTCCTCCATTGCTTCCTCATCTTCGCCCAGCAGCCCGCCATGGACACCACCGATCCTGCGAAGGTAGCATATAGAAATATAGAGATGAAGTGACTGACCATCCGATGCTGGAGTTGAGGCATGCGCCTGTTGTCAATTCGCCAGGGGATTGACTCCGTTGTGGACCATTTCAACAACTTTCGCATTCTGGCAGCCAAGAGCGATTGAGACGAGAAGGCGCTTCGCTTCGCTGCAGCTACCTGGGAAGCCTCAGCGCCCGCCTTCAAGAAGAACTGGCTGTGCGGGATGAGATGAGGACGATGGAGAAGTTTCTCCATTCAGCTTGATGGTCGACTGTGGGAGCACAGGGTGTATTGTGGAGAGGCGGGGCATTCCCTCGCTAAGTGCCCTTCCTTCAGCCAGGGGTCACTGGAGAGTTAATCAGCAGTCGAACGCCTCCAAATTCGAAGCGGGGGGAGGTGTTACCCATCCAGGCATTGTTATTGACTCCGGAGCGGACGATAATTTTATTGACTTTAACTTACCCTTGTGGACTTACCCCCTACCCCTGCTTGGTTTAACTAAATTGGATTAACGGAACACCTATCACCTTGTGCCATCCACCAAGGAGATGAGTGAGAAACGACTTTTAACTGGGCCACTTTAAGTACCGAGTTACACCATTTGGGCTTGCCAACGCCCCCGTCGTTTTCCAGGCTCTCCTCAATGACGTGACATGATTGGATGTTCCATCTTTGACTACCTCGACAATATCCTCATATTTTCTCCCTCTGTGTCCGCCCACCACCAACACGTCCACTTGGTGCTCCAATCACTTATTTGTTAAAGCTCAAAAATGCTTATTCCATTCCTCCTTCCTGCCATGTTGGGGGCTTATTGTGAAGAGGGGCCACCCTGACCCCGCCAAGAGCCAGACAGTGGCCAAATGGCCAACTCCGACATCAAAGATGCTTTTGCAGAGATTTCTGGGATTTGCCCATTTTTATCTGCAATTTATTGGGAGCAAAGTTGCAGAACCTCTGAATAAGGTCACATCCTCCATGGTCCCCTTTATATGGTCCCGTGCGGCTGATGCACCTTAAATTATGCCTTACCACAGCTCCTGCGCATGTCCACTCTGACCTGAAACGAGGGTCGGGGCAGTTCTCTCCCAGCGCTCTAGCACGGACCAGAAGTGGCACCGCTGTACATTCTACTCGAGACGTCTTTCCTCAGCCGACCGCACCCACGATATTGGGTATTGTGAGCTCCTGGCGGTGGTTGCTGCCTTGCAGGAGTGGGTGGCACTGGTTGGAAGGGGCTGCTCATCCTTTGATCATCATCACAGACCACGGAAACCTGTCCTATAGCCGCTTCGCTCAACGTCGGAATTCTCGCCGGGCATGTTGGGCCTCACCCAATTTGATTCCACTCTCACTTACCGCCCGGTTTCACTGAAGCCCTGTGGAGGATATTTGCCCTGCCGGTGGAGGCCCACCCCCTGGAGACTATTATGGGGTTGCTCTAGTGGGAGGTGGAGATGCGTGTGCTAATGGTCAACGAGAGTCACCTCCTTCTCCCAGCTGGCCACCCAATTGTCTGTTTGTCCCGGGCCACCTCCACTCGGAAGCCCTGGTTTGGGCTCATTGTACGATGCTTGCATGCCATCCGGGAGCCAAAACCCAGGCCTTCCTCCTCTTACAAAAGTGGCCGTCCCTTCATGTCCCTTGTTGCGGCTGCTCCCCGTTCCTTCCTGCCCGTGGTCTCAAGTGGCTATGGACTTCATCATTGGACTTCCTGTTTCAAGGGGCTTCACTCCATTTCTTACCTTTGTGGAAAGATTTTCCAAGTCAACTGACTTCCACTCCGCAACCTGCCACCCACCATGGAGATGGAAGAACTCCTCATCCAACATGTGACATTCCACTCGATGTGGTGTCCGGCAGGGGCCTGCAATTTGCTGCAGCCACAAGGAGGGCGTTTTGTAAATCTCTGGGAGCAACGGTGAGTCTTTCCTCTGGATACATACCCAAACCAATGGACAGACGAAGCGGTGTGTCCAATGGGTATGGCGAGATACCAGGACGGCACTCATGCGTCTGGCCAGCACAATCAGAATTTGGCTGATCGTCCAAGAAGATGTCGTCCCCTTCTTTCATTGGCCCCTTTGAAGTGGTGCAAATGATAAATCCTGTCTCGGCCAGACTCAAGCTCGCTCCATCTGCCAAGAGATACCCCGTTTTTCACGTGTCCTACCTGAAGCTAATCACCTCCTACGAGCGTGGCCCTCCGCCTGTGCCTCCACCTCCTCCTTGGCTGCTGAACGGCCATCCTGCATTTTCAGTCCAATCCATCTTAGATGCCAGGAAGTGGGGCAGAGGTCTCCAATATTGTATCGACGAGGAGGGTTTTGGCCCCGAGGAGCATTCTTGGGTCTTCTATTGAACCCGTTAGGGCCCCCCAGCTAGTTGGGAGGGGGGAATACTGCCATGCCCTGGTGTGACACCACTGTCCTCTTTCAGGTGAAATGCATATTGGTTTCCGTTTGGTTGGATTTTTTTTGTTTCCGCCTTGTTCATGGCTTTGTTTTCTCTCCTTAGACCCTGGTCCACCCTGATGAGAGGAACCACCTGGCAAGCCACAGCTTTTTCCATCTTTGCATCACCTATTTAGGCACATGTGGCCGAAATACCAGCCTTCCTTTCTGTTATTATTACAATTTAGTTGTATCTCGATGACATGGGTACCCGCTAGGGTACCGTCACTTCGAGGGGTATGATGCATTGGCTACAGTGATTATAAGCTATAGTTTCGTTATAAATTAGTATCCGTTTCGGATAATGCATTTTTGCCAGATACGAGTATGGAACGAGTAAATTTCATGATTATCCGCATTGGTGTTAAAGAAAATGCTCATTGTGTATTCACTCCTCACGCCCTGTGATTGGCCAGTCACATACAGCGACCGCGATGGTGGCAGCTAAGTCGTGCCTCATTCATGTACATGGTGCAAAAACGGCTCCTGTTGCGTTGGTCACACTGCCTCCACTTTATTAAGTTTCCTTTGGCTCGCCTCTATGCCGGTTTGTATCGAAAGATACTTGGTAAATTTTTCTCGTAACGTCGTACGCGGGTGCAAAACAGAGTGCAAAACATACTAAAATGCATATTTTCTTGCATGTTTTTTTTCATTAGCTGAAACAGAACAAGTGATACTTTTTTTTAATATACAATTTGGTTAGAAAATACTAACTTTCATTTTTGCTTGCTATTGTCACACTTTTGGTATCCCTTTGAGCAGAATGACCCATGTAGTGATGACAAAGTAAGTAGCACATGCAGTGTCTGCTAATCAGTTGGCGACAACACATTGGCTGTGCATCTGTTGCATTGTTAGTGCTTTAGTGCTTTTTCTCCACTTGGCAGACATCAGAGTGACAAACTACAGTCGTCTGCTCCGAGGCGACAGTTGTGGTTTCTGCAACAGTGGACACGCAATCGTCTCAGTGATGACACTGCCAGGACACACTTTGGACATTTTAGCTCCACTGGCTGTGTGAACAAAAAAAAAAAATCACGTTGATGTTTACGTTTGCTCGAGGACTTGTGGAAACTCAGCATTGATCCAAATGCAGTGGGGAGGTGTCGCAGCTCAGGAAATCAATTCAACTTAAAAATTTATTCCTGTGAATCTTTTCTTTGCTTGCAATGAGAAGGATGAATTGGGTATCAGCTCTTTGCTTTTGTTGTTTTGTGCGTCGCCTGGCAAGGAACTTTCCAGTGGTTGACTAAAAGTAATGAATTCACCTCAGGAAAGTCTTCTTTTTGTGATAAGACATGCAGATGACTCTTGCTATCTGGCATCAGACTCGGTGGTTTCAGGTGTTATTAAAGGGCTGAGCATTTACCCATGGTGCATCACACGGCATCTGAATCCCTTAATGGAGCTTCTGCCTTCTTTTTCTAATGAAAATAGGATGCTCTTTTGTCAAAGTGTCTCTTCATCTTGTCACTGTGCAGGGAATGAATCCATGTGGGGAATTTTAATGTCGGAACCTTTATCTCTGATCTCATTTCATGTTTGTACCTAATCATGTGTCCGGTGAGGCGCGGTAGTGCAGTGAGGAAAGATAAACTCGTTAGGTGGCACTGTGACTAGGGATCAACCGATATGGTTTTTATGCGGCCGATACCGATTTTTTTCCATCACCCTTAGCCGATGGCCGATTTTGCTTGGGCTGATATTTGTGGCCGATACTGCTTTTGATCCCTCAATTTACATGAAAAAATGACCATGATAATAAATATTCCAGGTCTCATGTTCAAACAAATATTTATTGAAATGTAAACACTGAACACAGTAGGATTCAGCTTTCTTAAACACACATTTAAACGGCATTATCAACTTTAAAAGGAATAAATATTCAACCATGTGCAAAACATTTATGTCCTAGTTTAAATTTATCTAGCATCGATGTGATGACTGCTCCTCCGCGGCGTCATCTTCAGTGTACGCACCAATCACCATCAAAGTTATTCAAGTTTCGTATTCCACGGCGAGCCATGAAAGGCACCTCCCACATCTTACGGTACAGCCTATAATCCTTTACCGTTTATTGTGCGCCATCTGTCTAGTGTGTAGTCTAGTGTGATTACCAATTCAGCTCATTTGGACAAATTCCCTGTGAGTTCTTTGTTGAAGTACATCTGTTGGACTTCTCCCAAAAAAAGCTGCTTCAAATGAATTGACGTGTGTTTTACCATCAGCAACTACGACACGTTGATGGTCAAATCCAGTAGAAGGGAAAGTTGACATTCTTGCAAGTTGAACAAAAAGCGACGGAGAACTTGGCCCCTGCTGCTTTATACGCCCATAAACTATGTTTGAGAAGGTCTCAAGAAGCCGAGTCCAACACACACACACACACACACACATGATTTAACGTGCATGTGTGAGTACCTGCAGGACGATACCGAGATGTGATGACAGCACCAGTAGAGGAGCCTGCAGCAACTCTTGTGTGCATGAATTAGCTTGTCTGCATTGTATCAGTGCTCAAAGCCTCGGGTGACAACTTGATCTTTTTTTTCACACCATCCAAACGACCAGCTTTTTCTCGACTCTACCACACACACACACACACACACACACATCTTAATGAGCTTAATAAGGAGGTAGTAAAGTGACAAGAGTGGACACGCTTATTAGGGAAGGTTTAAAGCAACTTTCATGATGATGACTGCTTTAATGTGCTTGATGACCACTTAGCGTTCATCCACATGTATATAAAAACACTCGGGATGTTTTATGCTGCCGATACCGGTCCCGATAATCCACAAGTGAAATTAGTCATAACCAATACCGATCACATACATATAGTTGTAAATGTTTCAATGTACTACTGGTTACTCATTTTGGTTTTCATAGCTTATTTCAAGTCAAACAAAGCAAACAATACCATAACATTGATGTTTTTATATCCATGTTAGCTTGTGATGACTGGTGTGGTGACTGTATAGTTGGACTGGTTTCATTCTTTCTTTCTTTTGTACTGGACTATGTACGATACGATGACTAGTAATGAACTGGTTGCTCTTGGCACGTAGATGGGTGCCTCGAGCTGGGTGAGGGTGGTCGGATGTGGGGTTTTCATTCTGGTAGACGAGGAATAATATATGTTTTGTTGGGATGAGGTTGGAATCTGGGTGATTAGGGGGGCGGGACTAGATACGTCTTGACTTCTTCCCATTCCCTCAAACATGTGTACGTTTATATATACATAGGTATTTTTATTTGTGTTGATTTATGTTTGGTTTGTTGTGCTTTGGATGATGTTCGAAATAAAGAAGGTAAAATACCAGAACATCAACAACATGCTGGTATCCACTGGTATAGGTATCGGTATCTGGGCATTATATTTGACGGCCTTCTGAGGTTTTCATCCAACACAGAGAAGATCCTCAAGAAGTGCCATCTGAGGCTATACATGTTGAGGAAGCTGAGTTCCTTTGGCGTGAACAAAAAAAAATGTTGCTGACCTTCGACTATGCTTTTATTGAGAACATTTTGACCTTTCATTCATTTCATGGTTTTATTCACTGCATCTACAGGACCCGACTCGCTTATTCAGTATTTCAAGAGTTTGCTCCAAAATCACTGGATTCTGTGAGAGCTCTTTCTCTACACTGCGATCAGCAAATAACACAAACTGCACATAGGATCCTACCGGACCCCTCCCACACACTACACCCCGTATTTGAGTGGCTTCCATCAGGTCGGAGACTAAGATGTCCACGATGTAGAACACAAGGGAGGAGGGCTACCTTTGTCTCTACAGCAGTCCAGCTTCTGAACTTAGACCCCTCCCTATCCAGATTTCGCACAACCTCCATGTAGCTTGTTATATTTAAAAAAAAAAAAAAAGGACTATTTATTCTTTTAGGTACGTGTGTGTTCAGTAGTGTCTGCTCTTTTACTTGTCCTTGTCTGCTTCTTACATTTTTATTCCATATGCTGCTCTCTGTGTCCTTTAAATTGCCCCTCGGGGATAAATAAAGTGTTTTTGAACTTTGAACTTGAACTTGAATCCACAACTCACCTTTTGTATTTCATAATGCATGTATTCCTAGTCTTCTCACATTATTACCTGAAAAGATGAATAAAAAGCCGCCTTTGCTCGGGCCCTCCAGCCCCATCCGCTGCGTTCGGCAGCTTGCCACCACTGATGAAATCTGTGCACAACGCGCCTTTCAAGCACAGTGCAAACACTCACTTGCTCAAACGGAAAGAATGTAACCTTTGTATACACCTCATTCCCAAAGAAAAGTGCCGATGCCAATGAATATATAATGGGATTCCCAGGGGTGGAATATTCCTTTAACCAATCCGATTGAGGTATCTTGTACCCGCTCAAACGGAAAGTTGTCAGGGTGCCTTCTTCTTCGTGGTGTTTTTCTTCTTCTGTTGTTTATTGGCGGTTGGCAAGCAGCTTTCGTGTGCATTAGCACCATCTGTGGAACAGAATCTAAACCCTTCTATACGCCATTCACAAGTCCACTTTTATTAAAAAAGAAAATATATATCTATATAAAACATGTCCTGAGTTTAATTATAAAATATTAGCAAGATTGAATTTGATCTTTTCCTGTTTAAATTTATCCCGGGTGCGTTCTTTCAGCGCATGCTCAGATATGACGTAACACGCAGATCCAGACGTTCTTCACTTTTAAAAATGGAGGCCAGCAATCGGCACTGGACTAAGCAAAGTTTGTTTTTGATTCAAACTAAATTTCAAGACTGGACAGATGAAAAACTGGCAATACGGAGTTACTCCAACTAGTGAAAGAAAAACTCGGGGAAGCCGGTATCACGTGATGTTGATGTTTCCGTTTTACTGGGCATGCCCCATTGACTATTCTGTTTGATTATATGTAGACACACGATTGGAATATCCCTTTCCATGAATACCATATTTTTCGGAAAGGTCATTTGGAAAGATTCCATTCGGAAAGAGAAAAACTCCTCATGTAATTTGGCTACTGTAAAGTCAGCTTTCTCTTCAATAATAAACATTATAACCATAGTATGTAAAAAAAATATGTCTCTAAAGTCTTGTGTATAATGGTAATGGTTTAATTTAAAAAAGTGTACAAGTTACAATGGACGTTTCACACCTGCTGCAGTACATTAATTCACTTCCTGTATTCCATATGTGATTTTTAATACATAAAAAAGTGATAAGATAATGTGACAGTTTGGTGATGGAAGAGTTTTTCACAATCGTAATAATAATAATAATCGTATTCCAAAATCAGTGTAATAATAAAAAAAAATAATAATAGAGATACAAAACTAGTTCAAGACTCTTCTTTTCTGTATTTTTCTTAAATTGGCTCATCTTAGTCTCGCTCATCTCAATCCATTCATAGTTTGATTCCACATACTGAAATACTGTGAGTTTCAATTTTAGTTTTTTCCATTAGATTACGTATATCTCTCCTCTCTTGTAGAAAAGTATTGGATGACATTTTGGGTAAAGGTTATTAGCCATCCGTCTATTTTCCTACGCTTAGCCGGGTCCGAGTCACGGGGGCAGCAGTTTCAGTAGGGAAGCCCTGACTTCACGGTCCCCGGCCCCCTCCCAGCTCCAGCGGAAGGACACCAATGTGTTTCCAGTCCCTGTGACACGTAATCCCTTCAGCACGTCCTCGGTCACACAGGAGATCAGGAAGGCCCGGGTTCGAATCTCTGCTTGGATATCTCTGTGTGGAGTTTGCATGTTCTCCCCGTGCATGCGTAGGTTTTCTCCGGGTACTCCGGTTTCCTCCCACATTCCAAAAACATGAGTGTGAATGGTTGTTTGTCTACATGTGCCCTGTGATTGGCTGGCCACCAGTCCAGGGTGGACCCCGCCTCTTGCCCCAAGACAGCTGGGATAGGCTCCGGCATACCCATGAGCCTAGTGAGAGTAGTGAAGTAATTCAAGTACCTCATTCATATCATCATTATTGGTGTTTCCCATGGTAAAATGAGTCTGCGTTCTTAGCACATTCCTAATAATGTAGGACGATCTAAAACATCAAAACTGTACTGTTATAGGACCATTGTTTGATAATTGTTTTTTTTTTTTTGCTTGTCCTGACTAGAAAAGAAAATGCATTTGTTCATGCCACAAAAAATATGCAGTTGAATTTTGGTTATTATTTTTGGTATATGTAAAAAGACCACCTGGTTCATTTTTCGTCCATCTTGTTGTTGATCCACTAATTTAATACACTAATCTAATTTTTATCACAAAACGTTGTTAGCAGTGAGTCTATTATAAACCAAAGTCATTGTGGATTATGTTATCATAATGCTACTATAAAAAAGTTTCAAAATTGCAAACTAACACAGTTATACAACAAATGTCTTGTTTTTCTTATTAATCAAGGCTGTAAAATAAGCAGCAAGCCAAAGAACGCTGCCAGTGCAGATATTTGCACAATTATCGGAAAGATGTATTCAGTTAGAATACGCATCAGTTGGAGCCAGACTTTCTGGAATGCATTAGTGACCCTAACCAAGGTTCTACTACTACTGCATTACTACTATAAAAAAGTACACATGGAACAAATGTGTCAAGTGATGAGATTCAAACAGGCCAATAAGACGCTGAGGAAATGATGGGCTGTTCTGCAAACAGCGGAAACATGTTGGTTCCTGCTCTGACTTATTTTTTTTTTTACTTTTTATCTCCTCTTCCATCAACTCGGGAGGGCTGGGCGAGGATGAGCGGTAACCTAAGAACACCTAATAACCCCAGCTGGAAGTCGGCCATGGGAAAAATAAATCTGTAACATTTTATTGTGGCGCAACGTGGGAATGTTGTAATCATAAAAGACTCATCTGCTCTGCTCCGGTTTGCGCTCTGGCTTATTCTGGCATTATTGCTGCTCCAACAACTGTTACGGAAAACATCCCACATCTTATTGTCTTTAGAACGACTCTGTTTATTTTTCATGGCTCTGAAAGTAATCCATTCCAACTATATTTAAGTACACTTCAAAATACAATTGAATAAAATAACATATTTGATCATTTGATTCAATTGTGTTTGGTCATATTTGCTGAAATGCTTATATTCAAAGTATAAATATATTTATAATCAATAGTAAAATATGCTTCTGTCAAAGTGAGGCAAGCTAACTTTGTCTTTGACCGACATGTTCAGTTTTAAAAAAAAAAAAAGGCGAATTAAAGCGGTGATTTCTTCTTAAACCAACTTAAAGTCTTTGTTTCCGCTCTTTTAAAGGCCAATTTCCCACTTGGATGAGACGTGTACAATGTTATCACACGTACAGTAGGTTTCATTCGGCGGGACAGGATTTCCCGCTGAAAGACACAATTTGCCGAACGTCTCCTCCGCCGCTGACGGATGTGGATCGAGCTCTTGACCTCAAAGCTGTCAATCTAAGTGACGAGCTGTCAGGATGCCTGAGGCCAATGACTCGTCATGAGAGAAGAATGACTAATGTGCTGCTTTTAGCTCCGTGGTAATCATCTTCTAGTCACGCAGACGCTCGTAAATGGAGCTCAACACTGCTAACCGGCTAGCATGCTAATGGAAAAGGACCGGGATCTTATTGTATGTAAATGGAACACGTTTATTGAATGAGATCCCATTGGGATTGGGATTGGAAGCCTGCAGTACCAAAAATGAATTTCCACCGCCACATAAATATTGACATAGTATTAGTAGGGCTGTCAATTGATTAAATATTTGATCGTGATTAAACGCATTTTTGTTTATAGTTAAGAATAGAATAGAATTAATCACATTTAATCGCAGATAGAAATACGTTTTTATGTATAATAAGTTGGAGAAATCGCTTTGTGCGACGATTCAATGTGCAACTACAACAATTTTCAAATTTTATGTAAAAAGATATCAGTTTCAGAACTATGGGCCATTATTTAAAACAATATAGTCAGAAATCATATTTTTGTATGAGTATTTTTCTTTATTATTAGCATATTAGCTCTTACGATCGCCCACAAACCCTCAGCAAATAGAAAATGTGAGTGAGTGAGACCTCTTACACTGAATACAAACATGTTTTTGATTATTTGTGTCAGCTCAAAATAAGATTTTTTTATTTATGGTACTGGTTTTAAATTCTAAATCTTTGGGAGTAAAAAAGCCTTTTTAGGAACATTCAGAAAATTATTATTAGGGTTGTCAATCGATTAAAATGTTTGATCGCGATTAATCACATTCTGTCCACAGTTAACTCACAATTAATCACATTTAATTGCAGATGGAAATAAGTGCAACTACAACGATAATTACATCCAATTTTATGTAAAGGGATAGGAATTTGGGAACTTTGGGCCATTATTAAAAAAAAATACAGTCAGCAAGTATATTTTTGTATTACTATTTTTCTTTATTATTAGCATATTAGCTCTTAAACTCACCCACATACAAAATGTGAGCAAGTGAGACCTCTCACACAAAATTACGCAATGTCATTTCATTTCTCTTTTAATTAAATTCATCATTCTATTACAGTAAATGTTATTTTATTACAAATATCTTCTATGATCTATGAAAATATTTGTTTTCTAAATAAGGGATTTAGGGGTACACTGTCAAAATCCATACTCAGGAACTAAGTAAGGCCTACGCAGTGTCCAGAGTCCACTTACCGAAGTGTACTAAGGGAAGTATTCCATTTGTGACACAGCATTGATTGATTCAATTAAAGCGTGTTAGCATCCATGCGGTGGGTGTACATGATCCTGAATTGGTCTAGAAGCTGGAAGAAGGCCCCCACAGATGGACCTCGCAGCAGGCAAGCTTCCATGCCAGCAGCCGGGCCCACAGCTGACGGGTGGAGGATCACAGCAGGAACCCTGCGATCCTCCAATACATGAGAAGTGGACCTGGACCGACTCTCGGGTGACATTTCCAAGGTTGTTTTTGTGTTTCTTGGCTTTGGTACAAGGAGCTTTGGGAGGGATGTTCATGATTTTGGCTCCTGAGTGAGTCTGATTTGATGGATGTGAGGAAGACCTCACTCAGGCACACAACAAAGTGAGCCATCTTCTGTTTTATCATTTGCATATTTGTGGTCAATTACCATGTTAACTTTTACAAAGTTACATATTTTATCACCCGCGGAATCATCACAGCATTGATCCAAGTCCATTCAGTTCTCAAACTGGAAAAATCAGTCGCCATAGAGACTTGAGGCTGCTCCTTCTTCTGGAAGGAAAAAAACAGCAAAAGATGCTGACGTCTGATGTGAGGTTTAAGGCAACCGCTTGAAGGTTTTGTCCAACTTTAGAGGTTTATTTTAAGTCTGAATCGTACAACCTCTGGAGTGTTTGACTCATCCAATGACAGCAATGATGTACGATGTGGACAAAAATATCAGGACAGGAAGTGAAAAGTGAATTTGCAGCTAATTAGAGGTTAGAGTGCCCTGATGTTTCCATTTGTTCACTTCCTGTATTTTATTATTACATAGAAAAGTGATACGTGATAATGTTAGACCTGTTATCATTTTTTTCATACCAAACTCCTCCAAGCATGACTTGATGTACCTTGCTCGATCTGCTGGGAATACAAAAGGGTCTTCCCCAAAGTTCTTAAAAAGTTGTCCAAAACATTCTGCAATCAAGAATGATTTTTTTCATTATATTTTTCTTAAAAGTAAAGTTAATCTCTGTCGTTCTTGTAGACCAAATCCTGGCCAAATTTTGGAGCACTTGTAGTGTTTCTTTGCATGCAGGGTTGGGTCAGGCGACAGATGACTTCTGACTGCACTTCTGACTCTGTGAGCACGCACAGGGTGGGTGGGTGCACGACGAGTGCGTGTGTGCTCCACGCTTGAAACGTTGATTGAAACTTGAAACTGATCTCAGCAGTGGAGTCAGTGGAGCTGACGGACGTTTTGTCTCCTCTCCGGGATGCCAAGGCCGCAGAAGAGCGGGTTGGCTGCATCTGCAGTTCAGAAGGCAGCGGATGCAGCTGGAGGGGCACAGCAGAGGCCGGCAAACCTGCTTTTCATTCAGGTTTTCATGTCACGATCGCGCTTGGCGGTGTTGCGATGCGACCCCAGGATGCAGAGATGAAGCGAAGGTGCAGGTAAAAGCTTAGCTTTTATTTTCGAAAATACATACAATGGCATACAACACGTCTAAACGCAAAGAACAAATAATGCACCAACAAAGGGAACACGCACTCGGCTGAACTCAATACAAATCAACAAATTACCAGCAGGTGCGTGTAGGAGCGAAAGTGACGGAACACAGGAAATAGTACAAAATAAGAGCATGAGTGTAAGAACTAAGGCTGACAAAGTGAAAACAAAAACTGTCACACAAGCAATGGTGCAGGTGGTGACATTTCCGTTAGTAATATGAGAAGAATAGGAATTAATGCACAGTAATTTTTTTAATTCAAATGCTAAATATTTATCTTTATGGTCTTTATCTTTATGCTCTTTTATCTTTATGGTTGTACTAAGTGGATTTGCTCATGTTTACAGTATTGGGACACTAAAACACTGTCATTGTTTTTGCACTATAACTGTTCCTATCATCACCCTGAGCCACGCATCATGTATCATTATGTATTTTACACCACTGCAAACTATAAGCACATTAGTAAACATGTTGTTACATTAATGATAGAGCTCAATATTGCCTAACCCATATTGTCCAGCATACCAATATCAACCGATACCGATATTATGCTTCTTTTACTGTATGCCTCTGGATGCGTTTCACAAATAAACTGCGCAAAATAAGAGAAATACTGGAATATCCAATGTACATTTATAAAATCATACAAAAGCATTGATTTATTTCTAGGCGCATTGAGGGGTTCTGGTTTGGTGGCTGCGTGATTAGACTTAGGGACACCTCCCTGGGATTATTATTAGGGTTGTCAATCGATTAAAATATTTCATCGCGATTAATCACATTCTGTCCATAGTTAACTCACAATTAATCATTTAATTGCAGATGAAAATAAGTGCAACTACAACGATAACTACGTCCAATTTTATGTAAATTTGGGAACTTTGGGACATTATTTTAAAAAATACAGTCAGCAAGTATATTTTTGTATTACTATTTTTCTTTATTATTAGCATATTAGCTCTTAAACTCGCCCACAAGCGTTCAACAAATACAAAATATGAGCAAGTGAGACCTCTCACACTAACATGTTTTGGTTTATTTGTCGCAGCTCAAAATAAGATTTCTTTATTTATGATACTGGTTTGAAATTTTAAATGTTTGTTAGTAAAAATCCCATTTAGGAACATTTAGAAAGGATTATTATTAAAGAATTGCCTCAATGCACCTTTCCTTCTTGAAATGTACAAATGAAAATACCTAAAACATGGGGCAATAGTCATAAAACATTTTATGACTTACATTTATAAAATTATACAAAAGCATTGATTTATTTCTAGGCGCAATGAGGGGTTCTGGTTTGGTGGTGGATTAGACTTGCACTCTAGTATCTGCTCAGGCCTCCCAGACACGTCCCTGAGATTGTTATTAGGGTTGTCAATCGATTAAAATATTTGATCGCGATTAATTGCATTCTGTTCATAGTTAACTCACAATTAATCACATTTAATTGCAGATGAATAATAATAATAATAATAATAATAATAATAATAATAATAATAATAATAATAATAATAATAATAATAATAATAATAATAATAATAATAATAATAATAATAATAATAATAATAATAATAATAATAATAATAATAATAATAATAATAATAATAATAATAATAATAATAGACTTGCGCTGGAGTATCTGCTCAGGCCTCCCGGACACGTCCCTGAGGTGGTGTTCAGGGCACGTCCGATCAGTGGGAGGCCTCGGGGGAAGACCCAGGACACGCTGGAGAGACCATGTCTCTCAACTGGCCTGGGAAGGCCTCAGAATGCCAGGAGGAGCTGGACAAGTTAGCCGGGGAGAGGGAAGTCTAGGTTTCCCTGCTTAGGCTGACCAAACCTCGGAAAAGATGGACGTATGCGTGGATAGAATCTAATTAAATAATGCTAGTAAGAATACAAATGAAGCACAAACATCCATCTGAGAAAAAGTAAAGTGCAAAGTATGAAACGCTGGAGGAGTACAATCAGGGAAATTCTGGGCTCATTCAGAACATCACGCATGAATGCAGCACGAAGGAAACATATTACATAAGAAGTATTCAAGGTAGACGACTTCCCATTCTGGACTTGTGGAGCACACCACCGCTATTGTTATCGTCAGAAAAAACAATATGAAGCATTTTTAGGCCAATTATTCTCACAACCCAAATAATTATCTTTAAATTAAGTAAAATCAATAAAAGAAATAATTTGTGAATACAGGAGTTTTGTATTGAATGTGGATCTATTGTTAAATGTAAGAATGATAAATGGAGCTGCTAACGCAAACAATGTGACGTATAAGACACTTTGTGGTTGACTTCAATTGTGTTGCACAATCAATCAACCAGAAGAAACATTCCAGCTGTTAAGTCGACATCCCAGAAGGCAAACATCAGCTCCAATGTGTAGATCCGAACACCTCAGTCAAGGCGGAGGAGGTGCAGCCGTCATGCAATGTGCTCCTTTCCAGCCTCTAAATCTTCTCCCTGAGAAAACGTCTGCGTCGTAGCGAGGACAAGACCAGCCAAGTCAAGTTCTGGCAAAGCCCGCTGAGGACAAAGTTACGTAACTCCTTCTTTTCTCTCTCTCTTTCTGCTTTTGGCAGCCCGTCTGTGCTCTCGTTCAATTGACTTCTTTTACGGGATATTGTGCTGGTCTTCTTGTTCCATCTCGCTGCAGTCTTTCCTCGGACGTCTGAGTCCAGCAGCACTCACTCAACGTTTGACATAACACAATCTTGTCTTACATAACTCTCACTCACTTCTACCGCATGCATCTTTAATGGCTCTGCTGCAGAATATGGCTTCTACTTCGGCGTAAACGCACCAAACTACAACACTTAGAAGGAGACAAACTAAATCCAAAGCTGGAGAATTTGGCCATCATCAAGCTATAGGTAGTCCTTGGATTACGAATGTCTTGCTTTCATTCATTGGGAAGTAAGAGAAGTTTTACTGCAAGTCCAATGTCGCAGCGCTCATAAGTGGGTAAAGAGAAGAGCAAATGTGCTTAAAAGGAAGGATATTGCATCATCTAGTCCACGTTAATATTGTTTCTTACACACTCTACAGATTTGTGTTTATTTATTTT
This sequence comes from Doryrhamphus excisus, assembly GCF_030265055.1. Taxonomy (NCBI): domain Eukaryota; kingdom Metazoa; phylum Chordata; class Actinopteri; order Syngnathiformes; family Syngnathidae; genus Doryrhamphus; species Doryrhamphus excisus. Next base: position 33,253,429 of record NC_080466.1, read on the forward strand.
TGTATGTCACATCATAACAAGAAGGAGAAACAGGATCAGCCTCTTAAGGCTGAGGCACAAACAATACTTCTGCTATTTGTTTTTGTTTTGCATGTTTTCATTTGGCTGCATGCTGTTCAAGTGGTTAGCGTGCAGACCTCACAGCTAGGAGATCCGAGTTCGATTCCACCCTCGGCCATCTCTGTGTGGAGTTTGCATGTTCTCCCCGTGCATGTGTGGGTTTTCTCCGGGTACTCCGGTTTCCTCCCACATTCCAAAAACATGCTAGGTTAATTGGCCACTCCAAATTGTCCATAGGTATGAATGTGAGTGTGAATGGTTGTTTGTCTATATGTGCCCTGTGATTGGCTGGCCACAAGTCCAAGGTGTACCCCGCCTCTCGCCCCAAGACAGCTTCCATAGGCTCCAGCATACCAGGATAAGTGGCATAGAAAATGGATGGATAATACATTATTATAATTTTGTAGTATTCATTGAGGATTTAAATAAATACATTTAAATAGTAAACATTTGATATCATGTATGTTTTACATGAATAATTAATTTTACACAATACACATAATTTAGTAATTGTTTTTTTTTTTAATTTGAGGAGCCCCTTCTGTAGCCCTCTGTCTGACAATTTGGAGTGGCCAATTAACCTAGCATGTTTTTGGAATGTGGGAGGAAACCGTAGTACCCGGAGAAAACCCACGCATGCACGGGGAGAACATGCAAACTCCACACAGAGATGGCTGAGGGTGGAATTGAACCCTGGTCTCCTAGCTGTGAGGTCTGTGCGCTAACCACTAGAATAATTTGGCAATTAATAAAAAAAAATTTTGAGGAGCCCCTTCTATATGAAATGTACTGTAGCATTATCTGTAACGAAGGTACGACTAACCTTCTGTGTTTATTTATCCCTTTCATTTATCACGTACATATATTTAGAAATTATTGTATGCATTTAGAGCTATAAAAATGTGTTTTGTGCTCTGGAATTCCTCTTTGTGGGACTAATAAAGGCGTATCCTATCTCATAATTTTTGAGAGTCAACCTCTGATGACGGATAGACAGGCGGCGTTAGCAAGCTGAGCTATCAAGGATGTTTGTGATAAATATACATTAAGAACGCAGGGCCATGTTGTACGCTAACTGAAAGATGATGCAAAATGTTGCTGTAAATTGCCAGAAAACACGCTAACCAGAGTGAAAGCTAACAGAGGTTTCGCTGTACTGCGTTTTTATGTAGTGTGTACATTTTGCTGTCCCCAATCCACGAATGTTATTGTCTAACGTAATAAATTGACTTAACTAGTCATATTTACACATTGCTATCAAAAGAATCTCAATAGAAATGCCCATCCCAATATTTACCTTCTTCTTCTGTCCTTTTTAATGATGAAATGAAGCATTATCGTTTAAACATTTGGATGGTCCCGTTCAATTGCTGCCAGATTTTGTTCAACACCACTCCATTATTCCATCATTAAAATTAATTCATGGATTTAAGTGCTCATCAGTGTGCACTCATTATTTTGGGAGGTTTGAACAACCGAGTCCGGAGAGTGTACTACATTTTTGCCGTACTTAACGGAGTGAATGTACTTCATGCGTACACTTTTGTACGCGTGGATGCTAGTGTGCCGACGCAGCAATGGACTCTTTTTTTTTCTACGAGTAACACTGCTTTTTACACTTGTGTGACAGACAGGAATGATAAAATGGGACTTAAGCAACACAAAATGAACCCTTGCATTGGATGCTATGCTTAGAAAGCACAAGGTCTCATATTAACCACAAAGGTTTTAAAATGATTTTGTTTGAGCAGCACTTTAACTTGAGCTGAAGTATCAGTAAATCATTAGCGGTAGCTCGTGTTGGCAAAGTGTGTTTGCTTTGAACCGTCCACGCCTGTCATCCATTCACGGGCAACAACATCCATTTATCAGCTAATTAGACTCTCAAGGATACGGCTTGTTTCTGTGTTTGTTTGTGTGTGTGTGTGTGTGTGTTTGTGTGTGTTTACACGGCCTGCTCCGTGTGACGTTCATGAATGTCATGAAGCGAGCAAGGCCGACGTCGGACAGGTGCAAGAACAGCTTGAGGCTCGCATCGTTAGTCCGACACCGCTGTCTTTCCAACCCGGACGGATCTTGGCGCCCTCCGCACATTTAGACTGACGACACAACGATTAAAACAGGAGTATTTGGGATTGTAAGACAGTACTTTCTGGATGTGAGGCTATTTCGAATAATTCGATGTTTGTTTTGGAGAAGATTGGCGAGTATGACGGGCGACACTTCACCAACGAGAGCGGCCACTTTTGAAGTGTGCCTCCTCAAGCGTTTGACAGCCGACATGGCCGGGAAGGGAGCAAGTGACAGACGGGCCCAGTAAGCCTTTGGCACTGTCACCCTGCTGCATTGTGGGTAACACTGCATGGAGGCGAGCGGCGGGAGTCGGAAAATGAATTTTCCGGCACGAGCGTGTGACTTCGATACTAATTAACGCTCATTGCTGCTGATTAATGAGCAGCTCAAACTCCATAAATGTTTTATTCTGCTGGAATGCAGCATAGTCAAACCTTCACAACAAACATCGGTGACTTCCATTAAAAAGCAGGAGGCAGAGATTCATGGTGGAAAAATCCCAGCATGATGTTTGTTTTAGCACCTTTTAAAGTATGTCACAGTGGGGCTGCCAATCATTTCACTCATTTAACTCACTGCTGCCTTTTGGTCAATCATTTTACTGTATGACCGTTGAGCTGAGCGTGCACCTTTTTCATATTCTTCTATACATACAATTACAGGATGAGAATGCACAAAGTCATTAATTAATACAGACATCTTCAGTTTTCCAGCGCCCCAATTTTCATACCATTCAGTTTTTGTTCAAATGTTCATACGATATTGCATCGTAGCAAACTTTTTAAAAAAGTCAATTTTCCCGGTACTGTTTCAATCGGTGAAATGGAGTACCCAAACAAAGTACCAAACTTGAGAAAGAAGGTAAAAACACAATTGAATTTGATGTTGCCAGGATCAATAATAACTTCCATTCATTTGTCGCTTATAATTATTTTGGCAGATGTAAAAATATAATTATTCCCCATGAAAATATTTTTGGTTGTCAAAATTGGCCGTGAAATCCCAGGAAATTCTGATGGAATAGGTGCAGATTCTGGAAGATGTAGAAAGCTTTCTGTGCAGGTTATTGTGTGTAGCTGCTCTATAGGAGTCCATATTTCAATACAAAGGGCTGAAAATGAGCATAACAGGTCCCTTTAAAAAAACAACATTGATTTAGAATGTCATAAACGGGTTTTCTATGCTCTAACTAATAACATTTAGAATTAAAAGAAAAAGGAATACTACTTTGCGGAAATTAACTTATGACCGTAATAAAGCAATAAAGAGTGTGGAGTGAGTTCAGATTGAGAACAAGTTTTGCTTTGTTCAATACTGAGCAAAATTTGTTCTCAATCAGAAATCACTCCACACTCTTTGTTGCTCTCTGGTTCTACCATATCTTACTTATTGTGTGAAAATATGGGCTAATAACTATAAAAGCAATCTTCACTCGCTAAATGTACTGCAAAAAAGGTCAGTAAGGATAATTCATAATACTAACTCCTTATTTCTAAAATCACAAATACTTCAACTTGCTGATATAGTTCATCTTCAAACAGCTAAAATAATGCATAAGACTAAAAATAAGCAATTAGCTAAAAATGTCATCCAATACTTCTCTACAAGAGAGGAGAAATATGATCTCAGGGAAGAAGTACATTTGAAACACTTCTATGCTAGGACTACGTTATGCTAGCCATAGCATTTCAGTATGTGGAATCAAACTATGGAATGGATTGAGTAAGGACCTCAAACAATGCACAACGATGAGCCAATTCAAGAAACAATACAAGCAGTTGATGTTTGCTAAATACAAGGATGAAGAGTCTTGAACCAGTCATGATGTGCTATATATATCACTATATTGACACTTACTATGGTACACATTATGGCATTGGATGCTCATATCACCTCCTACTTCCGTACGTGACAAATAGTAATAAATAAATAAATAAATAAATAAAGTAAAAAAAAAAACAAAATTATATTATGAAAGCAGGAAGTGAACAAATGTTCAGTTACAGTTAAACAGTTAGTGATTGTAAAAGTACCAGATGGAGGGGTAGGATTTAATAAGCTTTGCTTCTTCCTACTCCTTTTGGACATGTGGAACTGGGAACTGATTATGGGATGCACTCAATTGGAATCTGATGCATGTTCAAATGAAATAAAACCATTACCATTACCATTACCATTACCGTCGGGTCTGGAACCAAATAACCGTGGGATTACTGTAATGACAAAAACAGAGGTTCCACTGTATTTCACATTATTTTGTGCATATAAAACTATTGTTATTCGCTAGTCAAAAAAAATTGTTGATTTTCCTTCTGGAAAAATTGCTTGGGTTTTCGGTTTTAGTTTTCATTTTACCTTTCGAATCCAATCTAATTCACTACTTCATAGTGAAAATATAAAAAAAATAAATTTTAGTGCAGAACCTTTAAGTGGTTTTTTTTCATGTTTAGCGGTTGCCCATTTCAAAGTTTTTTTGATTATATACGTATATGATTTTGAAAGATATTCAGCTGAAGATGGCCAAGGTATGAGGGGCCAAGGTGAAATTAATGTTCCACCAGCCATCTTTATGAAATTTGTATGGTCCCTTTTCCGAACGGGAACCCTATTGATTTCAAAGTACATCCAACACAGCATGGCTGAGCTAGCTGAGACGCTCCAACAGTCTATATTCAATCCGTCTTATAAAACTCCTGCTAGCAGCTGATTCTGAAGGTTAGGCCATTTTCAAAAAGTTCTTTTGCACTTAAAAAAATAAATAATTTCACTTTAGTCATAAAGGTCGAGGAAGGTCGTGCCTGTACAACCACACACACACACACACACACACACACACATGCATACATATGCAGACATACACAGTGGAGCACACAAACAAAGCTGGGTTGGCCGGCACAAAGTGTTCACTCGTACAATTCCACACACATTCCCAAAATAGCGTCTCTGTGGAACGCCACGGTGCTTCCCTCCATGCCGGGGGATGACTCACAAAGCTTGCATGGGAAGCAATGATGACCAAAGTTAGTCCGTTTAGGACCAGCATGACTCACAAGATCCACTCGGACATGAAAAGCCACGTCTCGGCTAAATGCACGAGCGATCTGTTTGAAATGGACGCCAGGTTGTCACCAGGCAAACGGTCATCCTATCATTTTTGAGAGTCTTGTTGACGTCGTCAGGATACATAGTCACATGTCAGGAAGCCCCCCCCCCCCCGTTGTATTGCATTAGATATGACTAATTCACATTATGTCTTCTTTTCAAAATAAATGAATTAAGGACCAAACATTAGCTCATACATCTCAACAAACCATAGCAAACCCCAGATATTGTGAAAATGTACCTTCAGTATTGAGTATAAATGACCAGATCTACACTACCAATGTTGGGTCAAGATTGTCTGCACTCCATAAACGTGGACCTGCTGTATGTTACCACTCTTAGAGTTCATACACGGGAAGTCAGGGGTCTCCAGCTAGTAGTTCTCTGTCGGGTTTATTCATTTCCACAAAATTAGAAAGTGGGATTCAGCGGTTGATTGAAATATTGCAGAAATAGGTGCAGAATCTGGAATGTCTAGAAAGCTTTCTGTGCAGGCTACGGTGTGCAGCTGTTCTATAGGAGTCCACAACTCAATACAAAGGGCTGAAAAAGGAGCAAATGAATATTACATATTTCATGGAGAAAAAAAAATCCAAACCTCCACGGTCCTGTGTGAAAAAGTCATTGCCCAATACCAATCCTCTCCTCTGACAAGTGTCCTGCTTACAAGTGGGACATTTGTTCATTTTTGGCACACTGGGGAGAACACTTCGAACACTTACTATGTCATACTAGATCCTAAATTCTATCACATAAAGTTATGGCAGACAAAACAAATGTGTGGACAAAGTTTCGTTTTATTCATCTGTTTCCCCACTACTGTTCCTGTCGAAAAGGACAAGAGTTCCTTATGACTTTTTGTGATTGTCAAGGACTGGCAGATATTTTCTTCCACTGGACGACGGACGCTTCAACTCCAAATGCCAAAGTTACATTTTTACTGTCGGAAAATATGGGAGACAATACAGAAAATTGCGGAAAATAATCATAAGTGCTGGCCGTTTGATTGACGGCACCGGGCCAGCGTTGCCATCAGATTGATGGTTTGTTATGCTGGGTAATGTGGTATGAAGCTAATTTAATTAAATTTCATTTAATTTCATTCATTCATTCATTTTCTACCGCTTTTTTCCTCACGAGGGTCGCGGGGGTGCTGGAGCCTATCCCAGCTGTCTTCAGGCGAGAGGCGGGGTACACTCTGGACTGGTGGCCAGCCAATCACAGGGCACATATAGACAAACAACCATTCACACTCACATTCATACCTATGGACAATTTGGAGTGGCCAATTAACCTAGCATGTTTTTGTAATGTGGGAGGAAACCGGAGTACCCGGAGAAAACCCACGCATGCACGGGGAGAACATGCAAACTCCACACAGAGATGGCCGAGGGTGGAATTGAACCCTGGTCTCCTGGCTGTGAGGTCTGCACGCTAACCACTAGACTGCCGTGCTGCCCCTTTATTTTATTTTATTTTATTTTATTTTATTTTATTTTATTTTATTTTGTTTTGTTTTGTTTTGTTTTGTTTTGTTTTGTTTTGTTTTGTTTTGTTTTGTTTTGTTTTGTTTTGTTTTGTTTTGTTTTGTTTTGTTTTGTTTTGTTTTGTTTGGTTTGGTTTGGTTTGGTTTGGTTTGGTTTGGTTTGGTTTATTTTATTTTATTTTATTTTATTTTATTTTATTTTATTTTATTTTATTTTATTTTATTTTATTTTATTTTATTTTATTTTACTTTACTCAGACCCACCAGTTGATAATCACAGGATGTGTCCTGACAGACTGTGGTACTAATTCAAACAAATGTATACAAGGTGTGTATAAATATACAACATCCTTATTCTTTGTATTGGAGCGTCTAGTACCATTCCCTGAGCGTGGCTCCTCAGGTGGGAACACCAGGGTTCTGCTTGAACGAGTTCAAACAAACGCCTCCATCGAACACTTTGGTTTCTCTAAGAATGTTAAACTGAATGCAATGTATTTGCAAATAAAGGACTTGAACTCAGATTACGTGAGAATCAGCGCTATTGCTTCATACCACATTAATTTTATTTTATTTTATTTTATTTTTTTAAATTTTATTTTATTTTCATTCATTCATTCATTCATTTTCTATTTTATTTTATTTTATTCAATTTCTCTACAACACACTTGTGATGACTTGACATGTAATGAACATTTGGACATGAGCGTATTAATGTTTACAGGACAAAAACCTGCGTGGTTTGACTTAAATCAAGTGGCTTGCAGCTTAACGACCATTGGGAGATGCGGGTCTAATGCTGAGACCATCGGAGAGCCGTCCTACTATTCAATGCATGCTTACTGTATGTTGGAGAGTGAATACTTCCTCAGCTTCCGACCACAGTCACGAGTCCTGAGTATTTAAAAAGAAAATGACACAGCAGAACGAGATGCTCTTTAGTTCCACTTCCTGTTATCCTTGTAACCATGACAACAAAGCCGCAGCGTGTTCCCCCGAGCATATGTTTGTGTATTTACTTTTTTTTTGCCTCAAGCTCTTCAGGAAGCTGCTGTGAGTGAGTGGACTTGTGTTGCTGTTGTGTTGCTGTTGTGTTGTGTTGTTGAGGACAACAAGTCATGTTTCCTGCAAGAGGACCACCCATTGGTCTGTGATTACTAAACACTCCACTCTGTGCTGTATTAAAACCAGCAATTATCACAGTAAACCCCCTGGCGTCGCTCAGTGGCTGTTGGTCGGATCTTTGCAGAACAAAGTTCAAATCCAAATATTTAGGCCCTGTCCACACGTTGACAGGTATCTGATGAAACAAAGTTATTTTTCCACGATTACATCCACAGGAGACTACAGATTTGGGGAGAAATCTGGTTATGTGTTTGGGTACGGATGCAAAAAACTAAAGTTTTACTTTCCAAACGTCACCGCCTGCGACAGAAGTATGCTGTGATGTCACACATGCAACCTGTGTTTACATCAGAAACAACATGGATGCCCTGAGAAGTGTGTTGGTTGTAGCTATTGTTCCAATGCTTGTACATCATTATTACCTCCACCAAGGAGGGTATCTTTTTCATGTCTTTTGCACTAATTTGAGATTTTATGGGAAACTCTGACTATTAAAGGTCTAGATCAGGCGTTCCCAAACTTTACCAACTCAGGGCCCAATTGAAAATCTAAAAAACGTCTGCGTCCCACCTTTGTCCTATAAACAGTACATAGACGAAATGCTGCGTTCTCAGAGCACTTAACCTATTATTATTATTATTATCATCATCATCATTATTATTAATAATAATTATATTATTTTATAATATTTTTATATTATAATTTATTATATTATATATATTTATTATATTAGGAGACCAGGGTTCAATTCCACCCTCGGCCATCTCTGTGTGGAGTTTGCATGTTCTCCCCATGCATGCGTGGGTTTTCTCCGGGTACTCCGGTTTCCTCCCACATTCCAAAAACATGCTAGGCTAATTGGTGACTCCAAATTGTCCATAGGTATGAATGTGAGTGTGAATGGTTGTTTGTCTATATGTGCCCTGTGATTGGCTGGCCACCAGTCCAGGGTGTACCCTAAAAAACAATATTTTCAAAAATGAATCACATTTTTAATGACTTCTCATGGCCCACACTTTGGGAATCACTGTTAAGATGATCTAGATAAGAAATCTTTAATCCTGGGAGGAGGTGTGCAGGTCTCTAAGTGGTGTCTTCTTTTGTTTTTGTAGAACTTTCCACATCTTCAGAAAGTTGATAGTATTGTTAGCTTGGCGTTCAGTCTTCCACCAGTTGTTGCATGGGAGCGTGGAGGACAGGATGTGGAATGCCGCTAGTCGGGCGGAGGATTCCCCTCGGAGTGCGGAGGAAGAAGGAAAGGGGGGAGGGGAGAACTAGATTCCAAGTCTGGTTTGCAGTGGGAAGGAAGCGCTCACGTTCCTGTTTGTTCACATTATGGGATGGCAGGCGGGGGTGACGAGTCGGGGGGGTTACACGAGGTCCTCCGGGGTCGTTCCCTCCTCTCATCGCATTCACAGCTGCTGGGGCCGGGCTGCGTGGGAGGACAGTGAACTCCCATGATGCACTCCTTGAGGCATGCAGAAGACCTAAGACAGAAACTTGACCGCAGAAGTCAGAGACAGCAAGTTGCATAATGTTTTATTGGGCATATGCTAACAAATATGTATACAGTAAATAAAATGACATTTTAAGTGGCGCACAAGTGTAAAAAGACATCTTATTAAAAAAGACATCTTACTGCTAACTTCTTCCGCCATTTGTCAAGTTGTACAACACAAAACACTGTCAGTGTGACCCACTGAACCGATTTGACATCTGATATCAGTCAAACAACACAAAGACACACACGAGCGAGATAACAAGTCCAGCATCAGCAGTGCATCACCACGCTGGCTGTTTTTGCTATTAATAACAAACCTGCATTTCCCATTGGAAAGGATGCTGCCGCTTCCTCTCCTCACTTCAAAAACAGGATGTGTGCTTCTCAAGTCAGGCGCTCCACGTTTAGGAAGCCTGGAAATGTTTCCAAACTCTTCTTAGCGCCATGAACTCCAAACGACGAGACTCTAAACGTTCTCCACATGATGCAACTTGTGAGCCAAGACAAGCATTGAAAGACGGTTTGATGTCAAAGATAAAGTATTGATTTTACTTTAGAGGAGCACAGCTGAGGTCAGATGTTTCAGCTTTAGTCCTTACACATTTATCTCCTCAAGCTGAGAGGTGGCGAGGGAGGAAGATAAATGGAACACTGCCCCAACGTCAATGAATGAGCAGCTCCAACTGAGATGTACACGAGACATCAGCTTCTTGGACACACTGGAGGTCAGCGAACAGGAGGTTACTGATTGGGAGGGGATAAAGGTGTGGATCAGAGACATGTTCAATTTTGGCAGTTACAGCCCACTTGCATTGGGGCCAGGAGTTCGACCTGTAATTAAAATAACTGAAACTGAAAAGCCACCAATGTGTAGTATTTTGCAATGTACATTACTGCCACCTACAGGAGTGGAGTCAATGGGAACATCTGATGGCCACAGACACAATGGAACCTCGTTTAGCGTATGTTCTGGTAACGTATAATATGATATACAATAGGCTGCACGGTGGTCGGGTGGTTAGCGCGCAGACCTCACAGCTAGGAGACCAGGGTTCAATTCCACCCTCGGCCATCTCTGTGTGGAGTTTGCATGTTCTCCCCGGGATAGGCTCCAGCACCCCCCACGACCTTTGTGAGGAAAAGCGGTAGAAAATGAATGAATGACGCGCGTCACACAAATATTCCACAAACCTCCTCTTTTCTTTGTTTTTTTCTATTGATTACGGCTGCAGAATTACCCACAATGGATAAGCGGTATAGAATGGATGGATGGATGGAGCCACAAAAACAAGTGCCAGCTTCTTTGATATGGAAGCCAGTGTTGTGCTTGAAGGAGTTCAAAAGAATGGATTTGTAAATACAGAACTTGAACATGAACTCATTCAGATTATGTGAGAATCAGCGCCAATGTTTAGGTCCAATTATCACCTGAGTGATAGTAATATCTGCGATATCTGCACTCCTGCTGCAACAGCATGTTATTGTCACTGCCCACATTTCACCAGCAGGCATTACGACACAGGAAGTACTCAACTTCCTTCACACTGCATTACCCATGAAGCACTGTGTACACTCGGATAACAATCCGGGAATTCTTAAAGGGCACCTATTCTGCTCATTTTCATCCATTTGTATTATGTTGTGGACTCCTATAGAGCGGCTCCAGACAATAACCCGTACTGAAAGCTTTCTTGATCTTCCAGATTCTGCGGCTGCGGTCCATCAGGGCCAAAACCTCACGCCACAAGAACAGTTTCTTCCCGTCTGCTATCAGCCTCATCAACAAGGCCCGGAACCCCCCCCCCCGACACTCCTTTCTCTAGGTACGCCCACTTTGCTGTGATTGGTCCCACCTTAGGACTTCCAAATACGTAGCTTGGTGTTTACTAATTGATTTCATTCATTCATTAATTTTCTACCGCTTTTCCTCAAGAGGGTCGCAGGGGTGCTGGAGCCTATCACAGCCGTCTTCAGGCGAGAGGCGGGGTACACCCTGGACTGGTGGCCAGCCAATCACAGGGCACATATAGACAAACAACCATTCACACTCACATTCATACCTATGGACAATTTGGAGTGGCCAATTAACCTAGCATGTTTTTGGAATGTCGGAGGAAACCGGAGTACCCGGAGAAAACCCACTTATGCACGGGGAGAACATGCAAACTCCACACAGAGATGGCCCAGGGTGGAATTGAACCCTGGTCTCCTAGCTGTGAGGTCTGCGGGCTAACCACTCGAACGCCGTGCTGCCGAATTGATTTCATTGCATGAAAAAAATTGCTATATGTTGTGGCTTGTTTTCAGGGTGTGAATAAATAACAAGTATAGGTTAAAAAGCATAAATAAAGAAACCATTTTATATTGTTCTCCAATTCCACTAGGACAACAGAGAATTGTCAACAGTGACCAACTTTAGGTGGTGATGGAATCTCATAGTTTTCTTTTAAAAACAAAGATTGTCTTCCATTCTCACTTTTCACCCCAAAAAATTGAAACCAAGGTTCCACTGTATTAAGTCATGTTGGTCCTCGCTGGAGCTGTGAGCTGGTGGAGGTGTGCCTAATGAAGTGTCCAGCGTCCATCGGAGACAACAAGACGCATGTTGTGACTCTCCTGTGCCATCCTACTGAGCAAGTAGAGGACACGTCGTGCAGCTCATTGATACGCTTCACAGTGCATCGGTCAAGGAAGCAGGCGGGCCGCTGGTTGCACTCACAGCCGACCGTCATGAGATGAAGATGACTCATCATCAGCTGTGAGCACGCACACACACACACACACACCAAATTAATACCATGATTGCAGTTGAACATCACATACTTACTGTATAAAGTGATTGCACAACACTGCCTCTGGTTGCTAAGGTAACCCTTGTGCTAAACTGAAAAGACCCAAAATTTTGTTGGAGTAGTTCAGTAATAATTAGATTCAAATCATCCCAAAATTTTGAAATAGTGTTGAAAGACTTCTGTGTGTTTAAGTGTAAAAAGAAGCTATCAAACAAATTGAAGTCTTTAAACCAATCATTTTGCGTTAATATTAATTGCAATTAATTGATTTTATTTTTGAGGGCTGCACGGCGAGTAAGTGGTTAGCATGCAGACCTCACAGCTAGGAGAACCAAGTTCAATCCCACCCTCGGCCATCTCTGTGTGGAGTTTGCATGTTCTCCCTGTGCATGCGTGGGTTTTCTCCGGGTACTCCGGTTTCCTCCCACATTCCAAAAACATGCTAGGTTAATTGGCCACTCCAAATTGTCCATAGGTATGAATGTGAGTGTGAATGGTTGTTTGTCTATATGTGCCCTGTGATTGGCTGGCCACCAGTCCAGGGTGTACCCCTCCTCTCGCCCCAAGACAGCTGGGATAGGCTCAGATCCTCATGAGGATAAGGGGTATAAAATGAATGATTTTATTTTCTACAGGACATCACTAAGGTTGTTCCATGTTACCATCCGTGCAAAGAGCGCACACAAGCTCGCAGTTCAAAGTGGTACATCACCTGTGACGTCACTTTACACACAGACACACACACCTTGGCGCTCTTATCTCTGCCCGCCATTCATTTCCTCCTAGCTTCTGTTGTTGCTCTCCTGAGACGCACAGATCCACAATGCATCGCAGCGCCGTGATCTCTGCTCCCTGCTGAGGATGATGATGCTGGTGAGTCATCTAATGCATAGGTTCCCAAAGTGGGGTACAGATTGCACTACAGGGTTTGTGAATAAACATTGAAATTGACATTTACACACTGAGATATACGTAGTTGCGCTCGAACACCTTACGTGAGCCACCACAGCCGGTAGAACAGTGCAGAAAAAGGTGACAGCATGAAGTTGTTCATTGTTCTGTGTGCATTAGATGAACAAATAAGTAATGTGATTATGTGATTATTACATTGTGCATTAAAAGTGTCTTTGAGATTTTTTAAGCTCATTTACAGCAGTGGTTCCCAATTGCCATCGGGGATACGTGAATGAAAAAAAAATTAACACCTAACACTGAACATTACGAGTGCACCGGAACGCCTCACAGTGTGAGAAAGAGTGGCACTTTGTTCCTTGCTCTGTGCTCATCATATGAACAAATAAGTACATTTGAATGATGACTTTGTGCATTAAGAGTGTTTCAAGAGTTCGGATTTATTATTTATTTCATTTAAATTGGTGGTCCAATGAATCACCGCACAGGATTGCTTATACACTCTACAGCAGGGGTCTCAAACTCGCGGCTGGTTTGAGGCCCCCACCTTGATATGAAAGTTTAATGTTTGATATGGATGCTGTATGGTATCATGTACCCAGAAATGACAGCTTTAAGCTGTGTGCACACCGGACACAATTGACGCGATTTTGTTCCCAGATGTAACGATGCTAACTTGCTAATTAGGTAAAATGGTTAAGTTTTATTAATGTTCATGTTAAATAAATGTTAATACTGTTCATTTGAATCTGAAAAAAAAAATCTCTACCCACCAACTACATGTGGTTTCTTAAGTTTTTCTTATTTGCTGTTTTATTATTTTATTTATTTATTACTGATTGATTGATTTTCTTGATTTTGATTTATTTATTTTTCATCTTATTTTGTGTAGTAAATAAAAATTAAGATATTTGAGAACAGTGGAATGTTTTATCAGAGCTTTTCTTGTGGAAAACCGAAACCCAAGCACTGAAAAGGTGTAGGGCAGGGTGGGCAAACTACGGCCCAGAGGCCACATCCGGCCCGCCAAGTGTTTGAATACGGCCCGCCCGTTCTTTCCAAAGTATTTTATTTACACTCAACATACAACCTGGCATAATAATAATAATAATAATAATAATAATAATAATAATAATAATAATAATAATAATAATAATAATAATAATAATAATAATAATAATAATAATAATAATAATAATAATAATTCACTTTACATCAAATAAATGATGCCAAAGTGCACATGTAACAGATTTGCATGACACACAGGTGGACTGTTACGTGTAAAATATATAGTCTGGCCCCCCCTGTCAATTTTGTTAAATCAATGTGACCCGCAAATCAAGTTTGCCCACTCCTGGTATAGGGTATAGCAGAAGCAAAAGCATTGAACACAGTTATTTTATTTTTTTCTGTTTTTAATAAATGCGTTTTTTTAGGGACCCAAGCTCCAGTGGCCCTCAGGTAAATTGAGTTTGAAACCCCTGCTGTACAGTATCACACCTGTCACTGTAAGTCGAGATTCACCCAAAAATGAGGTTTTATTTCAGATCCTATTAAGAATGGGGTTTTGGTTCTGTTCGAGATGGGACATCATGGACAGATTCCAGTCAGATAAAGGACATTGGCTTGTGCCTTTTATATTCCGGATCAAAACCAAAATTATGCATTCATGTGCATCAGATAACTCATCCGATAGTTGCCGATGGACACTTGTACATCACAGCAAACACACACATGCATTTTATAAATGATATTTGCAAAACCAACCACGTTTTGCTCATTACTAAATGTACCACTTATAACAGACATCAGTAGCCACGTTTACATGAGGAGTTTTTCCTCTTTCCGAATTACCTTTCTGAAAACAATGGTATCCATGGAAAGGAATATTCCAATCTCGTCTACATGTGTCGCTATAATCAAACAAAATAGTCAATGGGGCATGCCCAGTAAAACGGAAACATCAACATCACGTGATACCGGCTTCCCCGAGTTTTTCTTTCACTTGTTTCTTTCACGTATTGAAATTTAGTTTGGATCCAAAACAAAGTTTCCTTAGCAGTCCAGTGCCGATTGCTGGCCTCCATTTTTAAAAGTGAAGAACGTCTGGATCTGCGTGTTACGTCATATCTGAGCATGCGCTGAAAGAACGCACCCGGGATAAATTTAAACAGGAAAAGATCAAATTCAATCTTGCTAATATTTTATAATTAAACTCAGGACATGTTTTATATAGATATATATTTTCTTTTTTAATAAAAGTGGACTTGTGAATGGCGTATAGAAGGGTTTAGATTCTGTTCCACAGATGGCGCTAATGCACACGAAAGCTGCTTGCCAACCGCCAATAAACAACAGAAGAAGAAAAACACCACGAAGAAGAAGGCACCCTGACAACTTTCCTTTTGAGCGGGTACAAGATACCTCAATCGGATTGGGCAAAGGAATATTCCACCCCTGGGAATCCCATTATATATTCATTGGGATTGTCACTTTTCTTTGGGAATGAGGTGTATACAAAGGTTACATTCTTTCCGTTTGAGCAAATAAACCCAATGCAATTGGAATATTTGGCTCCATGTATACGTGGCTACTGTTAAACAAACCTTTGGACAGATACTGCTGTATCAAGATTGGTAAACGTTCCTCTTCAAGTTGCTATGAAATTAATATGCATATTTAAAACATAGCCATTCTGAGTGGACAAAAATGTGGAGCTCAAAATAAGTCTATTCGGCGGTCCGTGAACACACCATGTGTGCCGCAGATTGAGACTTTTGTGTAATAGTTTATCTGCCGCTACACAAACAGACGTGTATTTTCCATTCTTCCTTTTAACCCGTCCTTGTTCATGAATGTAAATACTGTATGTACATTAGAGGTTAGATTGAATCATGTTAGCTCTGTGCATTTTTGCATCCCATGCTGCATTTGTTAATTTTGGGTCAGCAATAAGCCTTGTATTGAAAACATATTCCTTATTGATTTCTGTACATTATGTGCTTTTGTTTTCATAATTATTACATTTACGTGTAACATTAGTTGCATTGCACTGATTATTTCCATGTTGTTGCAAACCAAAGCAAAGATCGGTTCACTACATCTTACCACCGCTTCAAAATTACAAATAGTAGCCTCTGTGTGCAGTTGAAAAGTAAGACATAATGTAAAAGTAGTAATACATCAAACGTGTTTCATTATGTGTTTTTTTAAGTGTGCATGAGTACTCAGTACATGACTGTACATGACTCAGATGGCTGAAAGTGTACACCGCTGTGAAAAGTTTGTTCTAATGTATACACAACACAGATGGATGATGACTCACCCTACAACTATTTATGTCAATAAACATGCTCGCCAGACACTTCATTAGGTACACCACGTAGAGCCATATTGATTTCTTAATGCATTGATGTGTGACAAATAAAATCAAATAAAAAGATTAAGATTTGACTTTTTAACAGTGCGTCAGGAATTCTAGCACATTTGGTTACCACGAGGTGTAACTCACATGTGGGATGCTGCTGTTTGGGAAGGCGTATCCATGGCTATGGTGTACGCGGCGAGCACATGCTAATATGTGTGTGTCTTAACTCATGACTCCTGGGCTCGCTTTGGACCGGCTGAACTTGGCCAGTGACGATATGATTTACAACACAATAATAAACAAAGCCAGAAAGCTGCTGGAAATGTGTGACTTTTCACCATAAACTTTCATAGTTTATAGTCTTAAAGTCATCAAGTGCACATTAACGTTAATGGCGTGGCTGGGGAATACACGCTCATCATGTACTGCACATGTACTACACACTACTGTAATAATCAAAGGTCCTATTTTATTTGTTATCCGGTGCTTCCATTCAAACGGTCTCACTGCGTGTACGTATTTTCGGATGGGCGGTTGCATCATGTTGCTCTGTGGTGTTCGGAGAAGACTGAGCGAGACGTTCACTGTCACTTTAATCTAATCAGGAGAATGCTAAAGTACATGTGGAAGCAAAGCAGGCAGTTAATGTCATTTCTTCATGATCGAGTCCACATCATCATCATAAAACCTCTTCAAGGAGTTCCTGCAGAAAAAAAGCTTGGGTAAGAACTGTGTTGGCACCAACCAACATGGATGTAATAAAGTCTACATTTGCAAATTCACCTAAAGCAAAGTGTGACAGATGACAGTGTGTGCTAAGGACTCGATAGAAAGATAGAACAATAGAAAGCTAGTCATCCATCCTCCATTGGTGCTGCTTTCTAGCAAGTTCTCTCCTTTCTCTAAAGCACAGACAACAATTGTGACTTGGTGAAATACTACAAGCTTAAAGCCTGAACACATTTGATGTCCTTGTCCTAATGAAGCACAAATCAAGATGTCGCCCTATTGCCTCTTGATTAGTATTCATCTTGCTCTGCTCGCACTGATCATTCAAATGGAAGTGGGGGAAGGGGGGGGGGTGTCTGTCGTCCGAACACTGCTGGAAGAGTGCCATTGTGTACTTATTACATCATCACTGTGTCATTTTAAAATATTGTATTGGAAACCAGTGCACTTGTTCTGCGTTCCTACTTCCACAGGATACATATTGCATACGACACATGATGCCATATTCTGATGTTTGGTTACAATCTTATCCATCACATGAGCCGCTTGACTGAAACTTTTTACAAATAATTTTCTGAAAAAGAATACTTTAATTATATTAGGAGCAGGAAGCATGAAGTGAACAAATGTAACAGTTAGTGATTGTAAAAGTACCAGATGGAGGAGTAGGATTTAATAAGCTTTGCTTCTTCCTACTCCTTTTGGACATGTGGAACTGTGAACTGATTATGGGATGCATTCAATTGTAATCTGATGCATGTTCACATGAAATAAAACCATTACCATTACCATTACAGATTCGTCAACTTTTGCCTACATCTGTGAGTACGTTTATCCAAGTCTCGCACAGCAAAACTGAAAATAGTTACGACTGCTGATCATCACTAGCAAGACAAGCTAATCGTTGCTAATGCCGGAAGTCCAAATTTATTGACTAACGAAAAAACAGCTTCTGTCTCAAATGGCAACGAGGACGTGGAAGAGTGCCAGCAACTGAGTATCATATGAGGACTAATAACAATGCTGAAGGACATTAGGAAGGAGAACACAAAATGATGACATAAGAAGTCAACCAAAGTTGACAGCAGCCATGTTAAAGAATTGAAGGATGATATTGGAACACTTTGCATAAATTAGGATGGCAGAAAAGGTGGACATTTTAGAGAAGCAGAATGATAAGCAGGACCAGATCAAATCACAAATGATGTTGAGAGTGGATGATTTGGAGCAGAGCTGAATGATGTGATTGTGACTGGGCTTCACATTACATACTGAGGACAGAGGAGTTGTTTTGCTGCCTTTCTGAAACCCACTCGGAATGGGCCTTGGACTGCCTCAAGTTCTCAGGTTTTGGACAGGTGTGATACTATAAGTCTGATGGTCCTCACAGTCCAAGGAAGTCCAAGGAATGCTCAGGTCATTTGTAAGGTATGCTCAGACACTTAAAAATGAGGAGGAACATTGAACACGTCTACATGGACGGGCATCTCATCCAACGCAACAACATTGCCAAACAAGTACACAAATTATGAAAGCAGGAGACAATTCAAAGCACTTGGAGTGCCAAAATCTAATAGGAGAACCGGAGAAAGAACATGTTGTCAAAGGCATCAAGGAGATGGACACCTTTTGAAGGTTTCATCATCTCTACATGCTCAGCAAAGACAACAGAGACATACAACAGATGGAACGATGAAATGTCAATTGTAAAATATTTGGAACATTTTTGTCTATTAGTTCTATGAGTTTATTCTATGAGCTGATCTTGCTTTTGTGTGTTTACAGTTTACTTTATATTCAAATGAGACTGAGGAGTGAGTCCACTTCTTTCTTTCACTGTTCTCTCATTCAATTATTACCTTTTGCAGGTAATAAATTGGCTAAAATTGTCTTATAGTTCATATACAGTGCCAACTGTTGCTTTGGCATGCACTTGAAACACCCCCAGAGAGAAAAGAGTTTTGTTATTTTCTAAAATACCAGTAATAAATATATATTATCAGAGAGGTAGGTATATTAATTCACATGGTACATAACACTGAAAAAATTATGCTTTTACTACAACCAGCAAAGTAATCAGATGTCAGATTAATAAAAATGACTTGCAGATTTCCAAAATGCAAAATTCAAAGGTGTCTCCGTGCCAGTCTCTCGCTATGTCCGAGTTGGGCTCTTGAGTGCTCAGCCTGCCGGTGCTCCGTGGAGGTTCAGCAGGCTGTGCTCTCTCTCCACTCCCAGCTCTTACTTCCGGGTTGTTGTTGCATTTATATAGCGCCCTAAAAATAGCATCCGGACGGCCCAATGAGCAGCAGGAGTTGCTCCTGAATCTAAACCAATCAGAAAGGGCTAGTGGCTATGGCTGACGCCCGTCATTGGCCCAATCAGCAGAGGGAGGCGGACTCGTTCGTCCTGCAAGCCGATTGGCTGCTGCAGTCAGGTGGTGCATGTTCGTGTGTAGAGGGGAGTGTGAGGAGGAGGGTGAGGAAGGGGGACTAGGGTGAGTTCAGAGGAGCTTACAGACTGGAGCAGACCTCCTTCAGTCGTATTTCAGATTTCCTCCTGTCGTAGTCAGTGTGCTCTCTAGAACCTCCATTGGGAGCGCGCACTCTGGCCATACATGCTGACACTTGTCCGCTGGTGAGATGGACGTCATTCCCATGTGCAGCATCTTCCAGGAGCTCCAGATTGTGCATGACACCGGATACTTTTCAGCGCTACCGTCACTGGAGGAGTACTGGCAGCAGGTAAGACCCGGTCCTGGTTCTGACAGCTAGAACGCGCGCAACAAACGGCCAGACTGCTCGCAGGCCATGCGAAGCGCACAAGCCGAACTTTTATGTCAAGTCATTGGCGCGCGTGCGTGAGCTTGTTGAAACTTTGCATGCTTTGATCTGTCACGCACGCACGCGCATACGCTGACAGCAGGCGCGTGCACGTGAGAAGGCACTTTTTATGAAAAGTTGAAAAGTTATGTTAGTCGTGAAACCGTCCGACGTAGACTTGCAGCTCAGCGGACCCGGAGCCGATTTTCAGCGGTGCAAGAATGCCACTTCCCAGCCCAGTGATGCTCGCCATAGCCGCCTCGGGAGTCAAAGTCGCTCGTCATTCCACAACATTCCAGCACACATGGCTAAGATTCCATGGCTGAAGGCGTTCAGAGACGTGGACGGGAATGTTGCTGCAAACGCCACTAATGAGTCATGTGACTTGTGGAGGTGGAATTTGGCTGGACTGACAATAGCAGCAGCTTCCAAAGCCCACACACGTCCCAAAGTGGATCTTGCAGTATTCATGCCAGAGCTTTTTATGGACCCCCCCCTCCCCACCCCCCTACATGAACCAGACCCCCCCTCTTCTGGTCCCGGGTGTGCTATGTTATTTCTAGCCATGCCTCCAAATGCATTATTAAATCCACATTATGCTGAATAATTGATGCAGCTAAAAGATCTACAAGCACTTCGCCAAGCCAACAGGGGTATGGGATGGGCATGTAGCATATGTAAATTTCATGACTATCCCCAACACGCTGACACACACACACGCATGTACTTGAATGCGCTGGGGAGGAAACATGGAGCTTGTGGTCTTCCTGGTTGGACCTCAAGAGGACACAAACAAAACACAATGTTCCTCATGGAGGATGTTTTGTCTTCTCTGGAAGACACTTAGGAAGGGTCATAGTGCAGCTAGCAAATGTGGATTAAGTGCTCCATCACGGATGTCACAACTTTTTCAAGAAAAATTAAAGGATCGGGTATCAAAGATGCTAAACGCAAGCCAATAATAGCTAATATAGAGTATGCAGATATCTGAACTAAACGTACACACATTAGCTTTGTGTTATAGCTGACCAAACAAATGAATATAATATCTAACTGTATTTCTCATAAATAATCATTTAATTTATACCATATGCCGAGGGACTATAAAAATTAAGCTGTATGCCAAAAATGGTCCCAAGTCCGCATTTTTAACACCGCTTACTTAATTGCAGCATGTAACTACCAAGCAAAGATGATATGCAGGTAGACAAATGTCCAAATGAATCAGGTGATTACAGTATATAAACAAGTTTATACACATTTGACTACATTTCCTTGATTAATTACTCAGGAAAACATGAAATACTGACTGATCAATGCAATGCTAATTTTCAATTGTTGTTTATTATTCTTCAAAATGTGAAGCTGTAACTGATGCCATGTTGTATATTTTTAGACAGCAAACAACAGTACCCCTGCTGGTTAGAGCCAAGTACTGCACTCCATTTGCCCTCCTTTGCGTCTAGCGTGAATGAACGTGTTATTCCTACAACTTTATTGACATAGTAATGTGTAATGCAAGTTTGATATTTCCCTTCATTTTGCGAAGTTGTTTATATAGTTTGAGCCGAATAGGTCAATAGCGCTATCTAGAGTCGTGGAAGCACACTTGCATTGGTCTTCTAGTAAATGAATATCGTTCCAGTGCATGTATGCTGGGACACCACTCTGCATGGCATGGAGATGTTGTGAGGAAGATGGAGTGAGCATTAAAGTGACCTCTATGTCTTGTTGTCTAGACATGTTTGGAGCTGGAACGCTACCTCCAGAGCGAGCCGTACGTGTCGGCTTCAGAGCTCAAGTTTGAGAGTCAGGAGGATTTATGGAGCAAGCTGATGTTGGCTTGCGGCGACAAGAACGCCGACCCAAAGCTCATCAAGGAGGAGGAGGACCACCAGCACCTGGACGTGGGCTGCTTCCACTCGGATGCCAGCAGCGAGGCGTCGGACAGCTCCGAGGAGCTCTCTCCTGCCCTCGACTTCCCCTCCGGTTCCTTGGTGGACATTCTTGGTGATGGCGCCGAGGATCTGAGCGCCACTGTCATTGGCACGCCGCCGTCCTCGCCCGAGCTGGCCAAGGAGGGCCTGCCGGGGCAGGCGTGGGCCGGCGTACAGACTGTGCTGCATGCTGCCGGGAAGGGCAGGACAGGTGGCGGCGGAGGAAGTGGCGGTGGCTTGGAGAGGGCGGGGCTTGCCAGTGGGGAGGCGTCGCCTGACGGAAGGAGGCGTGTCCACAGGTGTCTGTTCAATGGATGCAGGAAGGTGTACACCAAGAGCTCACACCTGAAAGCACACCAGCGCACGCATACAGGTACACGCTGACAACACAACTCGCTAACAACCAAAATATTGTGCCTTTTCTTTGGAATGTGGGAAAGTTAAATGTTCCAACTTTGGAGGTAGTGCCGGAGGTGGAGGAGCAGCTGTGTGGAAGTGTACCCCGGCATTTCGAACATGACATTCTCTTATCCTGCGCTGTCAGACATGGAATTTATAGGTCACGCAGTCATGTAATTATGTGATTACGGAATTCCGTGTCACATATGGGACACAAAGGAATGTCCTACTTTTCTGGGTTCTCTAACAAATAAATGTCGGAATCTCTGTCACTATGTTTGGAGATTCCTGTCCTGACAGCAAGGATTAGAAGTAAAAGGACAAAAAACACAGAATTCCCCCCCCAAATGCTTCAACATAAAGCACTTGAAATATTTTCCAGTGGAATGCCCTCAAATGCCCACTCCAGGAACGTGACATGATGTCATGGAGTGGACGAGTTAGTTCTTTAGAGGCAAACAGAGGATGTGTATCCTGCAAACACATCAATACAGCTCACATTTCATCCTGGGAACGCCTTACACGGAGGGGAAAAAGGGAATCTGGCATTTGTCTGGGTTCAAATGTGAGCAGTTTCCCTCGTCACCTTCGACCCCTGCCAAGCTGTTTACAGTCGTGCTGCACATTAGCGGAGGAAGTGGCATT
Source organism: Doryrhamphus excisus (assembly GCF_030265055.1). Taxonomy (NCBI): domain Eukaryota; kingdom Metazoa; phylum Chordata; class Actinopteri; order Syngnathiformes; family Syngnathidae; genus Doryrhamphus; species Doryrhamphus excisus. Next base: position 33,276,379 of record NC_080466.1, read on the forward strand.
CCTAGCATCCTTCCCCGGCCATGAGAGGCCCCCACACACTATTAATGGGAAGCATGCACACACACACACACACACACACGTGTTACATAAGCTGACGGCTTGTTTTCCTCAGCTAGCATTAGTCAGAAAGTTGTCTTTGCACGTTGAAGAGCAGGAAAACAAAAAAGACACAAAATTACTATGCTATACTACTACTACTACTACTACTACATTCTTGTTGTCCTGTTTTTTTTCAATTTAAAGAAGTAAAATAAACAGGAAAAAAGTGCAAAACCCCAAACAAAATGGAGGTTTTCCTTTTACATAGTTATTTGCGAACAAACAAGCACAGTGTTGAATACAGAAGTACACTAAACTTAAGTAATATTTTTTTAATTTAACGGTCCTTAATATTCAATTACATTTTTTAAAACTTAATTACATATGATTTTGTGTTATAATTTTAATTACTGGTATTATTAAATTTCCATTTTTATGTTTTTATTTTAATACAAATTAGTGTTTATTTATATAACACATTGTATTATTTATTTTTCTTTGTATTTAACAGTTTTGACAGTTTATTACTGTTATTATTCACTTTTTCCATTTTTATTTAACATTAACATTTATATTAACAAATATTGTTTGTTGATTCAGCATTCCTCTTTTTCTCTCATTTTAGTGACTGTCATTGTTCGCTCTTATAGTTTTATCTATTTCACACTTTAATGCTTTTTATGATGTATTTTTTATGTATTAACACTTTTTCCCTTCCTTGTTTTTTCTTACACCTTTAACCTATTAAATCATTTAGCTTTAATCTCTTTATAGTGACTATAGTGACTTATTTTAATTGTCTTTCTTTCCATCAGTGCATAATTCATCTATTATTTCCTCTTCCTATTAGAACACTTGAATATTGAAAGAGGAAGCTTTTAAAGAAAAAATGTAAGACATAAATGATCCACATGTAAATCAGATTGAATTCAATTGAATTGTGCCATCACGTGACCTTCTTTAACGTAACTTTGGTTCCCAAAGAAGCTAGCATGACGACATGACACTCTGAATATCTGCTCTAAATGTTGTTGTGTTTTTTTTGGTTCAGGTGAGAAGCCGTACAGGTGCTCATGGGAAGGCTGCGAGTGGCGTTTTGCGCGAAGCGACGAGCTGACGCGTCACTTCAGGAAGCACACTGGAGCCAAGCCATTCAAATGCAGCCACTGCGACAGGTCAGACGCCATCTTTGTTTGCAGTTTTGGGAGATGATCTTACCTCTGTTGATGTTTGGAATCAAACTCTGCGTTAAATGTTCCATGACTTCCAAAGCGTGATGTTGTTGGTGGTGAGGTGACAGAATAGAGGTGTCAGATGGAGGAGGCTGCGGTGATGGATGGCAACCGAGGTCAAGCAGTTGAATCAAAAGAGTCATTCACTGTTTGAATCCACAATGAAGCCTGAGGAGGGGCAGGTTAGCGTCCACTATGTGGTCCATAAAGACTTTATCAACGCCCAGTCATGTGTCATTGCTTGGAAACAGAAGGTTTCTGCCTGTTTGGCCTTCACATTCATCACTCTCTACGGGCTAGCATAACATTTACCTAAAAGCTGCCTTACAAATATACAAAACGTCTCTGTTTGCTTAAAGTCAGATAACACGAAGGCATGCATTTGTCTGCCGCTGCACTTTATAATGGAATGTTCTAGATGGGTATAAGAGATGATGAACACTGTATTCAGAAGTAACCCATGTAGGCGTGAATACTGCACATGCTGCATGTGAAAGCAACAAAATGCTGCGTCTCCAGTGGTGACTTGCATACATGCACTTAGTCTTTTGAGTGCAAAAGTTGGCTCACACTGACAAGTACGATAATTGCAGTGTGCTGCAAGCGGTCAAAATGGTGAGTGTGCTGTGGTGGACACTTAGCATCCTCAATCGAAGTCCTTTTTGGAATTACGGATGATGGTCATTAATGGATTCGGAATTGGCACACAATTTAACTCATTCAATCCCAGACGTTTTTTCAAAAGATCTCAGTACCGGCCATTTTTGACTGAACTTTAACCAAGCTACAATGATATTGTTATTATTTATCTGGTGGACTAACACGATGCCTCGCTAGCCGCTAGTGTCAACGTCACTCACAGACGGAAGAGTGGATACCAAGCTCATAATTCTGCTACAAAGACTCAACAAGATGCTCGTTTGCCATCAAAAGTTTTTACCTGCAGACTGGAGCACACGTCTTGTGCTGGAAGACACAGCCATCTGATGTTTCTGTTGACAGACGTAGGGCTAAATCAATGTGCCTAGGAAAGAAGTTTGGATAATGCTTTAAATTATTAAAATATGACAAGATACTGTAAGTATTACACATTATTATCAATGTACTTGTTAATGCATGATCACAGCATGTACAGGGATATCAAACGATAAACGTTGTTAGTTTTTTCAGAGGGCTTCCCAATGATGTGCATTGTTAGCAAGCTCATGTTTTCCCTCGCTACAATACACAGAAAAAGGAATTATGAGTTCATGTTTCACAAAAGGGTTGTCAATGATGGGCAGAATTCCAAAATGGTTCAGTCCTTCAAGGCATTTTAAATAATAAAATATGTTGGAAGAAGCTGCACGGCGGACGAGTGGTTAGCACACAGGAGACAGATAAGAGACCCGAGTTCAATTCCACCCTCGGCCATCTCTGTGTGGAGTTTGCATGTTCTCCCCGTGCATGCGTGGGTTTTCTCCGGGTACTCCGGTTTCCTCCCACATTCCAAAAACATGCTAGGTTAATTGGCCACTCCAAATTGTCCATAGGTATGAATGTGAGTGTGAATGGTTGTTTGTCTATATGTGCCCTGTGATTGGCTGGCCACCAGTCCAGGGTGCTCTCGCCCGAAGACAGCTGGGATAGGCTCCAGCACGCCCGCGACCATCGTGGGGATAAGTGGTAGAAAATGAATGAATGTGTTGGAAGTCACCACTAATAAATGAAGAACAAGTGGTATCTGCTTATACTACAACCACGCTTACGTGCATCCCTGTAACGGCTTGTGGTGGTACACTCCACAGGCCGCTGGGTGGTTCCGCCTAGTTGTCAGAGAAGGCGTTTCTCCAAAACACCCCTACATAATCCACACTGTTTGCCTGTTGTGTCTGTGTAACCACTTATCGCTGGGATTGGGACTGTAGGAACTAGCACTTCCTTAGTCACAAAGGTCGTCGTTATCTTGCACTGATGTCATGTTGTTACATCATACATGTTATGCTGTATTATGCTGTTCATTATGTGTTTTATTAGCAACCTGTTTTCAGATGAACACTCGAAATAATTGAATAAATAAAGTAAATTTAAAACACCTATAATTTTGAATCTGTGAATTGGTAAGGATTTTCAAAGTTTTTCAAAGTTAGCTAACAAATCCATGCAAACGTGATGTGTCAAAGTTCTCTCAGGACAAAATGCTAAATAGAATATGTCCTATTTCATTTGTAGGTGTTTTTCCCGCTCCGACCACCTGGCGCTGCACATGAAGCGCCACATCTAAGGTGGCGTCGGCGTGGAAGGCCCTGCGGGATGAATCGGGCGGATGTTTCCTGACCTGTGCGGCAGCAGCGAGGCCGGGGTGTCCCCCCGCCCACATGGGAGGGCGGGACCGTGGCGTTCCATTCAGTGGAAAAGCAGGAAGGAAGAGAAGAAGTCAAGGCAGGCTATCATTTGCACCGTGCTCAGTGCCTCGCTGTGGAGACGGCTCTTGAACGATGTAGTGAGGATGGGAAGAAATTCTTCTATATGGCTTTTTTATCCCCCCTCCCCCACCGCGGAGGACTATGGGAGTGTTGCAGGTGGGGGGTGTGCGTGTGTTTGGACTGTGATGGATGCCTGCCATGGAGCATGCATGTGGACCTGCGCGTGAATGCCGTCTATTGTCTGCGAGTGAATGCAGAGAGAAAGCATAGGAGCGTGGGGCTTATTTGTTTGGTTGCAAAAAAAAGTGCGCCCCTCCCCCCATGGCCTGGAGGTGGAACTACAGCTCCATGCTTATTTAGAAAAAGAAAAAAAAAAGAGGCAAAAGGTGTTTTTTTAAGTGCAGCTAATAAATGTGCAATGTATAACATAGTCTGAAAACATACACAGTATAAAGCTCATTTTGTCATCCGTGTTATGACACACAAACTATGTACACTCGCAGTTACACCGTGTTTTTTTTATTCATGAAAAACTTGTCGCTCTTTGGGGCACGTTTATATGACAATGACAACTGCGAGTCTGGAAACCATTGAATATGTACTTCATAACCAATGTTAGAGCACAGCTCGGTGGGGGGGGGGGCTCTACTAGACGTGTGCTCGTACAAGCACGCAAATAAGTGCATTACCTTTAAAAAAAATTCAGATCCTTTAAAAACTAAAAGTCTTCTACCTTTTGTTCATGATTTTGTTTTTTTTAGAACAAACTGACTTTTTTTTTTTCCAAGCAGGATGTGAACTACTACACTTAACCACTTTATACTACTTTTGGTGTACTACTTTTGGAGTTGGTCAAAGTCCCCTTATTGCAAAGCATAATTGGCCTCCGAAATACTACATCATTAACGTGACTAGCACTTTTTTTACTTTGAAAATGCAACATTTTAGACAAAAAATGGAGGGCCAAGACCCTGCAGGTTTTCTCTCCAAGCAGTTTCTCCAGGAAGTGATTTCATTGATGAGCTCCTTCCTACAAATTGAAGGTGTTGATCGGTAAAATCACCTGATTTAGCGACCAGCTGGAAAGTCAACGAGCAGTGTCTCGGCCCCAGCCCCACAAGTTTGACACTCCTGCTCTAAGCCTTTTTCACACAGAAATCTTGCAAAATTGACTTCTGTGCATGTTATTATAGTATACCATATTTGTTCAAATTTGATGAAAACACAGTAGCATTTTGTGGGGATTACAGTTTTGGGACCAACCGCAAATATCAAATAAAATTAAAAAAATTATATTTATATTTTTTAGTCTGACGTTCTTCGTTCCCAATTATGGATCATAATTGTAATTATGTCAAATTCAGCTTCAGAACCCCTTCTTTCATCAATTGCCATTGTTTGGTAGCAACACAATTTAGGTTTGAGCCCTAAATATGCCTCAAATACTTATACATTTAAAGTATAAAATGTCTTGGTACTCACTACTAATGAATGATAATTAAGACGATCCATGACTGTCAAAGCTATTATTATTCTGGAGCCAAACGAACACAACTACAACGCGTTAAGGGATCGTTGAACTTGAAGTGTGACTCAACGCTTCAGGAAAAAACATAAGTAGGGTTGGGCGATATGGACCTTAGCATATATCACAAAAGTTTTGGTACATATCGCAATGGTGATAGAAAATAAAAATTCAGCAGTCTTGTATAAAAAGCTACAAGCATTAATGAAATACAGAAGTACATTTATTCATTGGCTAGCTTTTCTAATGGCACTTCCCCACACCAACGTTCCTACTCACAATGACAGCATTTCATTCATCTAATGTATCACAATACAACTCGGCTTGTTTTCGTTTATTATTTAAACCGGTGTAAGTCTTTTTTATTATTGGAAGAATCTATACCGGTAAATATCGCCCAACCCTGCAGTGAAGCATAAAGACATAAATGTCAAAATTGTGGGCTTTGTAAAAGCTGTACATTTGACTCGTATTAGTACATATTTGTACATTCTTACCGACTTTGGGCGAATGAGAAAAAAACGTCAACAAATGTCTAGGGCCGTCAATGCTGAAGCTGAATTAGGACTATAGTTCCAGTACTACAGCCTTACGCCACAAATATGTCCGACTTGACTTTTGAGCGCCAACTAGTGGTCCGGCATGCATCCTCCACTTTTTTGTTCAATTTTTGATCAGAATTTATAATTTTTGATCAAGTGTACAGTTACTCTCACACTGTCATGTGACTTCTGCTGACTTTTTTGCAAATGTTTCCTGAGAAAGTCGCAGTTTGTGGTTGTGGTGTAAACGTCTGGTTGCATGGGGGGAAGGGTCCAAGAGAGCAGCTACCTTCATCTTATAGAAGACGTACGTTTGGGAATACCACATATGTTGCTTGGCAAGTGTCTTCATGGCGGCTTCCTTTAGTTTATTTTTGTTGTAAATGCACTGTTGACCTTACTGATGCCTTATGTAAGTGGCCTTGTCCTCTTCAACATACAACACACACACAGAATAGCTTTACAGCATACATTTCCTCCCTACCCCGCCACAATGAAACAACATGATAACCACGGACATGTTTTATAGTTCTTGTTTTAAGTCATGTGATGCAGTGGGCTGTGCGGGTTTACTACCGTGTAGTGAACATGGTTGTCGTCCTGCTTGAGGATTTATTGATAAGGTGTGAGTCAGCGTCTCGGCCACCAGACGACCGGCTCGACCGGTTTAAGCGCTGACATAAAGAGCGTGGCAACACACAGCCTTCTTGTCACATAACATTTGTTTTGGTTTTTGTTGCTTTTTTTACACTGAGAGCTTGACAATTTTATAACAAGGTTCTATTTCCAAAGGGGACCAAAATGTGGTTGTTTCAAATAATAATAATAAATTGCTTGTGTTCCATCTCGTCATCCTTGTAGAAAAAAAAAAAACATGTAGAACTTTCCTGATGCTAGAATATTCAAGTATTATTTTTTTATTTGCCATGTGACTTGTGTCAAACATGCCAGAAGCTTCATTTCCTCTTTGTTGCCATAACATTTTGTTTTGTCTTTTCTGTATGAATGTATTTTCTATGGAAAAGTCCATAAAAAAAGCTTTTATTGGATCTATGCGACTCTTCTTTCTTCTTTATACGTTTCTCATGCGGTCAAAAACAACAGGAAGTCTTTGTTTAATCCACACTATCTCCCACAGGGGCAATTATTATTATTATGATTATAATTATTAGGAAGCATTAGTCCCTGCAGAGGCTACACTATAACACAAGCAAACTGATGCACAACAGCTTTAGCTTATTATATTTGCAGCTTTCTAATGACCATAAGCTAGTGGCCAACATGTAGCTGCTACCTTGTAGCTCTCCCATTTTGTAGTAGCTTCTGCTGTGAAGTTGCCATCATGCTGCTGTGATCATACGACTGAGTTGTTACCACGTAGCTGCCAACATGGATATGCTAACAGTTGCCATGAATGGTCAACACTGAGATGCTAAATATATATATATACTTATACATATATATATATATATATATATATATGCATGTATGTTGGCATCTTTGGCATGCTAATATTTTTGGCCATGACAGTAGCTGTCATGTAATAGTGTTTACATCACGGGTCTCAAACTCAATTTACCTGGGGGCCACTGGAGCTAGGGTCTGGACAAGGCTGGGCCGCATCAGGTTTTCAAAAAAAAAAATCGTATTTATTAAAAACAGAAAAATATACAAACCTTTTCAGTGCTTTGGTTCCGATTTTCTACAAAAGCTCTGATAAAACATTCCACTGTTCTCAAATATCTTACTTTTTATTTTTCTGCACAAAATAAGATGAAAGATAAATAAACAAATCAAGAATAAGGAAAATCAATCAGAAATAAATATAATAATAATAAAACAGCAAATAATAAAAACTTAAGAAACCACATATAGTTGGTGGGTAGACAAATTATTTTTTTCAGATTAAAATGAACAAAGCATTATTAGAGCCCTGTAGACATGACAAAACATGACTATAGTCACATTTATACTCTTTTTATTTACAACATATTGCGCAACTGCAGGGTCTTGAGACACATGCTAACTCGCAAACTAGAGAGCTAGCGACCTAAACGGTAGCCTTCAAGTTAATTTCCTTTAAACTAAAATAGCCCAAAACTTACCACTTCCACACGGATAGGGAGGATAACTATTAACAGTTATTTAACCTTTAACATGAACATTAATCAAACGTAATAATTTTTTCTGGGTACATGATACCATACAGCATCCATATCAAACTTGCGCGGGCCGAACTAACATTAAACTTTCATATCAAGGCGGGGGCCTCAAACTAATGCGGGCCGCGTGTTTGAGACCCCTGGTTTACATGCTACCATGTCACTGCTAGCATTATGTAGCTGGCAAGTATGTATTTGCTAATATGTAGCCGAGGCCGATTCGGATGCAAGCAACACTAACTGACCAATGCTGAACTAGAAGCTAATAAAATAATCATTGCTTTGACTATATTGTTCTTAATTATCATTACAATGAAACCCGTGTCTTTGTAAAGTAGCTGTAGCAAGTTGTCAGTACATAATGTCACATGACCTGTTTTCTGAAGGTGACCAGGAAGGAAACTGACCTGCTTCAAAAGTGTTGGGACACCATGTTCCGCTAACACGTATTTTACTACTATTTTTGGAATGTTCGTCCACTCGGGGATGACTTCAGACATTGATGAAGAAGTCTGAGGCTCCCAAGTGGGCAGTCTCCTGCTGACCGGACAGCGTAGGCATCCAGGATAGATGGACGTTCTTCCCAGACTGTTCCACAGCGTCCTCGCCAACCCGGTGAAGCTTGATCACAGCAAGCCATTTTTTCCTCACTACGCACTTTGACCTCTGACTAAGGAATGTACTCCTACTCGATTTTAGCGTGAGGTTATGTAAAACTCAGGCGTGGTCGCATACCTGAAAGCGTGCCGGAATGTTCTATGTTCTCGCTCGACACAGTTCAACACCGACACCAACACCAACACCAACCAACATCTAATAAATAAAATATTACTTTGACACTCCCTAGTATTTTCTTTCTTTCCCTGTTTTTTCTTCTTTTGTGATTTTTAAGATCAGTATAACATTAGTGCTGACAAGCAAACTAACAGTAAAGTTTGCACTAAAACAAATGCTTTCATGCAAAGTTTGCACTAAAACAAGGCTAAATTTGACACAAAATATGAATAAACAAACAGTAAGAAACATTAGCAGTCACACAAATGCTAACAATAACATTAGCACTGACATTAAGGGCAATGAAAATGTTGGTACTAATGCTAACAAACAATAATGCTAGTAGTTGTTTTAGCACATTAGCACAGACACTCTTAGCGCTTAAGGCAGCACTAAATAACTACATGCTGTTGCTTTTAAGACAGTAGTGTATTAATATTAATGTTCTTTATAGCAATATTATTTTCTTTAGAGCAGACATTTCATCAAATAAGGCAGATAAACACAAACAAGTAAGTGTTAAGATGACTTGTTAGATCACTCACTTTGTTGTCGGCCATGTTGGTCCTCACTGAAAACGGTCTCTCAGGCGATGGATGACGACAGCAGAATGTTTGACAACAAACACAACCACCATCATCAGGTGACGTAAAGATGTTTTACATATCAAATGTTTTTGCGGCTTTTTGTTCGGAAAAATACAAGCCAATGTTGCGTTGTGTCAAATGGAGATGTTTCAAAAGACAATAAGCAACAGTTTGAAACAGTGTGGCATCATTGAACACAACTTGACAGTGATGAAATGGATACTTCCTTACTGCAGACATGACTGAACGTCAGTATTTGTCACATAAATGTCATTGTGGTTGTTTTGCATGTGTCGAAGGTCACTTTAAGAATGTTTTCAAAAGCACAATGTGACGCTTGGCAAATTCACTCTTTTTAAAGAAAAAAAAACAATCAAACACACGCCTCTACATCCCATTGCCATGGCAACCGCTTCCCTTTAACAGCCTGTGGGAGTTTTTTTTTTTTTCTAATTTCACAGTGTGTGGATATCTCTATTCCGTAATTACAATGCCATCTATTCTCATTTTGCCATCCAGACAATGTGGCCTGTATACACTCGCGCGCGCACACACACACACACACACACACACAGAAGTGAAGACATCACGCTCCAAATCCAATTACTAGTCCTCCTCCAACCTGCTAACTTCTTCCACAGTCCATCACTGGACAATCATAGCTGCCTTCAATCATTTGTCTGCAAAATACACAAAGCTAACAAAGCTTACAGAAGCTAACAGCAGAAAAGTGTCGGGATTAATGAGTGACAAAGATGTTTCATGAAGATTGAAGCAATAGGAGAGTGGGTGGGAGTGTGGGTTTTCTCCGGTTTCCTCCCACATTCCAAAAACATGTATGTTCGGTTAATTGGCTAAATCGTCCACAGGTAGATAGACCGATTGTTTGTCTATTAAGTGCCCTGTGATTGGCTGGCCACCAGTCCAGGGTGGACTTAGCCTCTCGCCTAAAGTCATCTGGGATAGGCTCCAGCAAAGCCCTGCGACCTTAATGAGGATAAGCGGTATAGAAAATGGATGGATGGATGTAAACAAGACCATGCATTTGCTAAAAAGCCAAGTGATCCAGGTTGCCCCCTTGTGGCTGTTAACAAAGGAAATAAAAAATAAAATTAAAAATAAATTTTTTAAAGTTTACTTTCATGTGATGGACAAATGATGGAAAAAAGAACGTTTAATTCATTTTGGTAAAATTCTCAGCATAATGCAACACCATACATGTATCTCACATACACGTCCCTAGCCCGTTTGTCTTCGGAAACAACATGTCACGCCGAGGAGAGGGTAGGACCCAAGAGAAGCACGCAGGCTGGAGTAAGTTTGCAATACAAGGTCTTTAATGCCCTCTCAAAAAGCAGGATAGTGATAACAAAAAACTATGGTGCAAAAATAGAGAGAAAACACAAAAGGCACCACGAAAAAGACTAGCAAGGTAATTCTAAACTAACTTCTTAGTGCAGGTAGGGAGCAGCTACCTGGCTGGCAGGAAGGCGTCGGACAGGAGACTTGGCACCACAGTGTGGTGGTGGAAAAGGAGGCAAAAGGTTCAGGTCCAACAAGCAAGTGGCGTGCGTCCATGAGGAACAATACTACGACGCCTTCCTGCTGCCACAGGTGTGCCTAAATGGAAGGTGGTGATTGAGAACACCTGTGGCTGGCCGGGTAGCTCCTCCCATCAGGGCGAACTGGGGCCTGAGGGGAGAGAGAGAGAGCATGAGTGGCAGGCAAGTGCAAATGGTGACAAAACCAGTAGGCTGCTCCAGGAGCAGTAAGGTGGTGTCACGCAATGGCGTGACAGTATTCCCCCCTCCCAACTAACCGGGCGGGCCTACCGGGTTACCTGGTTTATCGGGAAATCTCTGATAAAAGTCGGAGATGAGGGACGGGTCAAGGATAAGGGCGCGCGAAACCCACGAACGCTCCTCGGGGCCATAACCCTCCCAGTCTATGAGAAATTGTACCCCTCTGCCACGCCTCCTGGCGTCGAGGATGGACTTAACAGAGAATGCCGGATGGCCATCTAGAAGCCGGGGGGGTGGTGGAGGCACGGGTGGAGGGCTAAGCTCGCAGGAGGCAACTGGCTTCAGGAGGGACACGTGAAACACTGGGTATCTCTTGATGGACGGAGGGAGTTTGAGCCTGGCGGACACAGGGTTGATCATGCGCACCACCTCGAAGGGACCAATGAACCGAGGGGACAGCTTCCTGGATCCACCAGCCAACGTGAGGTCCCGAGATGACAACCAAACCCTCTGACCGGGCCTGTAGTCAGGAGCTGGTCTGCGGTGACGATCAGCCAACCTCTGGTTACGTCTGGATGACCGCACAAGTGCTGCCCGAGTGTCTCGCCATACCCGGTGAACCCGGCGTAGCAGGGAGGCCACCGAGGACACGGAGGACTCCGCCTCTTGGGTGGGAAACAGGGGTGGCTGGAATCCTTGGGCGACGTGAAAAGGAGAGCGGCCCGTAGAGGAGCAAACGAGGGTGTTGTGGGCGTACTCCACCCACGGCAGGTGGAGGGACCAGGAAGTGGGGTGCTGGTGGCATACACACCGCAGGGCCGCCTCCAAGTCCTGGTTTGCTCGCTCCGTCTGGCCGTTGGTCTGTGGGTGGTATCCAGAGGAGAGGCTCGCTGTGGCTCCCAGAGACTTGCAGAATGACCTCCAAGTGGCTGCTGCAAATTGCGGACCCCTGTCCGATACCACGTCCAGTGGAATGCCATGGATACGCACCACATGTTGGACCAAGAGTTGGGCTGTCTGCATGGAGGATGGCAGCTTGCGGAGTGGAATGAAGTGAGCGGATTTCGAGAATCTGTCGACGAATGTGAGAATGACGGTGAAGCCCTTCGAAGCCGGTAGTCCAGTGACGAAGTCCATGGCCACGTGGGACCACGGGCGGGAGGGAATGGGAAGGGGCCGCAACAACCCCGCCGATGCCAGACTAGAAGACTTGTTCCGAGCGCAGGTGGTGCAGGCCGCTACGAACCGCCTGATGTCGGAGTGCAGGGATGGCCACCAGAACCTCTGAGCAAGCAGAAAGGCGGTGCGTCTAGCCCCCGGATGGCAGGCGAGTTTGGAGCAGTGAGCCCAAACCAGGACTTCCGAGCGAAGGTCTTGGGGAACAAACAGACGGTTGGGTGGACAGCCAGGGACCGGAGGTGCTTGACTGTTTGCTTCTTTCACACGCCTCTCCACCTTCCATTGGAGCGATCCCAGGATGCGGGACTCGGGTAGGATGGTCTCCCGGGGGCGGGGCTCCACCGGAGGTGCGAACATCCTGGACAGGGCATCGGGTTTTCCATTCTGGGAGCCTGGGCGGTAAGTGAGGGTGAAATCAAACCGAGTGAGGAAGAGGGCCCAGCGTGCCTGGCGGGGGTTCAGCCGTTGGGCGGAGCGGATGTAGGACAGGTTCCTGTGGTCCGTGACAATGACGAAAGGGTGAGTCGCCCCCTCCAACCAGTGCCTCCACTCCTGCAGGGCGAGGATGACTGCCAGGAGTTCACGATTGCCAATGTCATAATTACGCTCGGCGGGGGACAGACGTCTGGAAAAGAATGCACAAGGGTGCCATTTCTGGTCCGTGCTAGTGCGCTGGGAGAGCACGGCCCCGACCCCCGTATCTGACGCGTCCACCTCAACAAGAAAGGGACGAGAAGGGTTAGGGTGAACAAGTAAAGGAGCGGTAATGAAACATGATTTGAGGTGGTTAAAGGCCGCGTCGGCCGCAGGGGACCATAAAAAGGGTGTCTTGGAGGATGTGAGCTTGTTCAGAGGTTCCGCGACCTTGCTAAAGTCTTGGATAAAGCGCCTATAGAAATTAGCGAATCCCAGGAACCTCTGTAAAAGCTTCCTTGATGTAGGAGTAGGCCATTCGGCCACCGCCTGGATCTTGGCGGGGTCGGGTCTGAGTTGGCCCTTCTCCACGATAAACCCTAAAAATGGCACGGAGGAGGAGTGGAAAGAACACTTTTGAGCCTTAACGAACAAACGGTTGGCTAAGAGCCTCTGGAGCACCAGGCGAACGTGTTGGAAGTGAGCGGAGGCAGAGGGGGAGAAAATGAGGATGTCGTCGAGGTAGACGAACACGAAACGTCCAATCATGTCACGTAATACGTCATTAATGAGGGCTTGAAAAACGGCGGGTGCATTAGTGAGGCCGAACGGCATGACGCGGTACTCGAAATGTCCCAGCGGGGTGTTGAAAGCAGTCTTCCATTCATCGCCCTCACGGATGCGCACAAGGTGGTAAGCGTTGCGTAAATCCAGTTTAGTGAACATGACAGCACTATGGAGGGGGGTGAAGGCAGCGTCGAGCAGGGGCAGAGGATATTTGTTTTTTATTGTGATTTTGTTAAGGGCGCGGAAATCGATGCAGGGTCGCAAGGAGCCGTCCTTCTTCTTAACAAAGAAGAACCCTGCCGCCAGGGGTGAGGAGGAGGGACGTATGTGGCCAGCCGCGAGCGAGGCAGAAATGTAATCCTCCAAAGCCTTTTGCTCAGGCAGAGAGATATTATAAAGGCGCGAAGAGGGGAGTGGCGCTCCCGGCAACAAATCAATAGCGCAATCATAAGGACGGTGGGGTGGCAGTGACATGGCACGATCCTTACAAAAAACCTGGTGAAGGGAGTGATATTGCTCGGGCACAAAAGAGAGGTCGAGAGGAACCGGTGGCGACAAGACAGAGTGAGAACTGGGAGACGAGGCGGAACGCAGGCAATTGGAGTGGCAGAAATCACTCCAATTGGTAATTTTAAGTACAGACCAGTCAATGACAGGGTTATGCTGTCTGAGCCAAGTAAGACCAAGGACCACCGGCGCCGAACGAGAAGGGATGACAAAGAAGCTAATAGTCTCTAGATGGTTACCAGCGAGACTAAGAGCGCACATACAAGTCTGGTGAGTGATACTAGCGAGGTGACCCCCGTCGAGAGAGCGAACGGACTTGGGAGGATGTAACTTGACAGTGGGTAACTTGAAGCGTGAAACTAAGTTACAGTCAATGAAATTATCATCAGCTCCAGAGTCAATAAGTGCCTGGACAGGTACCGCCTCCCCCCTCCACGACAGCGTACCTTCAATCTGGAGGCGTCCGATGACTGGTGAGGTCCTCTGTGATCCCTCGCTGGAGGGGGAGGGGCGTCGGCTCCTGGGACGCACGGGGCACCTGGTGACGGAATGCCCCGCCTCTCCGCAATACAGGCAAAGACTAAGTCGCAACCGTCGGGCCCTCTCTGCCGATGACAGGCGGCTGGCCCCCAGCTGCATGGGTTCGGTCCCGCCAAGAGCCTCCAACGGGGGTCCGCTGATGTCCGAAGGGGGGATGAGGGGGTCCGGGAGGTAGTCTGGAGGGGCTGGCAGCGCCAGGCGTGGGACGACGATTCGTCCAGGCCTACGTTGGAGAGCGCGCTCCCGCAGACGACCATCCATCCGGATGGAGAGGGCGATGAGCTCCTCCAACGTGTTTGTCTCGTCCCGCGCGGCCAGTTCATCTTGCAGGTGAGGGCTGAGGCTCCCCAGGAAACTGCAGCGGAGCGCCTTCTCATTCCAATCACTCTCGGTTGCCAGAATGCGGAAGGTGACGGAATGGTCCGCGACGGAGGCGCCGCCCTGGCGAATAGACAGCAGGCGCATTCCAGCCTCCCGCTCTCGCATGGGGTGATCAAACACCCTCCTCATCTCAGCCACGAACAAGGTTAAATTGACCAGTAGCTCCGGTCTCTTCTCGGAGATGGCCATGGACCAGCGAGCCGCGCGGCCAGCGAGGAGGCTGAGCATATATGCCACCCTGGCTGCGTCCGTGGTGTACGTGGCGGGCTGCTGGGCGAAGGTGAGGGAACACTGGTGAATAAACAACCCGCACTGGCCAAAGTCTCCTCCATACCGGGCCGGGTGGGGAATGCTGGGTTCGCGGGAAGAGGCGCCAAGTGGCGGGAGAGAAGGCATGACTGTCGGAGGCTCGTCGGAGGAGGGGGCAGGAATACGGGCATGGATCTCCTTAATAAGGCTAGCCATGCCTTCAAGCATCTGCTCGTGACGGCTGATGGTATCACCGTGAGCCTTGAGGGCAAAAAAAATCTTCTCCTGCTCTGCGGGGTCCATGCTTCATTTGGTCGTAGTATTCTGTCACGCCGAGGAGAGGGTAGGACCCAAGAGAAGCACGCAGGCTGGAGTAAGTTTGCAATACAAGGTCTTTAATGCCCTCTCAAAAAGCAGGATAGTGATAACAAAAAACTATGGTGCAAAAATAGAGAGAAAACACAAAAGGCACCACGAAAAAGACTAGCAAGGTAATTCTAAACTAACTTCTTAGTGCAGGTAGGGAGCAGCTACCTGGCTGGCAGGAAGGCGTCGGACAGGAGACTTGGCACCACAGTGTGGTGGTGGAAAAGGAGGCAAAAGGTTCAGGTCCAACAAGCAAGTGGCGTGCGTCCATGAGGAACAATACTACGACGCCTTCCTGCTGCCACAGGTGTGCCTAAATGGAAGGTGGTGATTGAGAACACCTGTGGCTGGCCGGGTAGCTCCTCCCATCAGGGCGAACTGGGGCCTGAGGGGAGAGAGAGAGAGCATGAGTGGCAGGCAAGTGCAAATGGTGACAAAACCAGTAGGCTGCTCCAGGAGCAGTAAGGTGGTGTCACGCAATGGCGTGACACAACACTTTCTCATGGTCACTCCACAACCATGAGGTGCATTCACAGACACTGCGAACATCATCAACATCTTTATTATATGTATATGTGTGTTCTAAATAAACAGAAAGACAAATAAAAACAATAAGTTGACATTCTTATAAGAGATGCTCCAATCATTCAGCTCCAATCAATCACTGAAAAAGGACGGTATCAATATTGGCCAATAATTGCTCGAAAACGCCAATCCCCTGCACCGATCAGCTCCGCCCCCGCCGCAACATCCAAAACAAGCACGTCTGTCATGTGTGGGACTTCCTGTCTTTGTTCATTCATTCATTCATTTTCTACCGCTTGTCCTCACAAGCGGGCTACCTAAACGGTAGCCTTCAAGTTATTTCCTTTAAACTTAAATAGCCAAAAACTTACCACTTCCACACGGATAGGGAGGATAACTATTAACAGTTATTTAACCTTTAACATGAACATTAATCAAACGTAATAATTTTTTCTGGGTACATGATACCATACAGCATCCATATCAAACTTGCGCGGGCCGCACTAACATTAAACTTTCATATCAAGGCTGGGGCCTCAAAATAGTGTCCTGCGGGCCACATTTGGCCCGCGGGCCGTGTGTTTGAGACCCTGATGTAGATGGTTTGATAAGTTGGCAACACTAATATATCGCGGCTTCTTATTGTCTGGCATGACGTGTGTTAACAAGCGGAGTTACACAGACAGCCCCATTATAATGTGCTTAGATCCACATTTATTTGAAGCAGCCTGCCACAAATAAAAGTCAATCGATGTCTTGTATAAATAGTGGAAATTTGTCACGTCGTAGTAACATTCTGACTTTTGACCCCAGCAGACGTGAACGTCTTGACTTACCTATCTTCTAAAATCAACAGGGTTCTTGCTGCTGCACAGTAAGGACTGTCAGGTCTTGTTGAGGTTGTCCTACAGCGTCCATCATGTCAGAGGTCAGCCTAGTGATCTGGTGCTCTTTAATGAGTTAGCAACGTTAGCGGCACTGATGAGAAAAATGGCCCACATGAATCTTCATTTCATATTTGGAGAAGCGTCAGTGATGAATGTGTGCAATGAACTTTGACCTCTGACACGCCCTCAATGTACGAACATTTTGCCTCTTCTGTCCTCTTCGTCCACGGGGCCATTTTGTTTGTTTTGTTTTGTTTGCTAGTTGCCGTTCACAGTAAAATGTGTAAGTACAAGGATTGTAAACCACTGGTGTCCAAACTGTGGTCCCTCATAAAAATGTTACAAAAATAAAATTATGTCATTATTACGCGGATATAATTAGGTGTTGCACTAATTTGGTTTTCAGGTCAAAGCTAATATCTAACTGTTTTGTTTGCTAGTTGCCGTTCACAGTAAAATATGTATGCACAAGGACTGTAAACCACTGGTGTCCAAACTGTGGTCCCTCATAAAAATGTTACAAAAATAAAATTGTCATTATTACGCGGATATAATTAGGTGTTGCACTAATTTGGTTTTCAAGTCGAAGCTAATAGCTAAATGTTTTGCTTGCTAGTTGCCATTCACAGTAAAATGTGTACATACCAGGACTGTAAACCACTGGTGTCCAAACTGTGGTCCCTCATAAAAATGTTACAAAAATAAAATTATGTCATTTTTACGCAGATATAATTAGGTGTTGCACTAATTTGGTTGCCAGGTCGAAGCTAATATCTAAATGCTTTGTTTAGATATCTTAGCCTAGCCTAGCCTAGTATATTTTGACCAGTGATGGGAATTTCTGCTCTTTTGGTTGGCTGTTATTTTGGCTTTGCTCCCTAAAAATAGTTAGTTTTATTGCACCCTCTTTTTCTGATGTTGCTTTAATTGATTTCCTTTAAGGGTGTAACGATTCATTAATTACAACAATGCATAGATTTATATTCCTGTGATTCAATGACATCGATTTGTTTGACAAGTTTTCTATTCCGGATGGCATAAATCGATCGAACAAAATTTAAAAAGGTAATCACTCGATTTAATCGACACTAGGATGTAAAGCATTGCATTTAAAGTGGACCTATCATAATTTTTCAATATTGAATTGTGGTCTCCCATAGAGCAGCTACACACAATAACCCGCACAGAAAACTTTTTAGATTCAGCAGAATCTGCACCTATTCCAGCTGGATTTCCTTGGATTTGTGCTTCCTACCAAAACAATCTGTTTTAATTTATTCCACCCATGGCCCGCCTCCGGGCATGAACCATATAAGGAAGTCTGCCCCTTTGTGATGTCACAAAGGAACAGTTTTACCACGCCTATTGAAACCGAGCGTTTTAAGCCATCCCAAACTTCTTTCAGGGCTCACTTCCAAATGCGGAAACCTCATTATCTGAAACGTTGGCATGGTTTAACATGAATACAACATTGTAACTAAAAAAGTGGAAAAAGCATAATAGGTGCCCTTGAAGCACTTCAGGCTTCATATGAATGTGTGTCTTCAGCACTTTTAAAAGAGAAAAATTTGATCAAGACATTCTATGTGTCGCTATTTCGGTGGCATCATCATCATCATGTGGAGGTCATGGGACTTGCTGTGGCAGGGCTGAAAACTGCATATACGCCTAGAAATTATACCGTGTAGGTGGGAAAAAAAAGATGCTTTCAAAGCTTGATGACGAGGACATGCAATTTAAGAGCAGCTATCAGTCTAATGCTCTTATTTTGAAAGACAAACAGGATGCGTGGCGTCACGTTGAGCGATGATAAAAGTGCATTAGCCCGGGAGATGAAGATTAATTAGGGCGGCAGATGCTGGATGTGCTTTCCCGCTTCAAATTCTTCATCAAGCGGCATGGCGATAATTAGGACATCAGTCATTATTGATCAGTGTCACTTTAACAAACAGCCTAACGTCTGGCCACAAACTACAGCCAAGAGGCGTCTTTTTGTCCTGTGGACACACAAGGAATCTTTGGGAATCATGCGCGCTTTTGTTTGCTCGCGGGGTGAAAATCATTACATGATGTGTCCATGCTCAACAAAGACGTGCAAAAGTGTAAATGTCCTCCTTTGTGGACAAGAAGTAAAGTTCTATCATGCGAGACCTTCAGTCAATTCTAATTAAGCTTTAATTAATGTCAATAAAGGCTATTTTACTGCTTATTTTAGTCTTTTGGTCCATTGTTTATGTAAACACTTTTGTTTAGGACATGCCAGGACAAACAGTTGGTGTGGACCATTAGCCAAGCTAGTGGCCTAGCGTGGATATTATACATATGTCGCACCTTTTTTGCAGCTTTGTGTGGACGTGAAACAGAAATTCATTAAGTACACACCAACATGTAAAGCAGCAACGCAAAGACGACAACGTCTCTTCTGTCAGCTGTCTGCATCTTCTTGATTTGTGCGCCAGACAACACCAGCGCATGAAATCACCCATCCACCCGGCGGTCTTCTAACGCCGCCGTAATGGTGGATGGGACATTTTGCTGTCAGTGCCCAGCGATCATCATCTAAATGCCTCCTCCGCAGAGTGTCTCTGAGCACGTCTGTCCCGTTCCAACTGCAGAGTGAGTGCTCTCAGCGCAATAACACGCCGCGTCTGGCTCCTCATATCGGCTCAGACTAGAACGTGACTGCCTGGACGGACTCAAATGTCCTCCGCAATCGCCTCATCTCGTTCCACTGGGGGATTCATTTTGGAAGAGAGGCCGTGATCATGTCAACACCCACCAACGTGGACTATTATGGGATGCCGTGGACCAATGTGCATTGACACAGGCGTACATGGACAGACAATGACGTCCATGCCTCGATAAACATTGCTAAAAATGAACAAACATGGACTGACCCAAGCATACATGGATAGACAGGGACCACATAGACTTGCTTGGACCACAATGGACAGTAGTGGAACCCTTGCTTCAATAAACATTGATCAAAAAGGACCAACACGGACCATCGTGGAGCAACATGGACTACACAAACAGACATGGGCTGCAATAGACAATGATGGACTCCATGTCTTGATAAACATCTAACGAATAGGATCAATACAGACCATAATGGACTCTGTACCTTCATACACATTGATCAAAAAGGACCAACACGGACCATCGTGGAACGACATGGACTACACGGACAGACATGGGCTGCAATGGACAATGATGGACTCCATGTCTTGATAAACATCTATCGAATAGGACCAATACAGACCATAATGGACTCTGTACCTTCATAAACATTGATCAAAAAGGACCAACACGGACCATCGAAGAGCGACATGGACTACACGGACAGACATGGACTGCAATGGACAATGATGGACTCCATGTCTTGATAAACATCTATCGAATGGGACCAATACAGACCATAATGGACTCTGTACCTTCATACACATTGATCAAAATGTACCAATACAGACCATCAATCAGGGAATGACATGGACTGTCTCGTGTCCACATAGACATACATGGACTACATTGGACAATAATGGACTTCATGCCTTGATAAACACTGATTACAGATCGTCTTGGACCTACATGGACCAACCCCGGCTTGCAGAGACTGGGACGACGGAGAATTATATTGACCAAAATGGACAATAACGGACTCTATGCCTTAATAAACATCAGTTAGGATCAACACAGACCATCATAGACTACATAGACTCACATGGGCCCACATGGGCAGTAATAGACTACTTAGGTGGACCAATATGGACTGACATAGACAGACACTGCATTGTTGCTGCATGGACTATTGTTGATCAATATGTGGCAACATGGACAAATAGTGACCAACATGCATCACCAGCATGATTGATTATTTATTAGTTATTAGTTGCTGCAGAAACAGCCAAATAGTTTCTTCTCAAAAATGGAAAGAGCAACAACGTGATAAGTTCTATTATGTGCAGATCCGCTAAGGCTTATGCTGGCGGTAAAGGTGACATACTTTGTCTTCCTCCCCGTCCTTAGCGGGTGATCAATGATGTCACGTTTAAAGAAAAGCTTTAAGAGTTCATACATCAACGGCTGACTGTGGCCGGCCCACAGACAAGGCGATAAATCTCTTGATGCTTACATAGGAATGATTTTGTAGTCCAAGAGATAGCACGTTAGCTTCGGCTTTTTGTTGTATGAAAGTCTTAGAAATCACCAAATTAGACTCCTACATGTCTACAATGGATGCTGTGTGACCTGAAGTGTCTGGATTCAGCTGGCAAAATAATAATGCTCCTCTGTGGGGTTTTTTTTTTTGGTTATTGATTTGCTACATTTTCAAACAGATAAAATCCTGCAGCAAACAATAACCTGACGATAGGAGAGGAAAAAATATGACCTCAGGGAAAAATGTAAAGAGGCACGTACAACAAAAAAAAACTTTGAGCACATCAGTATGTGGGATTCAAATATGGAACGGATTGCAGTAAAGAAGTCAAGCGACGCACTCTATGAGCCAGTTTAAGGAACAGTACCATAACATATGGGGACGTGTAACAACATTTGGTATAAAAATTGACACCGGTCCCGACCAAGTAACTATCAGTACCACACAGACACGATCTTTGTAGTTTGCAATGACTTCTTTCTCGAATTAAATATTGTTTCTCACAGTTTTAATCAAATTGCTGGCGCTCCTAATTTGGTGGTCTCATTCAATAATAAATCATAAATGTATGGAGACTAACAAGCTGTCCACACTGAAAAGTTTTCAGGTCAAAACTGCAAAGTCTTTTATTGTTTCCTTTTGTCCACATACAAACGGCTTTTGTATTTTTTTTAAAACCAACTTCCAGAGTGATAAAATCTGATGACGGTCTCTTGTCGTTTCCGTGTAGACAAGAAATCGATAATGTGACCGCCCCGTCGCTGTCACGACATCAGGTTGCGAAACAACCACTCAACCAATGGTCTGTTTCCATCTGGATGAAAATTTTATAACCCCCCAAAAATGTATGTACGTATGATTACCAAGATGGTGAAAATCAGAGCTGAATTTTTTGTTCAAAACTGAATCATAAAAAACTGGTGCATTTGTAAAGCAGGTTTGACTATTCATTTAATGGCAGTGAAATTAAGCAAAAATGAGGTACAGTTACAACCAGTGGCGGTCGGTGCATTTGGTACCAACACAGATATTTTTTCAGCAGACACTAATTTCAAAAAAAGCCCCGTCCTGCTGTCTGAAACATCGGTCACCCATGTTAGCAACGGTTGACCTTACCATTGCACTATGCTAGCAGATACATTGTGACGGAACTCCAACACAATATATGTCTGCCTGATTGCTGCAATTCCATCATTGTATTGCTAATAATATGAGTCACCTTACCTTCGAATAAATCACCACCGATACGCCTGACTTACATTATTGACCTTCTGAGTTAGTAACTAATTTCCACCAGTGATCAACAGTACTTGACCGGCACTTGCAGTTGGTGCTCAGCCAAATGTAACAAGCTGTCATTTATTATCAACTCCTGTATCTACCAAATTAGAAAGTGGGGTTCGGCAGTAATTCAGAAGTCTTCGGAAGCGCTTTGGTCGATCACAGCGGTGTCGGAGTGCCTGTGGGTGGAAGAAATTAAAACAGACCGTTTTGAAAAGACAAAGAAATACATCTGGAATAGGTGTAGATTCTGGAAGATCTACAAAGCTTTTCTGTGTGGGGCATTGTATGTAGCTGCTCTATATGAGTCCACAACTCAATATAAAGAGCCGAACAATCGTAGTCAATATTTATTGTATAATATCCATCTAACCATTTTCTATGCTGCTTATCCTCATTAGGATGGCGGGGGTATGCTGGAGCCTATCCCAGCTGACTTTGGGCGAGAGGTGGTGTGCACCCTGGACCGGTCAAAAGGAAAGGAATGCCGGAGTACCCAGAGAAAACCCATGCATTCACGGGGAGAACATGCAAACTCCACACAGAGATCTCCTGACTGTGTGGCCAACATGCGAGCCACTCCACCGCACGAGCGGTATGTTTCCACCCTGAGTTCATACATAAGTCAGGGGTCTTATGGGGTCTCCAGCCAGGAGATCATAAGCTGCCGAAACACTAAACACCAAAGACTTTATTCATTTATTATCAACTCCAAAACCCACTATATTAGAAAGTGGAGTTTGTTCGTGGTTAGGAAGCACTTTGGGCATGTGACCAATCACAGTGGAGTGAGCATCCCCGGAGGCGGGCTGTGGCAGGAAGCACAAATCCAAGGGAAAACAGCCGGAATAGGTGCGGATTCTGCAAAATCCGTGTGGGTTATTGTGGGTAGCTGCTCTATAGGAGTCCACAACTCAATACAAAGGGTAGAAACATTTGCATAATATGTGAAGCTCATTACCTGAGACTCAGCTTTATAATGACTTCATTCGCCCTTCCTCGTCCCCTCTTGGGGTGGGTATTTTCTTCGTTGAAAAGAAGGACAAGTCCTTGCGTCCCTGCATTGATTGCAGAGATCTTAACAAGATTACTGTGCGGAATTGTTACACACTCCCTCTAATGGACTCTTTTTCGGTCCTTCGTGATGCCAGAGTGTTTTTCCAAGCTTGAGTTGAGAAAGCATACCATTTGGTACGCATCAAGGAGGGCCATGAGTGGAAAAGAGGCTTTTGGGGCATTTCGAGTACCTTGTTTTGCCTTGTGGACTTACCAACGCGCCAAAAATTACGTCCTCAGGAACATGATAAATGGTTTTTGATTCGTCTACGTGAATACTTATTTTTTCCAGAAACCTGCAGGAGCATGTCCGACACATCGCATGATTCTTCAGCGTCTTCTTGAGAGCCAATTTATGTGAAGACTGAGAAGTTCGACTTCCACTACACGTGGGGTACATCATGCAGAAGAACATGCTTCAAGGTGATCCCTCCAAGGCTCAGGCAGTGGTTAAGTGGCCTTCTCCTATATCAAGGAAGCCCTTGCAGAGAATCCTGTGGTTCGCCTCTGCTCCTGTACTTGCTCAAGTAGAGGTTGACGCGTTGGATACACGTGTGCGTTCTTCTGTCGTTGCCTCACCACTGCTGAATGAAATGATGCCGTGGGGGAACAGAGAGCTGCTGGCTAGCGTTCTTGCGCTGCGTTGGTTGGAGGGTGCAGCTTTACCCTTCCCGGTGGTAACAGACCACAAGAACTTCGCTTACGTAAAGGTTGCTCAAAGACTCAATTCCAGACAAGCCCGTTGGTTATTGTTCTTGACTAGATTCATCTTCTCAATTACACGCAAGCCCGACGCCATTTCTCTGATTTATGGTCCTGCAGAGAGAGACAGGATACCTGAGAACATCACACCTGTAGAGTGTTGGAAGTACTCCAGTGGGAGGTGGATCAAATGGTGTCAAAAGCAGTGGAAGGAGGGGAGGTCCTGGAGGATTGTAGAGCTTGGACCAGAGTTTCTTCAGTGGTGGCATCCGAGCGTCAGGCGTACCCAGTTTGCAGTGGCTCAATTGTGGGTATTGTCAGGATCTGCCTTGTTTTGCAGTGCACCACTTGACCGGCTGAGGAGCCACCGAAGCAAACTTAATTACAATCACTGCTCAGCGCCAGATCATCTTCTCATGTACCTGTGTCTCGTTACCCTCCCATATGCTGTAGTTACCTTTCTTTGGCCTTCCTCGCTATTCGCTAGTCATTCCCTGCTTGGCAGCTCCAGCACTGGTTTTGGGTGCTTGTGCTACTTACTGCTATGCATTTTCAAAAAAGGGCTTTCTGTTTTTGCTTGTTATTATTTTTTTCCTTTTTGCATTTTTGCAGCAGTGTATTTGGCTCTCCTTTTAGCGTGTGGATTTTGCTGTTATTTATGTTATAGTATTTTTGTTAGGGATTGACAGATATGATTTTTTTGGGGCCGATGCCGATACTGATGTTTTTCCATCACCCTTAGCCGATGGCCGATTTTGCTTGGCCCGATATTTGTGGCCGATACTGCTTTTGATCCCTCAACTTACATGAAAAAATGACAGTGATAATAAATATTACAGGTCTCAAGTTTAAACAAATATTTATTGAAATGTAAACACTAGGATCGACCAATATGTTTTTTTTGGGGCCGATGCCGATACCGATTTTTTTCCATCACCCTTAGCCGATGGCCGATTTTACTTGGGCCGATATTTGTGGCAGATACTGCTTTTGATCCCTCAATTTACATGAATCAACTTTAAAAGGAATAAATATTCAACCATGTGCAAAACATTTCTGTCGTAGTTTAAATTTATCTAGCATCCATGTGATGACTGCTCTTCCGCAGCGTGACACCCCCCCCCCCCCCCCCCCCTCCACACACACAAACACATCACACTGACACAATTTAGTACGATATATAAAACATTTCTCTCATATTAAAGTTAGTGTGGTGTTGCGTTGGTATGTGATGTTTTTGGGCTTTCTTGTTGTCCCACCGTGACTTAAACTGTTATGCCTAGCGATCACCCAGTGAAATGTGATGGGCTTAGTAAAGTGTTAAAAGCAAGCTAACTCTATTACTTGTGAAAACGCGCTCTTGACGTGATTCAACAGTGGGGGGTGGGGTACCGCGACTACGTGTGTTGCGGGGTCCTCTGCCACCGGTGGATGCCTGACTGTAAATCATGCGGTGGAAAAATACATCGGCTAACCCACGCGCATATCGGCTGATACCGATACAAGGAAAAAACGCAAATATCGGCCCGATATGTCAGCTGGCCGATGTATCGGTTGATCCTTAATTTTTGTATTGCCTTTATCCTACAAGGGACATATTTTATTATCCTGCAGTTCAAACTAATATGTGAGGTGTTGAAAATACCATGGAATATTCCATCATGAGGTTAAAGATCATATACAGAGTGTTCTTCTCCAAACCTAAACAGTATCAGAAGCACTGACCTACATTTATTTTCATTTCGTAGCGTGTCTCTTGGCTGCGCTGCTTGCACACTCCTTGTTACCAACTCCTTAGAAGAAGAAAAAGTAGCCATGGGCTGTCCTAGAGGTTGCTAGTTGATACCATGGTGGAGTTGGCATATTACTTCCATATGATGTCATATATTCATAATTTCATAGGAGACACAAAAAGTGAGGGAAAACACATTAAGTACATTTACATTTACAAATAATGGCGACCAGGATGTATCCCAAAGATAGCTGGGGTAGGCTCCAGCATACCCGCGACCCTAGTGAGGATTAGCAGCATAGAAAATGGATGGATGGAGATTTACATCTAAACTTGAGTCCTGACTTCATTCATTCATTTTCTACTGCTTATCCTCATGAGGGTCACGGGGGTGCTGGAGCCTATCCCAGCTGTCTTCGGGCGAGAGGCGGGATACACCCTGAACTGGTGGCCAGCCAATCACAGGGCACATATAGACAAACAACCATTCACACTCACATTCATACCTATGGACAATTTGGAGTGGCCAATTAATTAGCATGTTTTTTGAATGTGGGAGGAAACCGGAGTACCCAGAGAAAACCCACGCATGCACGGGGAGAACATGCAAACTCCACACAAAAATGTCAGAGGGTGGAATCAAACTCGGGTCTTCTAGCTGTGTGGTATGCATGCTAACCACTCGACCGATCCCTGGCGTGTTAATTTAAAATTAGCCATCCATCACTTCATCAAAATAAAATAATTTTTATATTTCATCTCAAGTCTAGACAGCCTAATAATTACATGTGGACCCCCCCTCCACCTTTTATACTACTTGTTTCATAGATCATAGACCGTTCTCCATGTTGTTCTGACACACTGACAGATGCGTGTAAGTGACTCAGTGTGCATGAGACTTGAGTGTAATGAGTAGTGATTTAATGAAGATTAAAAAGCATTTAGATCCCACTCTGTAAAACAGGCCCAGATCCTCCCCATCGTGCACGTGGGATTCACGGATGCGTGGAGCTCCGCTATGCTCTCAATAAAAATGCATTGAGCGCTTGTGAGTGTTTCGAGGCGGGACGGACCTCTCACCAGCGCCTACTCAGTGAGATCACAAACTGCAGAACAATACATGCTTTAACGTTTAAGTCCCCAAATACCAGAGACTCTCCAACGATGACAGAAAACATTCCTACATTTGTTGCCAGTGGTTTTTCCACAAAAAATGTCCAAGTTGGCAACACTAAGCTTCCAGGAGTTTTTTTCCAATCAGATTTCACCTTGTGTGTGTGTGGCCACGTCCATCCAATCTGCCCAGTGCTTGTCCCTGTCACTTCAACACTATTCGCAATGGGGCTGTTGCCTGAACCAGTCAGATTTAAATATTGCAATAACTACTTTACAATGACCAGCATTTTTCTGTCCTCTGATTAGTTGATCAAGTTTATTGATGCTGGATGTTAATAGCAGAAGTGAAAGTTTTTGTGTGTATTTGTTTTTGTGTTTGTATAATTTTAGTAAGGGCTCATTTTTGTTTTTAGAACATGTGATTAGAGCATTTGCCACCATACAATATATTTAAGTTAGCTAGAGATTAATTTATTCATTTTTTACTGCTTATCCCAGGGGTCGGCAACCCAACCCAAAAAAAAAACGAAAACAAATATGTCTGGAGCCGCAAAAAATTCCAAGCCTTATATAAGCCTGAAGGCAACACATGCTCCATGTATCTGTATTAGCTATATTAGCCTACTATCAGTTAGCCAGCTACTATAAGTTGGCTACAAATTCATAATGAGCCTTCATGATTAAATGTTTATTTTCCCTGCAGCGCATCCTGTAGGGAATGACGCACCACGTGACGACTCTGTTATACGATGCCGCCTCAAGTTTAACTTCATTACAATATTAATAAATTAGGTTTCATTGCTTTGATGAAATTAAATAAATGCAATCAATATCTCAATATTGAACAAAGCAAAATTTGTTCTCAATCAGAAATCACTCCACACTCTTTATTGCTCTCTGGTTCTACCATATCTTACTTATTGTGTAGAAATATGGACTAATAACTATAAAAGCAATCTTCACTCGCTAAATGTACTGCAAAAAAGGTCAGTAAGGATAATTCATAATACTAACTCCTTATTTCTAAAATCACAAATACTTCAACTTGCTGATATAGTTCATCTTCAAACAGCTAAAATAATGCATAAGGCTAAAAATAAGCAATTAGCTAAAAATGTCATTCAATACTTCTACATTTCAATACTTCTACTTCTACATTTGAAACACTTCTATGCTAGGACTATGTTATGCTAGCCATAGCATTTCAGTATGTGGAATCAAACTATGGAATGGATTGAGTAAGGAAATCAAACAATGCACAACGATGAGCCAATTCAAGAAACAATACAAGCAGTTTATCCTCACGAGGATATGAGGATATGCAGGAGCCTATCCCAGCTGTCTTCAGGCGAGAGGCGGGGTACACGCTGGAATGGTGGCCAGCCAATCACAGGGCACATACGTATAGACAAACAACCATTCACACTCACATTCATACCTATGGACAATTTGGAGTGGCCAATTAACCTAGCACAGGGGTCTCAAACTCAATTTACCTGGGGGCCACTGGAGCTAGGGTCTGGGCAAGGCTGGGCCGCATCAGGTTTTCCAAAAAAAAGAAAAAAACGCATTTATTAAAAACAGAAAAATGAATAAACTTTGCTTTGGTTCCGATTTTCTACAAGAAAAGCTCTGATAAAACATTCCACAGTTCTCAAATATCTTCATTTTTATTTTTCTACACGAAATAAGATGAAAAATAAATAAACAAATCAAGAATAAAGAAAATCAATCAATCAATCAGTAATAAATAAATATAATAATAATAATAAAACAGCAAATAATAAAAACTTAAGAAACCACATATAGTTGGTGGGTAGACAAATTATTTTTTTCAGATTAAAATGAACAAAGCATTATTAGAGCCCTGTAGACATGACAAAACACGACTATAGTCACATTTATACTCTTTTTATTTACAACATATTGCGCAACTGCAGGGTCTTGAGACACATGCTAACTCGCAAACTAGAGAGCTAGCGACCTAAACGGTAGCCTTCAAGTTATTTCCTTTAAACTTAAATAGCCAAAAACTTACCACTTCCACACGGATAGGGAGGATAACTATTAACAGTTATTTAACCTTTAACATGAACATTAATCAAACGTAATAATTTTTTCTGGGTACATGATACCATACAGCATCCATATCAAACTTGCGCGGGCCGCACTAACATTAAACTTTCATATCAAGGCGGGCGCTTCAAACTAGTGTCCTGCGGGCAGCGTGTTTGAGACCCCTGACCTAGCATGTTTTTGGAATGGGGGAGGAAACTGGAGCTGTTAGCTAGCCAACAATATTTAAAAGTTATGGAATTGAGTTAGCCAAAAGTGCATATTTCCAGCCGTGTCAAGACACATTGTGCTAATGCAGTTATGTTTACTAAAAAGAAATTGCCAGATTTGAGATGTTTTGTACCGAAGATGACACATAAAACGAGCCAGTATGAGCAGGTCTAAAACCTCAGGTAAGTAGAACATACAGTACCTAACAACCAGCAGAAATGAATAATAATTATAATAATAAAAAAAATTATTGGCTAGGACACATGATGATAATTAGTCTTTGAAGTATTATCTCATAAAAAACTTGGCGGCGGTTCTCTCTGATCCACTCACATGTCGCTCAGTGCAAATATGCTTCTCAAACAACGTGAAGCCATATTTGGCCATCAGGCACTTTTAGCATTAGCATTAGCTTGCTCCACCACCGAAAGGGCCATCTATTTATCTAACACAGGTTTACTGGTGTTGTAAATCTACAAAGGAACTGTTCAGAAGTAGTTTTGTTGATTAGCTTCAAATGTTTTTGTGTGACAGGACAGAAATAAATACAAATGCAGTGGGGGGGGGCCATTGTGGACTCCATGCTAACTTTTTGTACAATGTATTCCAGTGTATTCCAGTGTGTTCCAGTGTATTCCAGTGTGTTCCAGTGTGTTCCAGTGTATTCCAGTGTATTCCAGTGTGTTCAGTGTGCAAGTCTTTGCACCTTTTTTTTCCTTCATTGCCATCTGCATAATTGTAAAGTTGTGTAAGGGGGTGCACATCAAGTAAGTGCTGGAGTCACAGACGTATAAATCAGCTTTTAATAGCAAGCCAAAGGCCCTTCACAATTTGACGAACATAAAAAGCGAAGGAGTCGTTCTTTCCGAGCGCTGATTGCGTGGCGGCAGGCCAACAAACACAAGTGTTTTGTGGTAAATTGGAATCGGCACGTTCAGTGACGGACGCCGTCAAAGCTCGCTGGAATGAAATTAATTGGCAGCACTTCAGAGTGGAGTGTTGGTCTTCATCCTTTTTGAGGATTTGGATCCAAAACTACTTCTTCATGGACTCAAGTTTCATTTTCTTCAAATGTGTTGAGTGTTACTGTATTCAACTCCAGTCCTCTAGGTGGCAGCCATGCATTTTACTGGTTGGCAAACAACACCAATTTATTTATGCTAGCTGAAGTTTGCCTCTGACTACTTCCTGTGCGACTAATGCTAACGACAACAGTGTTGAGTCCTTTAAGGAAAATTGCACTTTTTTGCAATCGAGCAAAACCTTTCACAATTTATTTTCCTTTTTTGTGCGATTAAAAACAAGTTAGAATCATGGTACGACAAAAAAACTCATTATTATTATCAACCGAGCTACAGCAATATTGTTATTGTAGCAGTTAACACGAAAAACTTTATCATCTGGCGGAGTAACATGACCTCGCTAGCCGCTAGTCTCAGCGTCACTCACAGACGGAAGAGTGGATACCGCTAGTTCTCAAATTCTCTACAAAGACTCAACAAGATTCTTATTTACTTTCAGTATTTTTTGCCTGCGTACTGGTTTTTTGTCTTGTATTGGTTGTACTGGAAAACACAGCCATCCCAATGAGAACGGACATAGTAAGTGTGGTTGATGTTTCTATTCTACTGTTGATGACGGAAGTCTACTTATTATTTCAGACTCGCTTTGTGTGAGGTGTGTTAGGAAGCAGTTATGATGCATACCTATGATATATTCATACCTATATATACCTATACCTATAGTATATACCTATATACCTGCATGATGCACCTACAATACAGTACAGTACTTGTAATGAGTTTTAATGAGTTTAGGAGCAGGGTGAAAAGGTTGTGCCCAATTTATTTGTAGCGGTCCTAATTTATTTGTGGTGGGCCGCAACACTGCCAAATGACCCAATGATGCACAGCAAATTTCTAGACTTGAAAAATCTGGAGTTAAAGTAAAAAGAGTGAAAGAGTTGAATTTTTGGAGTTAATTTTTAAACCCTGACTAGCACATGTTTTAAGGACTACTACCAGACAGTGTCATTTTTTGGAGTTGATTCCATGGGTGTTCAGGGACACTGCACTGGTGACTCTTGTACTACCCGCGATATGTGGCTCACAAAAGAAGCTCTTGTTGCATCCGGCAAACGGTTTTTGCTCAGTTTGTTGATAAAAACTACTTAGCGTTAGCTAACCACCTTTCTGTTCATCATTCACTGTTCCTGAAAATGTTTATTGTTCTTCAGTCTGTGTCTGCTTGTCGAAAACGGGAAAGAAAGAAACAATTCCAAGTAGCGCCAACGCGGTTATAAATGTGCTGTGTGCCATCATAAATGATAAAGTATGAGCCAATTCTCCAATTATTTATGATGCTCAACAAAGATCTTATGAAAAACTAACCTTGACTGAAACATTAGCGAAGTCAACACTTAAAAGCACGATGAGGTCATACTGAAGAAAAGGCATTGTTGCGCCTTGTGAGGGTTCCAAAATAAATATTTCTGCCGCCACAGTGCACGAGGTGCTGGTGTTGTTGACACGTCCGTGAGATCAAATGTGCAAAAGTAAACAGTGAGGCAGCATTCAGCCTTCTCCCTCGCTCCATCTTTGCCCTACAGCGTGAACTCTGGTTGCCTTTCTGGCACACTTCACCTCAAGCGTCTTTCGTAAGCCGCCGCCACCGCCGCCACCTTGGAAGGCCTCCAGCTTCCCTCCTTCACATGGCCATGAATCATCTGCAGGCCCGCCTTGATCCCTGTCACAAATAGGCCCTTATCAGTCCACAAGCCTCTCCTGAGACATCCATCCTCTTATTTTTTTTCATACGCGCCACTCTCTCGTAAAAGAATTCCAATAAGGCACAGTAAATCAGCGCTAACCCACACCGGCTTCTTCCAGGCGGCGAGCGTGGATGCAGGGCTGCACCGAGATGGGGTGCTCGTAAAAGGAGTTATTTGATTTGGTCGGAAGTGGTGCGCTTATGTTGGACATTGTTTAGCTAATGGGCCATGGGACAGGTCGCGCACACGCCGGGAGGGGAGGGGGATTAAGTGGGAGTGGCTCAGGAAAACGGTACCTTGATGCCAATGCTGTTCTAGCATGACAACCCGTGTGCTGACCTGTGGAAAGGACGCTCTATCTATAACACTTACCGTGCCGTAAGGGGGCGGGACTCATGGAAAATCAACCTTTGTGTCAACATCTACGGTAAAGCTACAACGCAAACCATTTTGGGATGCTTGGAAACTATTTTTCCTATGGCAAATAATGGAAATGCGGGGACATATTTTTGCCAAAAAATGTGGTTGAAGTTGAAGTCAGCCGGTTCCACCAAGATGTGCACCTCCCCTCATTCTGTAGCTGCGTGGGTGTGAAGCAGATCCCTGAGACTTCACCGCATCAATAAAGCATGGACATAACATGGCTTAGGTCAGATTTATAGAGCGGGATAAAAGTTAATGCAAGATTTCTATCAACCGCTAAGTTCAGTAACGTTCATGTTGTTAAAGTCATCTCAGTTCTAAGCTGTGACAACAGAAAGAACAAAGAACACAAAAGGGCCTTCCTCACAGTGTACAGAATATATTCATAAACACATAATGCATGGTGTTACGGTTGACATTAGCCACTTCTTCCTTTTCCACCTCTTTTTGTTTACTGCAGGGGTCTCATACTCAATTTACCTGCGGGCCACTGGAGCTAGGGTCTGGGCAAGGCTGGGCCGCATCAGGTTTTCAAAAAAAAAACAAAAACGCATTTATTAAAAACAGAAAAATATACAAACTTTTTCAGTGCTTTGGTTCCGATTTTCTACAAGAAAAGCTCTGATAAAACATTCTTAATTTTTATTTTTCTGCACAAAATAAGATGAAAAATAAATAAACAAATCAAGAATAAAGAAAATCAATCAGTGATAAATAAATATAATAATAATAATAATAAAACAGCAAATAATAAAAACTTAAGAAACCACATATAGTTGGTGGGTAGACAAATTATTTTTTTCAGATTAAAATGAACAAAGCATTATTAGAGCCCTGTAGACATGACAAAACACGACTATAGTCACATTTATACTTTTTTTAATAGCCAAAAACTTACCACTTCCACATGGATAGGGAGGATAACTGTTAACAGTTATTTAACCTTTAACATGAACATTAATCAAACGTAATAATTTTTTCTGGGTACATGATACCATACAGCATCCATATCAAACTTGCGCGGGCCGCACTAACATTAAACTTTCATGTCAAGGTGGGGGCCTCAAAGTAGTGTCCTGCGGGCCACATTTGGCCATCGGGCCGCGTGTTTGAGACCCCTGGTTTACTGTGTTCTCATTGCCCCCCGGCCCCAGAATTTGAAAACCATTTGAAACCATTTACTTCGAGTTTGCCGGCTCTTTCTTCCATGCTAGGGGACGTTTTGCACTTTTTAGAAATGTTATAGTCATCGCATGTCCTAGTCGTATGCCCAGCTGGTTCCCTGCACCTCCAACCTGACCCTCAGCTTCAGTAATATTTTCATGCTGACTTTTGTCGTACGCCATCGCCTGTCTGCCGAGGCTGCTTCCGGGGTTCAGACCTACACGACACGTAAAAGCGCCTGTCTTCCAGAGAAAAAGAAGATGTCGCAGAAGGGATTGGTGTTGCCGACTTAGTGACCTCATAGAACCCTCAAGATAGTTTTTTTCATTCATTCATTCATTCATTCATTCATTCATTTTCTACCGCTTTTTCCTCACAAGGGTCGCGGGGGTGCTGGAGCCTATCCCAGCTGTCTTCTGGTGAGAGGCGGGGTACACCCTGGACTGGTGGCCAGCCAATCACAGGGCACATATAGACAAACAACCATTCACACTCACATTCATACCTATGGACAATTTGGAGTGGCCAATTAACCTAGCATGTTTTTGGAATGTGGGAGGAAACCGGAGTACCCGGAGAAAACCCACGCATGCACGGGGAGAACATGCAAACTCCACACAGAGATGTCCGAAGGTGGAATCGAACTTGGCTCTTCTAGCTGTGTGGCCTGCACGCTAACCACTCGACCGTTTCCTGGCTTGTTAATTTAAAATTAGCCATCCATCACTTCATCAAAATAAAATAATTTCTATATTTCATCTCAAGTCTAGACAGCCTAATAATTACATATGGACACCCCCCCTCCACCTTTTATACTACTTGTTTCATAGATCATAGACCGTTCTCCATGTTGAAAATACCGAGGGTGGATAGTTTTTTTTTAAAAAGTGACAAATCTGGTGAAGAGACATACAGTACTAAGTATATGGTTCTGACAACAGTGCTTTCTGTTTCCCAGCATGCTTTGCTGTACTGTTGTTGTAAATAGCTGATAGATTACATGTGTAGAATTCACATAGTTGAAAGTTATTCTGAATTATTTATTGGTAATGTCTTGCCTGTCGTTATCTACTATGTTGCTGTGTGATGTTTTTTTAAAGCTCTTTCTCTAAAGAGACCATGACTGGTGGGCGGAATGTTAAACCCGTCTGCGATTTCAATGCAACTGGTAAGTTCATTTGGAACTTTGTTATTGTACTGTTTGCTAAGTAAAGTGTTACTTCTACACAGCTTCAACGTCCGATAATCCAAGCAATGTTGTAATTTTGCGACACTGGTCCTGAAAGTTCAATATCTGCTTGCATTGTAGAAAAACATGCAATGCCGATATCACCTTTTAATGCCAATATCGGGCTGATAATTATCGACATACAGCCCATCCCACCACAAGTATATTGCTGACCTGTGGGAAACACTGCATTAAATTGTCCACAGTGTCTCGCTCGGATGATGAATTAAGATCTCTGGCCTTCAGTCAAACCTCTCACTGTCTAATTGATTTATTGACTCATTGTTCAAATACATGCAGTATATTGTTATTGCCAAGCACTGCACCCAGAGCTGCCCGGTGACCACAAACACAACAGTCATTCTTGATGATGCGTCTCCATGTCATGTCCGTCAGCAATGCCGCTACCAGAACCAGCACCGGTGTCAGTCTGAGCATGATCCATCATTGAGGTGACAGCACGAATGCTAGCGATGGTTGGCAGATGGCCAGCGTGGCTCGTTACGTAAAGCTTGTGCAACACACCCGCTTAGCTTGTCTGCCATGTGGTCGGTTCACATTGTATTGAGTTGTTTGGGCAGCTCTTCCTTCACGTACTTTTACTCTTTTAGAGCCGTTCTTTGTGACATGAATCATGACTTCTCTCTAAATCCAGAACAGTCCAGTCCTGCTGGAATGTCCTTCACTGTCACAGGCCTTCAGCAAGGACCAATCATACAAATATGGAGGGACACCAAAGTGCACATGTATCATTATGATTAATGCATGCTTCATCATCTTACCTTATCTTAGACGAACAAAGGAGCCTGACATTCCCAGGATTCACCCCTTCACAAAGTATTGTAGCAATTGCTTAGTATTTTGTTGCGCAATTGACATGAGGGCAAATGAAAGTGAACACAAAAAAGTAGTAATAAACCAAGTAATAAAAGTAGTAAACAAAAGGGGCTTGCGAAGGGAGACTTGGGGGATGCCACATTTACGTGGAGCAGTCCGGAAACTGAAGCAACTGAAATTGGTACTTAACCATTTTAGGTCTGAAATTGACATGGATTGATCAGAAGTTGCTATATTTGTTGTTTATTATTCAGGTACGTATGTACTGTGTATGTGTGTAAGTTATCTGGCCAAAAAAAAACATGACAGAAAGGTTAATTCCTTTTTAGTATCAACTCTTTTATAACTTTCAGTTTTTCTTAGTTACTTTAATTTTGTTTTGTATTTTCATTTTATATATAGTTTCTAGGCTGCACGGCGGTGGAGTGGTTAGCTCGCAGACCTCACAGCTAGGAGACCTGAGTTCAATCCCACCCTCTGCCATCTGCCACCTCAGTTTGCATGTTCTCCCCGTGCATGTGTGGGTTTTCTCCGGTTACTCCGGTTTCCTCCCACATTCCAAAAACATGCTAGGTTAATTGGCCACTCCAAATTGTCCATAGGTATGAATGTGAGTGTGAATGGTTGTTTGTCTTTATGTGCCCTGTGATTGTCTGGCCACCAGTCCAGGGTGTACCCCGCCCGAAGACAGCTGGGATAGGCTCCAGCACCCCCGCGACCCTTGTGAGGATAAGCGGTAGAAAATGAATGAATGAATGAATTTACTTTCTACAATGTGCCTTTCCAGGCCCATAAATAATGTGATCCAAAGTTTGGTAGACGAAATTTGGACATCCCTGATTTACATATTTCATAGGGAAGGGAGATTGTTGACAAATGAGCACAAAACGTGTTTTCGTATCAATCACAATCACTAAAAGTGTGGATACAGGCTTCCACAGTGGTGCACACTCACCGGGTTGAGAAGGTGCGCAAGCCTTTCACTTTTCATCACTTTTCATCACTTTTTCTGTTAATGTGTGCAGTGAGGGAATTCATGAAGTTACGATGCATACAAACGAAAAAAAAGTCTTTTTAGCACATGAGTGCTTACGTCACAGAGAGCAGTGGTCTTTCCTGCAAAGCTCCAGGAGCCATCTGATAACATAGCTAATTAGCTACAAGTTCATCTTGTACAACTAAGACGTTGTGGGAAGTTGTAGGAGACTTGTAGATTTATACACAGACACACGAAAATTTCACTCATGTTTGATTTACGTTCTCTGGACTTATTTCAGGAGCAAAATGCTAATGAAAGGCTATTCTAGTGAAGTGCTATTCTGTACAGCCCTGACTCACCGCCGCAACACAGCGTGTGACTGGCCAATCACAGAGTGTGAAGAGTGAGTTTTACGCCGCCATGGATAATGATGAGTTGTATTCGTTTCATGTTCATACTTTATATACTATAAATTATGCAAGGCAATGCATATTATACATCACCTGTTGTTGGAATGTACATTTAAATTTGTTGTCATATTTGTGTTCAAAATAACCATGTATATCGCTAATGCTAATCGCTAGTGCATATATGTGAATTTCAGTGTAACCTGTTACATTTGTTCACTTCCTGCTTTCCATAATACAGTTTATGGGGTTTTTTTTGTTTTGATTTTTTAAATAATGTACCTCGTACCAAAGTAGGAGGTGATATGAGCATCCAATGCCATAATGGGTACCATAGTAAGTGTCAATATAGTGATATATATAGCACATCATGACTGGTTCAAGACTCTTTATCCTTGTATTTAGCAAACATCAACTGCTTGTATTGTTTCTTGAATTGGCTCATCGTTGTGCATTGTTTGATTTCCTTACTCAATCCATTCCATAGTTTGATTCCACATACTGAAATGCTATGGCTAGCATAACGTAGTCCTAGCATAGAAGTGTTTCAAATGTACTTCTTCCCTGAGATCATATTTCTCCTCTCTTGTAGAGAAGTATTGGATGACATTTTTAGCTAATTGCTTATTTTTAGCCTTATGCATTATTTTAGCTGTTTGAAGATGAACTATGTCAGCAAGTTGAAGTATTTGTGATTTTAGAAATAAGGAGTTAGTATTATGAATTATCCTTACTGACCTTTTTTGCAGTACATTTAGCGAGTGAAGATTGCTTTTATAGTTATTAGCCCATATTTCCACACAATAAGTAAGATATGGTAGAACCAGAGAGCAATAAAGAGTGTGGAGTGATTTCTGATTGAGAACAAATGTTGCTTTGTTCAATATTGAAATATTTCCGGCCACCTTATGTTGTATATTTGATATACAAGGTTTCCAGCTCATATTTTCATCTATTGTGATCCCCAGAAATGTATTTTCGTTCACCCTTTCAATGTCTACACCGTCTATTTGTATTTGCTGGTACGTGTCCTTTCTGCTGTTATCAAACAGCATAATCTTAGTTTTACTTAGGTTCAATCTCCAATATATTATCATCAAACCATCTTTTTAGTGTGACCATTGCTTCTCTGACCTTTCTAATACTTACATTCATCTTAAAAAAAAAAAAACATCTTCCTCTAAGACTCGTCATTGTTGCCTACTGCTTGTGCAGCATGTCTGTCTGGTTTGTCTCAGACTGAGAGATGTACATCTGTAAACATCTACTGGACTACATGTGATTTGCATGTAGTGTGCGTGGGCGTGGGTGTGTGCCCATGCACACGTGTGTGTGTGTGTGTGTGCACGCATAAGTGGGTCAGACTCAATGAAGGGTAACATCATCTCTATCAATGTCTGCTCTCGACACATGATAACCTGAACAATGATAGTGGCTGACGTCTTCTCATTCATTCCTAATGCTGTTTGCTGGAGGAGGAGGGGTTGGTGTTTCGCTGAGGGTGTATGGGTTTGTTGAAGAGGGGAGAGATGTTCGGATCCAGTGCAGTTGATTGCAGTCTCCTGGGTGAAGATCCCATGTGTTGCACACAGCCTGCTGGAGGCTTTTTGCATCAGAGATGAAGAAGGCAGCAGATGTTCTTATCAGTCAGTGGCGGGGAAAATAAAATATAAATAAGAAGGCTTTTAAGTGAGCAACAAATGTAGTGCAACAGATGATTATGAGATTAGTAGTGAACCATTTACAATGTGCAATCAGTGGCCACATTCGCAGCAGCGCCAATGCAACAATTCTCTGTCTTTGCAAATGTAAGGTACATAAAAGATAACGTAACATGGTTTAAAAAACTGTTTAAAATGCATAAATATGGTTAGAGCATTTAAGAGTAGTCATATAAAACATATACATACATATAAAATTCATTTGCAAAAGACAAAAAGACACCCTACTATTTTTTTTATATATTTGTTTCTAAAATAACCAAATCTCCATTGTTGGCGTTTGGGTGTAATACTGCAAGGTCCACTAGGGGGTGCTAGCAGCGATGCTGGTATAGAGTCGGTGAAAAAAACGACAGAGGAAGAATAAATCCTGAGGGTGAATATACGTCAAGTCATCGTGGATTGTCTTCCTCTTCTATACCACAGGTTAGTACAAAGTAGAGATAATTTATATTTTAACGGCTGTAAAGAGTTTAGAAAGGTGCTTGAGTAAACAGCTGACTGCTAAATGTTTGTTACAAAATGTGTTGTAGAGCATTTGAACATTTGAATTACCCTGCGTTAGCATTGCTAGCATGATAACATTAGCATAGTTCCATTTTTAGCCAAAAGTGGACTGTTTTATAAACACCTAGTACTATCATGTGAGGTGTTAGCATGTCTGCGCTCTCTGAGTGCTTTTTTAGTTTTGTTAAGGTAATATACGTGTACTTCATGTGTTCTGTGTATAGTTTCAGTGACTTCAGTAACCGGAGGACCTTCTTTCCATTTAACCAGCGCCATATATATCGCCACCTTTCATGACATAGCTTGCCGGCATATATGTTTTAAAACATGACTAGTATGAAAAGAATAAAGGACAAAGATGAAGGTGCCATCACACTTCCTTTAGACTTCATTCATCAAGCTCTCTGTGAAGGTTTGATCATCAAGTGAACACTTCAGCACTTTCCTGCTCACTTTCTGGATGTCAGCAACTACATGCGTGTGTGTGTATGCGTGTGTGTATGCGTGTGTGTATGCGTGTGTGTATGCGTGCGTGTATGCGTGCGTGTATGCGTGCGTGTATGCGTGCGTGTATGCGTGCGTGTATGCGTGCGTGTATGCGTGCGTGTATGCGTGCGTGTGTATGTGTATATGCGTTCGTCTATGCTCTATACAGTCTTTGACTGACATTACCAGACCACTGTCATGTTGGGCCTTGCCCCCCATTACCCTTCCCCCCGGTATTTCATCTCCTCTGACACTGACCCCCAACACCCCACCCCTAACACTTCGGCAGACCCCCCCCCCCCCAAGCAGGGCAGTGAAGCTATTTTGGGCCTGTGGACTCCAATGCTTAACATACTAATTATATAACAGCCACGCTAGCTGACTTTTTGCTGCTCCATTTCTTTTCTGTGCCATAGTTTACTCTTATAGACATTGTCAGACGGGCACGGCACCATGTGCACGCTCATTGATGTACAGTACGTGCACAGCCGCCCGCCACATGGAGGGGGATGTAAATATTCATGATGATAAACTATAAATAATGTGTGTAAATGTACGGGGGCCCTGTGTAAACTGTTTGTACTGTTGGAATGTAAGGACACACTTTCACTTTGCACAAACCATATTTGGTAACTTCAGCTTGAAATGTACAAAAATGTCCACAATTCAATTCAGTACATTGATCCCTACTTCATCATTGCAAATAACTGGATGTCGACCTGGCTGGGATGAGGGAATTTTCGTGATTAGAGCACAGAAAACTTGTTCACGACCTTGTGAATACAGTTTTGTAACATTAATAGCGCCCTGTAGACATGAAATAACACCCCTATATTGTCACCTTTACACTCATATTATCCAATGTGAAGAGTAAATTAGTAAATTAGCCATTTAACGGGGACCTATTATGCTCATTTTTGGCCCTTTCTATTAAGTTTGTACAGAGCAGCTGCACATAATAACCCGCACACAAAGCTTTCTAGATCTTCCAGAATCTACACCAACTCCAGCTGTATTTCCTTGGATTTCTGTTTTAATTTATTCCACCGACGGTGATTGGAGTGTGATTGGTCACACTCCATGCTAACATGGTGAAATCTTCCCAGTGATCGGATCGGGGGATGGCACGTCTACAGCTTGTATTCGGGAACGGACATACAATGAAGTCTGGCTCATTGTGATGTCAGAGGTAGCTGCTGTTAAAACAAACTGTCTGAAACCGAACATTGAGAGCCATCCCGAACTTCTTTCAGGGCTCACTTCCAAATGTGCAAACCTAATTATCTGAAACTTTGGCATTGTTTAACATTTATAGGTCAGAGAAGTGAAGAAAGCATAATAGGTCCTGTAAGGCTTGTGTGGTGTTTGTGTGTCTCACCGAATATTACAAGTAAATTATTCACACCTAGTGACGAGTGTAGAATACTACGTTAACGTTGAATGCAGCTTTTGGATTGTTATATTTGCATTTGACTTCACTTTGCCATTTTTATGCTAAAAAATTATGCTCAATTTTTTTAATTTAGGCAAAAAATAGGTAAAATCTGCTTCAATATGCATATTGTAAAAAATAACAATAGGTCATATTGAATCACAACCAGCATGATTCATATATTTTTGAAAAATATACTGAAGATATACTGAATATACTGAAAATATACTGAAGCTGCGAAAGACAGTGAGGACAATGAAGACCAGTACCCTGTGAATGTCTCGTACCCTCTGCAAATGTTTTCTGCAAGTATCTTTTTCTGCTTAGCTTTTGACAAGAATTAAAGACTCTTACCTGCATTCTACCCATCTCTACATTTTGCCCCCCCACACAGAATGCTCTGACCAGAATGTGGCCTTGTGGAGTATGTTCTTTGAACCCAACTGGAAACGATAGTGTCGGGGCAGCCTGGCCGGTCTCCATGGGTTCGATATACCCAAGCACCAGCGCTCGCACACCAGCCCGTCGGCGACGCAAGCACACACCTCTTTCGACTCCACCAAGGTTTTCACACTCTTCTGAGGTTTACTAACACCGAGCATGTGTGAGGTAAAATTTTCAGAGAAGGCATATTTTTTATGCAAATGTATGACTTTTTTTTTGTCTTTACTGAAGTTGAACCACCGATTAACCAGAACTATGTTCCTCATTACCGAAATCCAACCAGAACTCAGCTCATGGAAATAAGTGGGGGGTAAGTCACTCTTTATGCACTACAGTGCTGATGGCGATGTCAAACAACTTCATGTAAAAAAATTCCAACAATCCCTTTAAGGGGGGTACTGTCATGCCATGCCTGTCAGCCTACAATGAATTTGATCATTGGAAAATAATGCCAATTGCTTCATTATTAATCATAAAAAATCAACAGTGGTATGTAGTGACCTGATGCCCACCTGTTCATCATATCAAAAAACAATTCATAAGTAAGTCAAAACTTTTTACTGTATTAGTCAAGGAAGTTTGACTCAAGTGGAGTCATGTGTAATGAGGCCCCCACCTCTGGTTCACAGACAGCTCCGGGGTATGGGGGTGTTGAGGCTTCCTTGGAGGGTGGAGGGGCTGGGGAAGGGCGGTTGGGGGGTTGGAGTTGTCATGCATTGCTGCCGTTATACTTCCATTATTCTTTCTCCAAGTTTTTGGCTTTTAATCCCAGCAAAACTCCTTAATCCTTTTTTGGGAAAATGACGACAGAAAAGGGATTAGCGTTATTGTGCATCGTATGTCTTTAAGCAAATTCATATTCTATTCACTGCACTTTTTCTTCACTTGTGCCTGCCAGGGAGAATTTACATTTGTGTCTCTTCCAATTCACGCTCATGCCTGTCACAGTGCATTGGAATGCTGCATATGGCTTTATGCTACATATGCTAAATGTGCAGCAGCTCACAGAAAAGATCATTTAAATCATGTTTTATGCCAAATATAACAGGTTTTGGTTTTCTTCCCTAAAAAATCCCACTGGAATTGGACTGGGGACCTTTGCGAGATGCTTTTATTGTCCCTAACCGATTAATCAAATGTTTAATGTGGCCTGATGCCAGACTCTTAGCACTACACACATTGAGAAGAGGAAGATTTGTGCACAGCCTCCTTTTGAGGAATGTTCTGCTTGTATTTCTTCCGAAGAGGATGGCGTTCAAGGATTTTAGCATTTTGCTGAGTGTTCTCTCCCCAGCCCCCAATACACAGCTCTAATACACAATCTTTACTGTCACCAGGGAAATGTGTTGCACTGTGTGAGGCAAATCACAGCCACACTAGATACTGTTTTATTGACGACGACCCCCACCCCTGTTTGGGAGGCCTTTTATTGTGGCCAGCCAAAGGCAGACCTTTGCATTAATCAGGTTGTCTAATCAGTATCTAGACCAGGGGTGGGCAAACTTTTTGACTCGCGGGCTGCATTGATATAACAAAATTGACGGGGGGCCAGACTATATATTTTAAACATATAATTCTAACAGTCCACCTGGAATGATTGTATCTGTAAGTGTCATGCAACCTGCTATGTATATGTGCGTGTGTCCTTTTTTCAGGAGCACTTTGTAAACAGCAGATCACATCAAATAAACAAATTGATAAAAAAAAAAAACTACCTAAACCATCAAAAGGCTGGCTAAAGCCATTATGTCAGGTTGTATGTTAAGTTTGGAAAGAACGTGCGGGCCATATTTAAACACTTGGCGGGCCAGATGTGGCCCCCGGGCCATAGTTTCCCCACCCCTGATCTAGACCCATGAGGTGGATGAGTGATCTCGCCAAAAGACAAGTCCTCAATAACACAAATTTAGACAGATATGTGAGCAATGTTTTAAATATTTGAAAGAAATAGGCATTTGTTGTCCATAAAATGTTTTACATCTTTGAGTTCAGCTCATGAAATATTAATTTGGCCAATGTTAGCTGACGTATATGTCACAATTGTCCTTGTGTGAAGACTCAGCTCAGTTCGTCTTCAAATATTACAGTATTTTGTAAATGAGTATCCGTTACAGATACTGCATTTTTGACGGATACCAGTATGAAAT
This sequence comes from Doryrhamphus excisus, assembly GCF_030265055.1. Lineage (NCBI taxonomy): Eukaryota > Metazoa > Chordata > Actinopteri > Syngnathiformes > Syngnathidae > Doryrhamphus > Doryrhamphus excisus. Next base: position 33,320,098 of record NC_080466.1, read on the forward strand.
GAGTACATTTCATCATTATCTGTCTGATATTATTTGTTTGATGATCTCAAGACCTCACAACTAGGAGACTAGGGTTCAATTCCAGCCTCGGCCATCTCTGTGTGGAGTTTGCATGTTCTCCCCGTGCATGCGTGGGTTTTGATCTGAAACATTTACTGTGAATGTGACACACATGCAAAAAATAATAACTGGTGTAATAACTAAAGAATAAGTCATTAAATACAGAACATAATCATCAAACTTACTGACTTGTTCATATAAGTCACACAAAACAATGAGGAACTTCAGGCTCTGTCTCCTTTTTTCTTTCTGCTTTGACTGTGCACTCTGCGCTGTGAGGCATTCAAGCGCACTTGTAATGGCGTTAGGCGCTAATTGTTTTTCCTTTTTATTCAATTAGCCCAGTGGGATACACGTACCTAGGGTATAGAACATAAGAACAGGTGCTATCAAATGTGGCACACATGGTATTTGTTTCTATGGTTTTATCAATTGTACTTTGTGTGAATGTGTGCCAAGCAATGATGACAGATGATGATGATGATGATGATGATGATATTGATTGTTGCCGTGGGAATGAGTGTTCAATACACTTCCATGCATGTTGTTGCAAAGCGTCCATTTTTCCATTTTCACCACACACGGGGACAACAGTGTCTTGTTTTGTACCTGTTGCAGGCACCACACACACACACACACACACACACACACACACACACACACGTCATTACTCCTCAATTGGCGACAGTCATCCTTTCTTATCTATTCATAATACAAACAGGGCGTCAAGGTGCTTCGTCAAGGTTGAGGGGAATTCTCCCTCCTACTTCTCTCCACACGCCGAGCTCGGCAAAACAAAAGACATATGTAATGTGTGTGTGTGTGCACAGTGAATGAAAGCCTGAAGGTGGAAAGGGAGCATGTATTGTTTCTCTTGAATTAGTGCAAAAAAAAGCATGGTTACCTTGCCAATGTTTTCATGCACTGGGACTGTATTTACAGTATCTATTTATATGTATCAATTTAGGCATAACATCTTCATGAGCCAATGGAAGAAACTATCATGTGTTATGTTAGCGTAGCGTGCACTCCAATGGCGCATCCAGGATGTTTTGTATTCAGCGTTGTGTCAACGCCAATCCTGTGTTGTGAACCTTACTGCCACCTGCAGGGCTGGAGCCTAACATCTATACTCCGGATGGATAATATATTTTTTTCAAGGCAATACCCAGAACTTTTTTAACATTTACATTGAACTCATTCAATTCAAAGAAAGTTGGATTTGACAAACTGGACATGTGGATTTGTTCCAATCAAATTTCATGATATCAAAAGCAATAACAGCCGGTAATTATTTTAAAAATACTTAAATTTGCTGATATAGTTAATCTTCAAACAGCTAAATTAATGCATAAGGCTAAAAATAAGCAATTAGCTAAAATGTCATCCAATACTTCTCTACAAGAGAGGAGAAATATGATCTCAGGGAAGAAGTACATTTGAAACACTTCTATGCTAGGACTACGTTATGCTAGCCATAGCATTTCAGTATGTGGAATCAAACTATGGAATGGATTGAGTAAGGAAATCAAACAATGCACAACGATGAGCCAATTCAAGAAACAATACAAGCAGTTGATGTTTGCTAAATACAAGGATGAAGAGTCTTGAACCAGTCATGATGTGCTATATATATCACTATATTGACACTTACTATGGTACCCATTATGGCATTGATGGTCATATCACCTCCTACTTTGGTACCAGGTACATTATTAAAAAAAATAAATTTAAAAATTTAAAAAATTTAAAAAAAAAACCTTAAACTGTATTATGGAAAGCAGGAAGTGAACAAATGTAACAGTTAGTGATTGTAAAAGTACCAGATGGAGGGGTAGGATTTAATCAGCTTTGCTTCTCCCTACTCCTTTTGGACATGTGGAACTGGGAACTGATTATGGGATGCACTCAAATGTAATCTGATGCATGTTCAAATTAAATTAAAGCATTACCATTACTATTACCATATAACAACAGTATACAGCTGGTCAACCAGTACAATCATTTCATGATGAAATCACAGATCGATTTAGCGCTCGAGGCATCTCTGGCTAAAATGTTTATACTTTTTAAACGCTGCTGGCGTTTCAGGTGGCTGATAAGGTTTGATGTGTTGAAACTTTTTTTTTTTTCCTTATCATAAATTGACTCGGAACATTTGTTTCCACTCGGAACAAATGTCTTCCTCTGAAACAGTGAAGAAATCCCATTCAATCTACGTCATGTTTGATTGCAAGTGAGTTTTCACATGTGACAGACAGGAGGAAAGGAGCTTTTTATACACTTATAAACCACCTACAGCACCGCATACATAATCTCATTGGAGCAAAAATTAGTATTAATTATCTGAGCTAATGTTAACATTTATCGTAATGTATCCGAATGACATGATAATTAAGTCGTTCGCGCACAGACCTGGGTTCGATTCCCCGCTCGGCCATCTCTGTGTGGAGTTTGCATGTTCTCCCCGTGCATGTGTGGGTTTTCTCCGGGTACTCCGGTTTCCTCCCACATTCCAAAAACATGCTAGGTTAATTGGCCACTCCAAATTGTCCATAGGTATGAATGTGAGTGTGAATGGTTGTTTGTCTATATGTGCCCTGTGATTGGCTGGCCACCAGTCCAGGGTGTACTCCGCCTCTCGCCTCAAGACAGCTGGGATAGGCTCCAGCACCCCCGTGACCCTCGTGAGGATATGAATGAATGAATATCCGTATGACATCATAATTAAGTGGTTAGCGCACAGGCCTCACAGCGAGGAGATCTGGGTTCGATTCCCCACCCGGCCATCTCTGTGTGGAGTTTGCATGTTCTCCCCGTGCATGCGTGGGTTTTCTCCGGGTACTCCGGTTTCCTCCCACATTCCAAAAACATGCTAGGTTAATTGGCCACTCCAAATTGTCCATAGGTATGAATGTGAGTGTGAATGGTTGTTTGTCTATATGTGCCCTGTGATTGGCTGGCCACCAGTCCAGCGTGTACCCTGCCTCTCACTTGAAGACAGCTGGGATAGGCTCCAGCATATCTGCGACCCTCGTGAGGAAAAGTTGTAGAAAATGGATGGACGTCATAATTCCTTATTTTGGCACCGGCTAGACTTTTGTCTTTTTTCACTCAGAACCTGAACATCAGCTGCATGGCGGGTGAGTGGTTAGCGCGCAGATCTCACAGCTAGGAGACGAGGGTTCAATTCCACCCTCGGCCATCTCTGTGTGGTGTGCATGTTCTCCCCGTGGTCCGGGTATAAGCGGTAGAAAATGAATGAACCTGACCATCATCATGAAAATGCTCCATACATTTAAGTCAGTAGATTCTATTTTTATTGGCCAATTCATAGGGCCCCCACCAACTAGCAACTAGCAACTACCCCCACCAAAAAATGAGTAGAACTTGAGTTTCTCTTGATGCACTACACTGGTGATGGGGATGTCACACAACTTAATGTCAAAGAATCTGAACTCTACCTTTAATGCACACTTGGGTTTTTCTTCTTTGTGCCTAAAACATTAAAAAAAACATGTTAAAAGCATATGAGTTAGTCCTTGAGAGGAACATCATCTGCTAAGATAGAAGAGGGGGATTGTACTACTATTTGTTGTTTGGCCTTGGAGAAGTCTGTGCTTTATAGAGAGATGATGTTTTTCATACCAATGGATGCAGACTGACAGCGTTTATGTTCAAGCGCACTTGGATAAGACAAACAAGATGAATGAAGGACTGCTGCCTTCTCAAGATGGACTGTGCCCCCCCCCCCCCATCACACTCTTCTTTCTCTCTCTCTCTCTGTCTCTCTCTAGTCTATTTATCTAGAGCTTCCAGCCTCGGTGGAGTCTTTCTGAATTACTGCCTTGTAGTGGCATGAAAGGAAACAAAGTGTAAAAACAAAAAGCAGGAAGGCATGGGAAGGCATGGGAAACAGACAGTAAGGTGACGGCTTTTATCATTTCTATCCACTCCTGGTTGTCCGAGACTTTTCACCTCGCCTCCTCCTGCCGCCATCTTGCATCAGATATCACTCAAAATCCCAAGAAGTTGTGCTTATTGTTCTTCTTCTTTTATTTTGAAGTTCAACATTGAAGTTCAGAATACAAATATTTCCCAGTAAATGTGCTTTTACGCACTCAGGTTGCCAAAAAGTCTTTTAAAAATATTAGTCAGCGCCCTGATGTCGTTGCAGATTTATTTTCTTATTTGTTTACAAGCAAAGTAGGAAGGTGAACGCTGTGGAAGAAGGTCAGCCGACGCTAAATGTTAATAATATGGCACTTTAGCAATAGAAAAACAACACACTGGCTTGCATGAAAGATTCATCGTCGAACAGAAACAACCAATTCATCTTCAAATGGGAAATATGTATTATGAACATTATGCCTTTCTTTTTGTTTATTTTATTTCTGCAATGAGCCACATTCTGCACACACAAACTATGGACACCCATACATGTTTCACCAGCAAGGTGAGGTGTCCCCAGGCAATGGAGGAATGTGTGTTGCTGGTTCGGGTTGGGTTGCATTGTGGAGGTGTGTATGCAGCTTTCACACTTGCACTGCACAGCGGTACAAAGACTATGGGGCTCGCCTGCGGGGCGGATACTTCACCTTTGTTGATCACCTGTATTGAAATATTGAATAAATGCAGGAAGCAAGAAACACTTCCTGTCTTTCACTTTTAATTAGTCAATGACACTGACTCTGGGAACACCAAGGTAGGGTGGATTGCAAGGTGTGTGTAAAGCACTTAATTAGGGATCTAAATGATCTATATCCGTATCCGTACGGTATGGAGGTGGGTGTGGTTTAACCGGAAATGGACAGACCTTAAATGTATTCATTTATTTTAAGTCTGAAATTGACATGGAGTGATCAGAAGTTGTTATATGTATTGTTTATTATTCAGCTATATGTGTCCTGTGTATGTGTTTAAGTGATCCTTGAGACTTGCTAACATGTTTGCCATGCAAATAATCTGTCAGCCTTGTTGACAATTACAAGCAGTTTTCCAACTGACTTTATATCACTAGCCAAATCAGCGACGCAAGCAGACGAAAAAAAAGTCTGTCAGTGACTGATGCACAACCGTGCCCACTGTCTTGCAAAAAATGTAAGATTTAAGTTTAAGATTGCAACGTACTGAGAGGGGTGTAATACTTTAGCACGTTTTTGTCAGCCATACACGCAGGATGCCGCCCTTATGCTAATGTGCAAGTGTACCCAATGTTGTGGCCGGTCAATGCAGGTTCCCGTGACCACTGTTTGAGTACTGCTAACTGAAAATGAACAAACCCGTAGGTAGCAAGCCTGTTTTATGATGTATAAGGAAGTTTAACATGTAACTTTAGATACAAACTGGTGAGCTGGAGAAAACCTGATGTCGTGGAGGTAAAGCCGAGACGGTTTCAACTTCCCAATTGCACCGTGTACGTGAATGAGGCACAGCTGAGCCTGTGTGACTGGCCAATCACAGAGCGTGAAAAGTGACTACATGTGCAGTTTTCTTAAACAAAAAAAATGGTGAGATGTACTCGTTTCAGACGTTTATCCAGCAAAAAATGCATTATCTGTAATGGATACTCATTTATGATGGCCACAGTTTGACACAGGAACAGATTAATTCTATTTCCATTATTTCCTTTGGGAACATTTTCCAAATCCCAACAAATCAGACGACGACCAGCCTTCCACATTGATTCATCCACATGTTGGGTGGGAGTTTTGTGTCTGGTGAACAATAAGTATTTAATAGCTACAGTCAAACACTTCTAAGAGTCATGCACATTGAACATCTTACAATCTCGTTGTTAGTCCTCCGGCACTGGCCTTTTAACAATACCAAAACCCAGAACAAAAACCCACGGTGAGGCCCACGGTTTTTATCTTTTTAGTCCTATTTTATGCTTTTAGTCTTTAGCTTTTAACTCCAGTATTTCCTCATGGGGGGTTCCTCCACACTGGGGGCTGTGTCGGGTCTGCTGAGGGGGTGCCATCCTTGGGTCCCTTCGACCCGGCCGGCTGGGGGTTCCGCCCTTTAATGTGGGGGTCCGCCCGTCTGTCGGAGTCGGGGGGCCCGGGTACTGGTCCCCCGATGGCACGGCCTGCGGCTTCTCCCAGTGTGGACGGACCCAAAGGTGGTGTTTCCTTCCTTCCCTGCTCAATGCCGTGCCATGTCTCCCTACTGTGGGTGATTGTGTGTGACTGTGTGTGTGTGTGTGTGGGTGGGTGGGTGGTTGTGTTGTGGGTGTGTGTGTCCAGTATGGAGGGTGGGAGGGAGGGGCTTTCTTAGTAATTGTTTTTCCTTTTAATTGTGGTAATTGTGTTTAATTCTGTAAAGCACTTTGTGTTGCATGTCTTTGCAGGAAAAGTGCTATACAAATAAAGTTGATTTGATTTGATTTTGAGGGTTTCAACTTTGGTGTTCATAGATTACCTCCCACAGCATAAAAATTCCCTTCACATTAAAACACGCATGAGATTAAAACACGCAACCCACTGAAAACGGGCACGTGACCCACCAGTTGATAATCTTTGATAAGAATGTATTTCCTTGGTGGAGGTAACAAGGCATCCCCAAGAAGATATTGCTGCTCAAGCCTTTTTTGACGATTCAAACAGCAGTTGTCTATCAACTGTAGCTAATTACTGTCTTTTGTTTGCCCCGCCCCCATCGACCCTCAGAGGGCAGAGCAAGAGTCAAGAATCAAACATTCATTCACCGTGAGTCCTTGGCTTTTCTTTTGGTTTCTATTTCCATATGAGAAAGCTGTCTATTAACTCATAAAAGGCAGAGCCGCACATCCCGCCATTTCCAAGGAAACAAGCAATAAAGGAGTCCTCCAAGGGGCGGGGCTTGGGCTCAAGCTTGAGGGCTCAAGGTCACATTTGCGCTGACCCCCAGGCCTTGTTCCAATATATACGAGCCGTTTGTATCTCCATCCAAAGCCTCGGCTGACCTTGAGTTTACGAGGCCGCCATCATACAATTGGCTTGATTCATGTGATATGTCGGCCAAACAGCAGGCTTGTTACTCCCCCTCTACCTGCTTACCCCCCCCCCCCCCCTCCTCGCTGGCTGTCACCGCTATATATCTGTCCACAGAGATGTCCCCGCCGAGCTGAAGCCGTTATTCTGACAGGTGAATTTAGTTACCTGTTAGGATCGATACCGGCTGCTGTGGCTGTTAGCGAGTACGCCGTGCGAGCGCGCATGTCGCTGACATTTGTGCGAAATGACATTATAGATTTTGTGGGTGCCCAAGCAGCATTGTGGTTCCATTTTTTTTCGATATATTTAACAGCGATTATATGAAGAGGATAAGTCAAGCGCTCGCCATCGCTGGATTCAGGAGGAAGCTCAATTGCCAGCAGCGTCTTTTGGGGAAGGACAAATGTGGCTGAAGACAGCCTGTCGTCCGTCATTCAGCAAACTGGAGGGCAGGACTTTGAATTCCCACAATGCAATGTACTCATACTTAACTCTGGAGTCTCGAAACTTTTTCCATAGGAAAACTGAAGTTTGTAGGGCAGCAGAAGAGATGCTACAAGCAATCCAATGTAGGTCCATATATTAAGATATCGCAACAAAACAAATACTTACAAATACAAATCTTATCTTTGTGTTATAGAGGTGAATAATGCGTACAATACAAAAATAGAACTGGACAAACCAACTCTTTAAAAAATATATATATATATAAAGTACACGGTCTGTCATTTGCTGCCAAAAAATGATTATTGCCAATTATTTTATCAGGTCATATTTAGCAGCACACTTCCACCCAGGGATTGCAAAATTTGATAAAAAGGCAATCTTTAAAAGAAAAATTCATTTTATGAGCATAAATAACATTTATATGTCTAAAGAGTTTTTGAGACTTTGAGTCAACACATAGGGCAATGTTTGTACATTTTGTTGTGGTGAAATAGAAACTACTAGTACTTTTGTGTGTAAAATATAATTTTATAATTGCTTCTCAAAATGATTTCAAATTGTACTTAAAACATTTCTGTTTCAGTCTTTTTAGCATTTTCTCAAAATATAAAATATTTTTAATTGAATTTATTATTATTATTGTTAATTGTATTATTTATATTATTTATTTAAAATAGATTTTATTTTGGTTTGTTTTCCTTATCTTTGAAAGATGGCTGTTCCTTTGTTCATTTGTTTTATAGTTGATTGCACTGTATTGTAATGCCATTCTCTTTGTTAAAAATGTTTTTAAAAATAGGTAAAAAATAGATTTTTTTAATGAAATACACGCTAAGATTAGCATGTTAGCATTGCTACAATGTTAACATGCTAACTAAAATGTTATAAGCTTACTAGCTTTTCTTGCAATTTTCATGAATATGAACTTAAGCAGACACTTAGCGCTATCATGCTAGGTGTTAGCACTCTGACGTAGCATGCAAACATAAATATACTAATATTTTTAGCATTTTCAGAGGTAGGCACTTTTCAAAAACTTAGCACTATTACGCTAGGTTTTATTGAGTAAATTTCTTGAACTAAAAAATACATTACTCTAGTGTGGCTGCACGGTGAACAAATGGAGACCCAGGTTCGATTCTCTGTGCGTGTGTGGGTTTTTTCCAACATTCCAAAATTTGCTAGCTTAATTGGCCACTCCAAATTGTCCATAGGTATGAATGTGAGTGTGAATGGTTGTTTGTCTATATGTGCCCTGTGATTGGCTGGCCACCAGTCCAGGGTGTACCCCGCCTCTTGCCCCAAGACAGCTGGGATAGGCTCCAGCACGGCTGCGACCATCATAAGGATGAGTGGTAGAAAATGAATGAATGAATGAATAATTACTCTTGCGTTTGTAATGCAGTACTCCAAAATATTAAAATGAAATTTAAACAAATTAAATTCAAGTTTGTGTCAAATAGTACAAAAATTCTTTCATACAAAAACTAAAATAACTCAAAAGTTAATTTTGTAATAATTAGCAGGGGCCCTTGGGATTATCTTAACAGTGCCCTTGGCTAATATCACATTAATAAATTGAAAAATCGACAATCCATCAGTATCGGCCAATCTCACTAATGGATCATTGATACCGGAATCGGTAGCATAAAACCCTGATTGGAGCATCCCTACAAATAGGATACCACACACAATGACCAAAAAGAGTCAAATATCAGTTGTGACAGTAAAGACTGACTTTAATTAAGTGTGACAGTTGCATAGCAGATATTAAATATAAAATAAAAACACTTCCCTTTGGGGGATTCTCACTCAAGTTTACTGCACTTACTGATAAAAGTTACTTTGGGGATGAAAAAAAAAAACATTTTCATGACAGCATTCAGACGTTTCTCCTCGGCGGAAGACGTCCCACCGTCTATGCCTTTGAACGATAGCACACCCACACACGCACACACACACACACACACACACACGCTTGCAGCCATCATGACTGCCTCCATGGTTGCCCTTAAGCATACTTTCAGTTACATTTGCTTCATTTGGAAGCCGTATCACCTCATCGCTGATCATCATGTGACTTCGAGAGTCACATGCGCACACAACTACACGGTTAATCCCCACTTTGTACACTCAGAGATTTCCCAGCATTGTGGCCTCCACTTAACCCCCCAAGGTGACGGCACTGCACGGGTCCCAGCTGCATGGCAGCAAGGCTGAGTGCATCCCGCCGTTACTGTGGTAACCCCCCCAAGCCAGCGGCATCTGTGACATATATGTTGTCTTAGCAGAGAGAGAGAGAGCCGTGTGTTGATTAAACACGCACACACGCACGCGTGCGCACGCCGGTGGACGTCGTGGCAGCGCGGGAAGATGACAACGCTTCATTTGGAGATTCAAAGGCAGCGCTGCCAGCGTGCAGATGTGTCATTTTGTATGAATTATTCCTTTTATTTGATTATGCACTTTCAAAAGTTACCCCTTTTGATCAAAATGGTGTCACGCCGCTCGCAGGTGCGTCTGCGTCCTCGCCGCATTTGGCAGAGCGAGCTAGCAAACACCGCCGTTGCCGCCACCGCCGCCGCCGCTGTGCTGCCGTTTGAAGAGTTGGGCTCCAGAAAAGGCGATAAAGTCACTCTGGGGAAAATACACACCTCAAAGTTTTCCTTCAGGATGTCTCAGAAATGCACAAAAAAAGAGTAAAGTAGTAAAAGTTTCACGCTAGCATTATTCGCAAGGCCATATTCAGTACCATATCTAATATAATGTCTCAATTGGTTAAAAACTTAATGCTTGGACTTCATGTTTGCACAGAGAAATACAGCAAAATGAACTGGCTGGCATTCCATTTTTTTCTAATGAACATAAAAATGTCTTTAGCAAAGTTTTGAGGAAATCCTTTGACATTTAGGGGTGCCACCTCACACAGGGCACATATAGACAACAACCAACAACCATTCATTCATTCACACTCATATTTATGCCCGGTAGGTGTCCTTAACACATTTGCTAGTCAGGGTTCAAAAATCAACTCTTTCACTCTTTTTACTTTAACTCCAGATTTTTCAACTCTAGAAATTTGCTGTGTACACAACACCTCATTGCTACACAGACTCTGATAAGGAGCAGGAAGAAGCAAAGCTTATTAAATCCTAGCCCTTTTCCACGCCATAGCAGTTACCAAATCAATAAGTGATTTTTTTCCACACATAAAATCACAGAATCTTTACATAAGAAAAAACAACAAAAGAAGAGTGGGAACATCGGACACCCCAGCAAAACCCCGGGACATTGCCGTAGCACACCACCAACCCCGCCAGTAGACCCACCTGGCCCCGACCCCGCTCGCTCCTGAGTGCACCCACCTAGTGCCCAGCACCCCAGCATTGCCACTCACACCCCCCTGCCCTGTTAATTGGCCACTCCAAATTGTCCATAGGTATGAATGTGAGTGTGAATGGTTGTTTGTCTATATGTGCCCTGTGATTGGCTGGCCACCAGTCCAGGGTGTACCCCGCCTCTCGCCCGAAGACAGCTGGGATAGGCTCCAGCACCCCCGCGACCCTCGTGAGCAAAAGCGGTAGAAAATGAATGAATGAAGGTTTAATACACCGTGGAATTTGATCTCACCATTATCAATTGGAAGTTCACATTAACAGGAATTTCCATTCATTCTTCATTTGTAATTATTTGACATTTCTTCTGCATGTAAAGCTATAATTATTCTATGTGAAATATATATTTTGTTAATATTGTGGGTGTCTGGAACGATTAATTGAATTGACATTGATACGTTAATAAAAGTATCCCTTTTTGTACATTTCCATTTCCGTCTGATCATTTGGAACTGTAGGCAATACGCAAACATGAGGACTTGGTTTCAAAACACCATGTACCAATGATCAAACAAGGATCTGGACGTAACAGCATGGATTACTACTACACAGGAAGCTAAATAGCTAGTCAAAGAGAGTTATTTTGGTGGCAGAATCACCCCCCCAGTCAGCCCTCGCCAAAGAGCTATAAACAACTGAAGACGGCGTCAGAAGGGTCCAACGCATATTCAGGCTTTAGTGAGCAACCAAGGCACTGGTCCACTATTTATTAGCTTGTCAGCTAGCAAGCGTACAACGGCAATTAAAGAGAGACAGAGAGTGTTATTGGAGCTGGAACTAAACGACCGTGTTGCAACAGTCAATTTTATTGCAAATATTGATCCCATGGCGGAGTAGAAGACGTCCGTGAAGGTTATTCTGAACAAGTTCGATTCCATCCATTCTATCCTCACTGGGGTGACAGGGCTATGCTGGAGCCTATCCCAGCTGTCTTCGAGTGAGAGGCGGGGTACACCCTGGACTGGTGGCCAGCCAATCACAGGGCACATATAGACAAACAACCATTCACACTCACATTCATACGGATTCATTGGACAATTTGGAGTGGCTAATTAACCTAGCATGTTTTTGGAATGTGGGAGGAATCCGGAGAAAACCCACGCATGCACGGGGAGAACATGCAAACTCCACCCAGAGATTCAAACCCAGGTCTTCCCGATCTCCTGACTGTGTGGCCTACATGCTAACCATCCGTCCACCGTGCAGCAGTGTATAAGTTGTATACACAGAGGAAATAATGTTCTACAAGCTAATCACTTACCCTTTTAGCAAAGTTAGATGTTTTGAGTGTAACACCCATGTAGTACCTACAGTGTACTGCAGTTTTTCCATACTTCCAGACTTAGTATAAGTATGGATGTGCACCAATTGAGACACAGCACCTGTCTCACTGTGAGAAGGGAGGATTTTTAACACAACCGTGTACTTTTTCATCTGAAGTGGTCAGCATGGAGGCTTTCAGAGCGCATATAAAGTAAGTAACAGTGAAGTGAAGTGAAGTGCACGTGTGGAGGAGCGTTGGCAGGTTGAGGTTCAGTCAAACGTTAGCGCAAGTCAAGTGAAAGACAAACTTGACTCGCTTGCCAGCTGTCACTTTGCCCTGCAGCACAACATTGCCGCCGTGTCTTCACTGTGTCTTCACTGTGCAAAAAGAAGCTAAGAAAGTGAACCATATTACAAGCTCACACTAGAAATCCAATTCAATCACTTTATGGGGGAAAATTCCACAACAAAAAAAGGCTGAATTAGCCAGAGATGTTCTTAACGAGTCAGACGAGCGTGTTGATGGTAAGCCAGTTAGCAATCAGTGCCTCCTAATAAGTATTTATTGGAGGCTAATAGGCGGAGGGCTCATGAATATGCTGCCATTAGCGCAAAATTGCTCATTAATTAGCTTTGCACACTTCTTCAATGAGGGAAATATGATGCCATTAAGGAATAACCCATTGCTCGTTAGTGTCAAGTATGCTAATGTTTTATTTGTTGGAGGGAAATCTAAGCGTATTCTGGGAGCTCAGAACCGCATCGACCCGTGTTGACTAAACACCGATGCTCAAGATCCTATTTATTTTTCTACAATTTTAAAGGGAACCTCACTTTTTTGACCTATAAATGTATTTAGAATGTTGTATTCCCGTGTTAAACCATGCCAAAGTTTCAGTTAATGAGGTTTGCGCATTTGAAAAGTGAGCCCTGAAAAGAGTTCGGGATGGCTCAAAACGCTCGGTTTCAAACTGTACCTTTGTGACATCACAGAAGAGTTCATAGTTCATAGTTAGGAAGCACTTTGGGTTTTCTGTGTGGGTTATTGTGTGTAGCTGCTCTATAGGAGACCACAACGCAATACAAAGGGTTAAAAAATGAGCATAATACGTCCCCTTCAAAGAACCTTGAACATTGTCAATATGCCTGGACCCAAATCTCATCTGGAGTGTATTCATTGATGATGTCATCGTGCAGGTCAGGGGTGTCCAAACTTTTTCCAGGATCACACATCAAAGGATGCCTGGGCGCCAATTTCATACATTTTGTACATTAAAGATGCTAAAAGTGAACCAATGTAGCTCATTCATTCATTCATTTTCTACCGCTTATCCTCACAAGGGTCACGGGGGTGCTGGAGCCTATCCTAGCTGTCTTCCGACAATAGGCGGGGTACACCCTGGACTGGTGGCCAGCCAATCACAGGGCACATACAGACAAACAACCATTCACACTCACATTCATACCTATGGACAATTTGGAGTGGCCAATTAACCTAGCATGTTTTTGGAATGTGGGAGGAAACCGGAGTACCCGGAGAAGAACATGCACGGGAAGAACATGCAAACTCCACACAGAGATGGCCGAGGGTGGAATTGAACCCTGGTCTCCTAGCTGTGAGGTCTGTGCGCTAACCACCCGTCCACCATGCAGTATTTTATTAATTTCACAGCCACACAAATAATATATTTAATTAATCATGAATTTCTTTTATATTTATTTATTTTTTTTATTGGGCTGCATTTTGGACAACTTTGACATTAAAAAAACTGTAGAAAAACATCAAATCCAAAGTATTCTGCATCAAATTAATTCACAGGTTTTTTTCTTTCTCTTGTTTGACAACAAACACCCCCCCCACGCATCACTTAACACATACACACACACACACACATCAGAGGGTTTGATGCCAACATGAGCAGAGCATCCCAGGAATACACTGGAGCTCTGAGGGAAGGGAAGGGGGATACAGAACAACCCCCTCCCTCTAGAGCGACACACACACACACACACACCAATGACATCATCACGGATGAGATCATCTTGTCTGTTGCTCACCCAGTATTACTAACATGCCAATTTATAGATATTTAATAGCTGGATAAAATTGCATTATTTTTGCATCTCTTCTTAATGTGTTTTCTTGTGTCGCATATTAAAGACAAATGGAGTCTTCTCTCAGAAAGTTCTTTTTTTTTGTTCTCTGTCTAGCAAACAAAGCTAATAAATGTAATTAAAATGGATGCCATCTAAACTCTCGCAGCTTTCTTAACTAAATGAAACTTCCAGTAGACTGAGCTGATTTTTTTGTTCAAATGGAAGCACTTTGGGATGTGTCCGCCTTCATTGCACCCCATTGAGCCTCCACAACACCAGCACGGCTAATAGAGAATAAATAGCAGTCAAATCAGTTTGCTCAAGCAAGATATATGAAAAAATATCACGTTCTGTGATTGTGTCGGCTTGTTTTTGCGGGTGCCGTCTGCATTACTAACATAACGTAAAAATAACTACATCGTGTTAATAGGACAACAGTTACAGAGGGGCTTCTCAAATAGTGGGGTGTGCCCCCCTAGGGACCCGGGATGAAGTGTCATTGGGGGACTTTTACTATCGCTAGCTCAGCAGACACACAAGAGGTTCTCAATAAAGATGTACCATTTCAGCTATAAAATGTCAGTCCTCTATGAGTACATGACAGAAAATAATTATGAACCATTGATTTACAGTCTTTTCCACAGGACTGCAATCTATTTGTGGTAGTTGCTTACGTCGCTAATTGACGTCATGGTCTAATTAGCATAATTTGCTATGATGCCTGTGCATGTACTTAGAATGGAATTACTCCGATTCAGATTCCTCATTTTTGTCATGCACCGCTGGACCGGAAGGGTGACTTCCTCTTCCATGCTTTTATTCTGCATGGTGTGCTTCCTGTCTGGTGTAACGAGCAGCCGCTATACTCTAGTGAAGGGTTTTCAAACACGCGGCCCGCGGGCCAAATGTGGCCCGCAGGACACTAGTTTGAGGCCCCCGCCTTGATATGAAAGTTTAACGTTAGTGCGGCCCGCGCAAGTTTAATAAGGATGCTGTATGGTATCATGTACCCAGAAAAAATTATTACGTTTGATTAATGTTCATGTTAAAGGTTAAATAACTGTTAATAGTTATCCTCCCTATCCGTGTGGAAGTGGTAAGTTTTTGGCTATTTAAGTTTCAAGGAAATAACTTGAAGGCTACCGTTTAGGTCGCTAGATCTCTAGTTTGGGAGTTAGCATGTGTCTCAAGACCCTGCAGTTGCGCAATATGTTGTAAATAAAAAGAGTATAAATGTGACTATAGTCGTGTTTTGTCATGTCTACAGGGCTCTAATAATGCTTTGTTCATTTTAATCTGAAAAAAATAATTTGTCTACCCACCAACTATATGTGGTTTCTTAAGTTTTTATTATTTGCCGTTTTATTATTATTATTATTATTATATTTATTTATTACTGATTGATTGATTTTCTTTATTCTTGGTTTGTTTATTTATTTTTCATCTTATTTTGTGTAGAAAAATAAAAAGTAAGATATTTGAGAACAGTGGAATGTTTTATCAGAGCTTTTATTGTAGAAAATCTAAACCAAAGCAAAGTTTATTCATTTTTCTGTTTTTAATAAATGCATTTTTTATTTTTATTTTTTGAAAACCTGATGCGGCCCAGTCTCACCCAGACCCGAGCTCCAGTGGCCCCCAAGTAAATTGAGTTTGACACCCCTGCTCTAGTGCATTCATTAATTCATTTTCAGGAGCCTATCACAGCTGTCTTTGGGCGAGAGGCTGGGTACACCCTGGACTGGTGGCCAGCCAATCACAGGGCACATATAGACAAACAACCATTCACACTCACATTCACACCTATGGACAATTTGGAGTGGCTAATTACCCTAGCACGGTGGTTCTCAATTATTTTCTGTCATGCTGTACTAACATTGAAAGTACTCCCTGCCGCTCACGCCCCCCTGAGAGTTCACCCCCCCGCACCCCCCACCCTACTATTTGCATGGAGCCTTTGTCTCTGCATTGTGGGTGTGCAGCATTCGACAGCGCCACACTCACATCCTAACAGCTTCGATTCCAGTTGCTAACGATTCTCCATTTCGATGTTTTTAAGAGGCACGGTCATAAAAGTTTGCATGGTTTAAACTAGGGCACTAATCACAATTATTTGGGATGAAATATCTGAACTCCATGAATTATTTAATGCTATGAACTTTTTATCAACTTAATATATATATTTCTCAGGGGGCTATTTTTCAACCGGTGAATAAATACCAAACCATTCAACTTGACGTTTCTTTCTACAGTAGTCAACATTTCCATATAGTTAAGCACCTTGTAAAAGATTGGCTTATGAAAAGTTCACAGGCTAGTATTATCTGGATAACTGGGTCACGATTAATGGAACCAGAGTGCACCCAGAATGGAACCAGAGTGGAACCAGAGTGGAACCAGAGTGGAACCAGAACCTCTCTGTGATAAGTACGTTGTAACATTACCAGTAATTGTGAATTGTAAATGACTGTAACATTTATTACAATTTGTTACTTTATTGGGCGGCACGGCGGTCGAGTGGTTAGCGTGCAGACTTCACAGCTAGGAGACCAGGGTTCAATTCCACTCTCACCAGGGTGGCGTTTGCATGCACGCAATGGGTTTTCTCTGGGTACTCCGGTTTCCTCCCACATTCCAAAAACATGCTAGGTTAATTGGCCACTCCAAATTGTCCATAGGTATGAATGTGAGTGTGAATGGGTGTTTGTCTATATGTGCCCTGTGATTGGCTGGCCACCAGTCCAGGGTGTAAGCGGTAGAAAATGAATGAATGAATGTTACTTTATTATGATTTGACTGCAATCAACCATGTAACCAATGAGATGGTGCTGTGGGTGGGACAAGGCTGGTGACAGACAGAGGTTGGGCTACATCAAAGCCAAAATAATCCAGTTCTAATTCGATCTCTGATCTTGAGCACCTCTTGATGATGCTGATGCTTTTAAGAAGAAACGGTTCTAAAAAAAAAAAAGAGCATGCATGAATGCAGTTCAATCTCCGGTCATGTGCAATTTCAGAGGCCTGTTAATTTGGTTAACATCTGATTCGTACATCCTCTGGAGAATATTCACATTGGCGATGTGCTAGAAACGCATGATGGTCTTTGAACCTTCCGTTGGGTACGGCAACTCGGGAGAAGCGTTCCAAAGTCCTTTTACGACATCCCACCCTCCTCTAATAAAACATGTCCCCTGCGTCCATGGAGACGACCCCGTCGACTCACACATCACATCGTAGTGCCGGGTGGAGCGCCGCCGACCTGAGCCGAGTAACGTCCCTCCAAGGCCACGCAACTTTCCTAATTAAAGGCATAAATTTGATTCTCTGGCCTCAGCAAAGACAACGGGATGAAAAGGAGGAAATAAACAGCAAAGCCGCCGTGTCTTCGGAGGTCCTCCATGAAGTCTTTTCCTGAGAGTCTTGTCATTTCCATAAAGCTTTGATGAAAGAATGCGCTTATTTGCATAGCTCACGCTAAACATGAAACATGCGGAGGAGTCAGACTGCGTTTCCAGGTGACTGGGAGTTAATTCAAATGTGTTGTTGTTGTTGTTGTTGTTGCGTGGCAGCACAAAGAACCTCGGTGTTGTTGTCTTTCACTTTTAGCACTCGTGCAGCAGAGGCGGCGGCGACGCGTGTCACTTTGCTGTCAGAATGGCGCTCCGCCGCGTAAAGCCAAATATGGCTGTCGTAAAAAGGTTAGCTTGCCTTGAGACGTTTCTTTTTACACTCTGTCTCGCTGACCTTCTCGTTTTATTTTGAACACCTCACTTTGATGGAAAGTTGCTTTACTGGCCGAGCGTCACAAAACGACACGACGACCTTGGCCGAGTGTTTGTGTGACTTTACAGCTTGTTTTGTGACTCACTATCACTCTCCACTGTGACAAATGAATAACAGATGACAATAAAGCAGACTGTGTGGGTTGTAGTACAAAATCAAAAGGGTTCTTGTTTTGGTACAGGATGATAAGTCATAAAGGGTGGAAGTTTGGACCGGAACAACCTTAGACGGACATAAGGTCCGTGCCCGTCTCTGACAGAGTGTGTGTCTCCAAGTAGAGGGATTGTGTACTTTTTCCCACATATACACTGTAAACCAGGGGTTTCAAACTCAATTTACCTGGGGGCCACTGGACCTAGGTTCTGGGTGAAGCCGGGCCGCATCAGGTTTTCAAAAAAAACACATTTATTAAAAACCGAAAAAAAAAAAAAAATCCAAAAAACTATCTTCAATGCTTTTGCTTCTGCTATACCCTACACTTTTTCAGTACTTTGGTTCCGGTTTTCCACACCAAAATATCTGATAAAACATTCCACTGTTCTCAAATATCTTAATTTTGATTTTTCTATACACAAAATAAGATGAAAAAAATTAATAAATAAATTAAGAATAAAGAAAATGAATCAATCAATCAGTAATAAATAAGTAAAATAATAATTAAACAGCAAATAAAAAAAACATAAGAAACCACATATAGTTGGTGGGTAGAGAATTTTTTTTTTCTGATTCAAATGAACAGTATTAACAGTTATTTAACCTTTAACATGAACATTAATGAAACTTAATAATTTTCCCCAATTAGCAAGTTAGCATCATACTCAGTTCCGTCTGGGAGCAGCGTGGTAACTTTAACAACATGTTTGATGAGATGCTTTATCTTGACGTGTATTTTCCCTTTCATTCCAAATAATTTCCTGCATTTATTTGTACCCAGCGTCATAAGCCTTTAGCTTCATTGCTAATCCAAAGCAAAACAGGGCGGGGCAACAGGGTACGGTAACAGTATGGGCGGGGCAAAATCATGTTAATTGTGTCCGGTGTGCACACAGCTTTAAGCTGTCATTTCAACATTAAACTTTGGTATCGAGGTGGGGGCCTCAAACTAGCGTCTTGTGGGAGACCCCTGCATTTGCGAGTTTGAGACCCCTGCTGTAAACTTTGCACATGTGCAACATAATACAGGGTGACCCAAAAAAAAACGGGCCCCAACTCTAATTAGTCCCCGTTTCTTAGTGTTTTGTCTGAAATTACCCTGAAATGAAACTTTGGTCAGAACTAGTTTATTATATTCAAAACATCACATCAAAACACTAGGGTCTTTGGCCTTTTTTTCTCCGTTCTACAGCATATGTTCTAGATCAGTGGTCTCAAACATGCGGCCCGCGGGCCAAATATGGCCCGCAGGACACTAGTTTGAGGCCCCGCCTTGATATGAAAGTTTAATGTTAGTGCGGCCCGCGCAAGTTCGATATGGATGCTGTATGGTATCATGTACCCAGAAAAAATTATTACGTTTGATTAATGTTCATGTTAAAGGTTAAATAACTGTTAATAGTTATCCTCCCTATCCGTGTGGAAGTGGTAAGTTTTTGGCTATTTAAGTTTAAAGGAAATAACTTGGAGGCTACCGTTTAGGTCGCTAGCTCTCTAGTTTGCGAGTTAGCATGTGTCTCAAGACCCTGCAGTTGCGCAATATGTTGTATTTTTTAGAGTATAAATGTGACTATAGTCGTGTTTTGTCATGTCTACAGGGCTCTAATAATGCTTTGTTCATTTTAATCTGAAAAAATAATTTGTCTACCCACCAACTATATGTGGTTTCTTAAGTTTTTATTGTTTGCCGTTTTATTGTTATGATTATATTTATTTATTTATTACTGATTTATTGATTTTCTTTATTCTTGATTTATTTATTTAATTTTCATCTTATTTTGTGTAGAAAAATAAAAAGTAAGATATTTGAGAACAGTGGAATGTTTTATCAGAGCTTTTATTGTAGAAAATCGAAACCAAAGCAAAGTTTATTCATTTTTCTGTTTTTAATAAATGAGTTGTTTTTTTTTTTTGTTTTTTTGGAAAACCTGATGTGGCCCAGTCTCACCCAGACCCGAGCTCCAGTGGCCCCCAAGTAAATTGAGTTTGAGACCCCTGTTCTAGCTCCGTGCATTTCTTGAGGCGCAGCACGAAGTTGTCCATGACGTTCTTACAGACTGACTTGGTAATGGCTCTCATCCCCTCCCTGATGGCTTTCTTGAGTTCCGCAATGGTTAAGGGTTTCCCGAGGTAGACTCTGTCCTTAAGGTAGCCCCAAAGAAAAAAATCAGGGGGGCTTCCACTCAAAATCAGTCTTGAGACTGATCACTCGGCCTCCGAAGTTCTCTTTCAGCCAATCGCGGGACAGGTTTGAGGTGTGAGAACTTGCTTCGTCTTGCTGGAACCAGAACTTGCTCATGAGCGACAGGTAGATGGTCTGGAGTTCATTCTTGAAGGTTTTGAGGACGTCCACATACCGCTCCTTGGTGACCATCACTGCTGCGCCAGATTTTCGGCTGTTCGCTTCTTGGGACGTCCCGAGTGGCTTGGATGGTTCTCACTGGCAGCGTTGAGGTTCTCCACGGTCCCATACTTCTCGAAGTGGTCCACCCAATTCTGCTTTTGGATGGAGCCTTTTCAAAATCTGACTGACGCATGAAACTGTCCTGGGTTTTCTTAAACGAGCCTGTCTTGTAATAAAAATTAAACACTGTGTATTCTTTGTCCCAGCTCCCACTGGGGTCTTGGTGTACTCACGGTCGTTGATTCTGCCATGTCCTGTAAAATAAGGGCAATCAGTGAATAAATAGTGGAGATATCACATAAAGTGTACACGGGCCCGTTGTTTTTGGGTCATCCTGTAGTTGCCATATATCACATCCAACAACAAAGCATTAAGGACCTATTATGCTTTTTCCACTTTTATGACCTATAAATGTAGTTAGAATGTTTATTCTCGTGTTAAACTATGCCAAAGTTTCAGAGAATGAGCTTTGCGCATTTGGAAGTGAGCCTTGAAAGAAGTTTGGGATGGCTCAAAACGCTTGGTTTCAAAGGCGTGGTAAAACTGCCTCTTTGTGACGTCACAGAGGAGCAGACTTCCTTATATGGGCATGGCTGAAAGCCAGATAAACTCTCTGCTATTCTGTTTATGAAACAAGCTCAGGCAGACGTTATCGTATTTGGTGATGCCCAGCAAGAGAAAAATATGTTCATGTGTCAACGGCATTTCACACGGGACTGTTTTTGTGAACGTGAAATATTCATAAATATTTAGTTTAAATATTTAAACTTAAATATTTTCGTGAAATAGCCCCCAAACTGTTGCTGCAGCCAGAAGCAGCGTGCTCACGCCGTGAAAGGTGCATTCATTTCGGACACACCCACGTGTCGCCCTCACGTCCGGCTTCTGAGCTCCACCGCACCAATAGCGGCTCCGACAAAATGTGTCCGACAATGAGTGCTATTCCTCGGGCAGGCATCCGGTTTCTCCTGAGCTAAAGAAGCGGTGCTACTTTACTACTCTGAGTTCATACACGGAAAGTCAGGGGCCCCCAGCCAGTAAATAATGAGCTTTTCAATTAGCTCTCCAAAGACTTTATTCATTTATTATCCTACTCCTATTCCCACTTTATTAGAAAGTGGGGTTCGTTCGTAGTTCAGAAGCACTTTGGGCGTATGACCAATGATAGCGGAGTGGGTGTGCCCGGAGGCGGGCTTTGTGTCACGCCCTGTGTGGTTTCCTAGGTGACAGTTTGTCTATGTTCCCTATCTGGGCTTTGGTTTCCATTTTGGACACTCTTATTTTGTATTGGACTTCCTGTTTTTCCGTGTCTGCCTTGGTTGTCCCTATCTCCCACACCTGTCCCTAATTTGTCCCGTCTATTTAGTTCAGGTGTGTGCTTCTCCCCGCGTGGGATCATTGTTGTTTGTCCGTCTGCTACCTGAGTTGCTTTTCCTTCTTTTGCAATTATTGCTAAAATAAATATCGTTTACCTGCATTTAGTCCTGTTCTCTGCATCCTGGGGTCGAACCGTAAAGCAATGAAGCCCGACTGTGACACTTTGGGTGGAATAAACAGACCGTTTTAGAGGGAAGCGCAAATCCAAGTAAATACAGCTGGAATAGGATCAGATTCTGGAAGCTCTAAAACATTTTCTATGAGGGTTATTGTGTGTAGCTGCTCTATAGGAGTCCACAACTCAATACAAAGGGTTGAAATATGAGCATATACATTAGCAACACTAGCATAGGTTTGTAAGCTACATTGCTAATATTATACTCACATTTTAACAGCCACATTATGCTAGGTTAGCATATTTGTGGAAGAAAAAGTATGATCACTCTTCAAGCTGCCTGATAGTTTGGCTTCCGAGAGTCATTTTAAGATATGTAGCAAAGTCTCAAATTAATTTAAATTATTTTAAAATAAGTCTTAGAGGTTCCACATTCAGTGTTAGACACAACGATAGTTACCTTTTCCCTCCTAGTCATCCTTTACAAAGAAAAAAAATTCCTCCCATCCCATGTGGAAGTGGTACATTTTTGACAGGGTTAGATTATATTAATTTGAGGTAAACTGCTAAGCCTGTCAAAAATGTACCACTTCCACATGGGATGGGAGGAGATTTTTTTTTCCTTTTTTCTAAAGGATGACTAGGAGGGAAAAGGTGACTATCGGTGTGTTATGACATGTCTAACACTGAATGCGGTACCTCTGAGACAGGGTTAGATTAAATTCATTTGAGGTAAACTGCTAAACCTGTCTATAGGACTCCACAACTCAATACAAAGGGTTGAAATATGAGCATATACATTAGCAACACTAGCATAGGTTTGTGAGCTGCAGTGCTAATATTATACTCACATTTTAACAGCCACATTATGCTAGGTTAGCATATTTGTGGAAGAAAAAGTATGATCACTCTTCAAGCTGCCTGATGAATAGTTTGACTTCCGAGAGTCATTTTAAGATACGTAGCAAAGTCTCTTTTTTTGTCTTTTTTATGGCTAACGGCGGGTTAAATGATGTATCCTGTATCATGAGGAAGGCCGATTTTCCTCCATGATGGACCTGACCTGAAAAGTTTGTGAAAGACTGCTGGAAAGTCAGTGTGTCATTTCACATTCTCACACATTGTCTTCACAGTCACGGCCCTGGGCAGGACACTTTGTGTGGTAGAGCGAAGGAGGTCATCAGCAGTTCACATCACTTCATCACCATAATTGCTGTGTTTTTACGTAATAGCACTGACTGTCTGGGTTGTCACTCTACTACAAGATGTTATGTCATGTTGAGGCAAAGATAACAAGCAGGAACGTCGTGACTTGCTGTGAAGTGCGTGAATCCAAAGTTAAATTGGTACTTTTTGTTATTTATGCCATCACCCTTAAAGGTCAGGAATCTTCCCAGAAGAAGTATTTTTCTTTCAGTAATCTCTTTTATTGAGGTTTGAAAAAGAATAACAACAAAAATCTGTGAATTACCGTTTAGGGTCTTAAGGTCTTTTTCAAACCAAGAGTTAAACCCATATCAGACTTAGTTGCGAGAGCTCATATGATTGTATATATTGTTTAACTTTGTTCCATAGCTTCCATATCATGTGTTTTAGGATCGGATTTTTAACTTGTTTGTGTAATCAAGGGAGAAGCCATTCACTTCTTGAGGAGCACACTCGTCTACTATCCACTCCTGATGAACGTTGCTTCACAGAAGACATCCACTGTCTGGAACCGATATGTATTTCCATCCATTTCCAAATGTTCTCAATTGGATGTAGATCAGAGGAACACTTAAGTCAGAGTCAGACTGTCAAGAAAGCTGGCAACATTTCCACATAGCCTCTGCCGTTTGACACCCCTGCACAACCTGAAGCTCCATAGCAACATATCACCCATCGACAGAAAAAGCGTGGGATCCTTTTCATGCCACTAAACAATGGAATCCATTTGTTTTCCACCTTTCAATGTCCCATTATTTGGTATTGTCGTGCAAATTTCAACCGAGCAATTTTGTGGCTTTGAAGGAGACAAAGCCTTTGAAGACATTTGTTGTTCTGGAAACTCTTCTCTCGCAGATGACGTCTGACGATTATTGGACTGCATGCATGTTGGCTGAGGTTGTCACAAGTGGCGCAATCCAGTGTTTAGGACCGACTAAGTACCGTATTTTCTGGAGTATAAGTCGTTCCAGAGTATAAGTCGCACAAGGCCAAAAATGCATAATTAGGTAGAAAAAAACATACATAAGTCGCACTGGAGTATAGGTCGCTATATTTCGGGTAATTTATTTTCCAAACTACTTGACCAAAACAGACATTACGTCCTCTTGGAAGGCAAGTTGTAACAATAAAAGAATAGAGAACAGGCTGAATAGGTGTAAGATATGCTAACACAATGCTTATTCAGCTACACCAAAAATAAACATGAACACAAAAGGTGTCCATTGTTTATGTAACATAAACACTTTTTTCATTTATAAGTCGAAGTCGCAGGAACGACCAACCTATGAAAAAAAAATGCGACTTATAGTCTGGAAAATTGCGTAATATGTGGTAAAGTAGCCAAGCAGGGCCAAAAAGGTTCACAAAACATACAAAGGAATGACAACAGACAAGGTTGTTGTTTTGAGGACAGGATAAATAAAGCCAATGGACAATCTCCAACGGGATACATCGTGGTCATCTACCACTATGCCTTTCGTTATTCCATTGTGTGCTCGCTTCCAGCTCCCCATCGCCCTTCAGGGGATAACTTCTTAGTCAATGGAAGCATGCTTTGTGTACCTAATGAAGTGGCCAGTGAGCTGTGTTCATCTAAATTTGCCATTCCGACTGAAAATAAGAGCCACAACGTTAGCTTTTAGCTTTCATCCTCAGCTCAGCAAAGAAGAGATTCCCTGCAATGTTTGACAGCCCCGAGCTAAATAAACGTCATCAGGATGAGGGCAAGGAAGACGCTGTCATTTGAAGTGAAAAGGAATGTGTGTTGGTGCTCTTAAAGGCACGGTCCTTTTCCTTGTTAAGATCGCCTGCTATGATTAGTCTGCAACTTGGATTGTCCAATAATGTCTATTACTATTATGCAATTTGCAATGAACGTAAAGTGTTCCATTTTGATAGAAACGGCTGGTTATGCGAGGGTTGGCATATTCCATCAATATTTGTAATGAAATATCACACCTCAGGAAGAATCACTTTGACTCAAACGCAGCGTTTTGGCACTTTTTCTATCACCTGTGTTGCATATTGCAGCATTTGTCTTATTTTATCAGTGTTTATGAGTGTAAAGAAGCATAACGGCTTTATCACACAACATTAGTTTGAGGGAAGAGCTGCTAAAATACAAATGGAAGCCATTCAGCAGACACATTCTAATGATATCCCTGTATAGTATCCTACACCGGTCACTAGCTGTGCTGTTCAGTGACACAATCACCAGACTTGACACGGGCTGTTGCAGCCGTAACCCATGCCAGGCTGAAACTCAACTCTGAACCCCTGAAATCGCTCTCTTTAGGAACACATTTATAGCAAAACACATGTGCATGTGTCTTATTTATGTCTATAACGTCTTATTTACTCAAATGATGTCTACTATTTGGCTGCACGGCATTCAAGTGGTTAGAGTGCAGGCCTCACAGCTAGGAGACCGGAGTTCAAGTCCACCCTGTGTGAAGTTTGCATGTTTTCCCCGTGCATGCGTGTTTTTTCTCCGGGTACTCCGGTTTCCTCCCACATTCCAAAAACATGCTAGGTTAATTGGCCACTCCAAATTGTCCATAGGTATGAATGTGAGTGTGAATGGTTGTTTGGCTATATGTGCCCTGTGATTGGCTGGCCACCAGTCCAGGGTGTACCCCGCCTCTCGCCCCAAGACAGCTGGGATAGGCTCCAGCACCCCCGCGACCCTTGTGAGGAAAAAGCGGTAGAAAATGAATGAATTTAGTTTCTACAATGTGCCTTTCACAGGCCCATAAATAATGTGATCCAAAGTTTGCGGAACGAATTTTGGACATCCCCAATTTACATATTTCATAGGGAAGGGAGATTGTTGACAAATGAGCCCAAACCGTGTTTTTGTATCAATCACAAACACTAAATGGCCCCTGCCATCAGCAAAGTGTGGATACAGGCTTCCACAGTGGTGCACACTCACCGGGTTGAGAAGGTGCGCAAGATTGCATGATTATCATTGGCGCTATCATTATCGTGGTGAAATGCAGAATTATGATGTCATACTGATAAATCTGATAACATTAAAAATAGCCTTAGAATATTTTTAAGGATAAGCGGTAGAAAATTAATGAATGAATAAAATTACAGTAAAGTCTCGTTATATCAATATCGGTTATAACGAATTACTGCTTATTACGATACTATTTTCATTTCCCGGCAAATTTCTAGTCCTTTATGATATAATTAGTTCCGTTAGTACGATACCCGGTTATTATGATAATCCAGGTACTACGATGCCCTTTTCATCTCCCGCCAGCAAATTTGGTCTGCTTATATCGATACAAAAGCAGCTTAAATCAATCTTTGCTTAAGGATTTCAATACCAAAAAAGAACATGGCGAACGGCTGCTTCCAGTCAACTTTATTTTTCACACTTCCACCACCAGAGCACAGCACACACACCGATTCCCGCACTTCCTGGTTCACAGGTCATGCTCAACCCGCCCCACATAGCTGGCCAAACACATGCCTGCAACAGAAGAACCAACTGACATAGCATACACACCTATTCCAACGAAGACACAAGCGTACAAATACATGTATTTAATTGTGTTGTATTCAGATATCTTTTTATTCTATACACACGAGAGAAACCACGAACGCAGTTGGTTCTTCTGTTGCAAAAAAAATTTGCAAGTTTGACAAGATTGAAGTGTATTCTTTCTGTAAATTGTAACAGTTTTAAACTGTACAATTTACAGTTTAGCCTGTAAGACTGTTTACATTTCTACTGTATTTTTTATAGGATCATTCTGGCAACCACAGCTGCCATTTTTTTCTGTAAAAAGTACAGAATTTATTTTACAGTGTACGAGTTAAATCCTTTGCGCTCGCTGACCTGAGCACTCATGACCGGAGTTGGGTCCAAATCTGTATTTGGGTCTCTTTTCACCATGTGTGGTTGTCAGGTGCAGACTTCTTCCTGCTTCCTGGATGCTATTATGTAGTAGATGTAATGGTCCTGTCTTCTTTGTCGTCTTTACAAAGACCATTTATTTCACTTTGTACTTTTAGCAGAAAAAGTAGAAAGACAATTGCGTACACGCTCACTATTCTTCTGCCTCTGTGACTCACTCCTTCCTCCTGTTTTAATCTTCCATAATAGTCTCCATCTTCACATCTTCAATCTCTGCTGCTTTTATTTCACTCTGTCACGTCGTCTTCTCATCATCGCCTCATCACGGCCTTCACAACTTGTGTGTGTGTGTGTGTGTCCACCTCTCACCAAATATGGCCACAGATTCTCTCTAGCTTTCTACTGTCTATCATCCTTCTTCTGTGTGCAGCCCACACACACACGCGCACACACACACACACACACACACAAATGTGAATTAGTCTGGCTTTGCCTGCAGCGACTTCCATTTTAATAAGTGGATTGTTTATGTGCCTATAAGCCAAATGTTGCTGCATTGCTCATTACGCAGGCTGAGTGGGGAGGGAAACGTCCCCCGAGGCCAGGTACACACACACACACACACACACACACACACACATGGCAGGATCTGCCCTGGGTTCAGAGTTCATGGCGGAACCAGCACAAACATACACACTCAGCGGGCCACAACATTAGTTACACAATCTGATGGGATCCAATAATGAAAACTGTCCCTAATATTTTGACCCTCTCGTGTTGCTACGCAAGGTTGTCAAAATATTAAGAACAACTCCCAATATAACGAATTACAAGCCAAATAATAATAAACATTATTATTGTCAATACGTTTCCATTGGAGCTTGCGTACCCAACAAAGTAGCCGCGGATCTTCTAAAGGCAAAGATGAAGGCTTGCGTATGTGACAGCTTTATAGTTGATAATAACGCTCATAGTTTTACGAGAAACATCTGCCAAAATGACCATAAATTCTTATTAAAAAGACAACCCGGCGTGATTGAGTGGATGGATGTAGCAATCTGTTAGAAAAAGTAGCGCCGTGATCTAATGTACGATTACCATGATGAAAGGTTAACATGCATCTTGCACAATAAAACATCTTTGGCTGGGTCATTTTAAAGGTCCTTGATGTTTGACTCCGACACAGACAGACTGACGCGGTTTTGAAACAGGAAGCCGTGCAGTCAGATCATCCCACTGCATTCTGACTTCAATGTGCTTTTATCTCACAGTTGAGTCCAAGTGCAGCCAATTTGTACACGTTTGGTGTACACTGTTGTAGTAAAGTACTATTTAAGACTACTATTTAAGAATCAGGATCAAGGTTGATGCATAAGTAGCCAGGTATACATGGAGCCAAATATTCCAATTCCATTCGGGTTATTTGCTCAAACGGAAAGAATGTAACCTTTGTATACACCTCATTCCCAAAGAAAAGTGACAATCCCAATGAATATATAATGGGATTCCCAGGGGTGGAATATTCCTTTAACCAATCCGATTGAGGTATCTTGTACCCGCTCAAACGGAAAGTTGTCAGGGTGCCTTCTTCTTCGTGGTGTTTTTCTTCTTCTGTTGTTTATTGGCGGTTGGCAAGCAGCTTTCGTGCGCATTAGCGCCATCTGTGGAACAGAAACTAAACCCTTCTATACGCCATTCACAAGTCCACTTTTATTAAAAAAGAAAATATATATCTATATAAAACATGTCTTGAGTTTAATTATAAAATATTAGCAAGATTGAATTTGATCTTTTCCTGTTTAAATTTATCCCGGGTGCGTTCTTTCAGCGCATGCTCAGATATGACGTAACATGCAGATCCAGACGTTCTTCACTTTTAAAAATGGAGGCCAGCAATCGGCACTGGACTAAGCAAAGTTTGTTTTTGATCCAAACTAAATTTCAAGACCGGAACGAACGAAAAACTGGCAATACAGAGTTATTCCAACAAGGGAAAGAAAAACTCGGGGAAGTCAGTATCACGTGATGTTGATGTTTACGTTTTACTGGGCATGCCCCATTGACTATTCTGTTTGATTATAGCAGCACATGTAGACAGGAGATTGGAATATTCCTTTCCATGTATACCATTGCTTTCAGAAAGGTCATTCGGAAAGAGAAAAACTCCTCATGTAAACGTGGCTAATGTTAGCATTAGCATGCAACAGGTACTTTTTTTATTAAAAGTTCAAATAACTACTAATATTATTAAAATGTGACTTAAAACATTGACTGTACAGTTTAATGGTGGCCGCAGTTTGACCCTGGAACAGATCATTTCTATTTCAATCAACAAATTGGGTTGAAGTGTACTGTACTTGTGTGTATGTGGACATGTTGATATTTTTGAGTATAAAATCAATACAAATCAGAAGTCAGCAAGCATGCATAACCAGCATGAAGTCAGCATTAGCTTCTGTCCTTCTGTTTTTTCATCATCCCCCGAGGCAGCGCTTGACTGGGGTTAATTGAGTCTGTGTATGTGCCCGTGTGTTTACGTGTGTGTGTGTGTGTGTGAGGGCTGTTTTCACTGGTCAAATGAAATGTCTCTATTTAAGCATTGAAATGTCACAGTGGAGTCATCTGCATCTGCTGCCTGAGATAGCATGTTGCTGACGGTTGGCAACGTGTGTGTGCGTGCGTGTGTGTGTGTGTGTGTATGTAAAAATGCATGTGGGCTCCTTTAGAAGAGGATCAAATGGATCTTTGTTCATTTATTCCATCAGAAACTCGTCCATTTATTTTTTTTCTTGCCATGTTTAACCTACCGCACACATACAAACAAGTGCAGACAGTTAGATCATTACAAACATGCCGGCAGCTATTTGCGCACAAACATCATGTGATACACACACACACACACACAGTGAACATCATGCATGAGCACACGAGGGCATCAGTGAATACACACATAGCAAACAAACACACAGTATATATAGTGAGTGACACACACGTGGATGTACATGCAGTGCGAGCTTGTTTCCATGGAAACGTGAGGTGGAAAAGGTGTTAATGAAAAGTTTATGCAAGCATTACCTGCAATCACCGCACACACTCGTTTAAAAAGTACATACATGACCATCGGTAAGAAAACCCTTTTATACTTTTATTTATCGTTGGTCAAAATCCTGCTAAATGAAAACCACCAATAATATTTTCAGTGTTTCCCACAGGACTGGTGGTTTGGGGCGTAATAATTGTTTACATTATTGGCTAGGACGCCGTTACGTCTTGGAATAGCGGCATTGAGATGCGACAACCAAGATGGGGGAGATGGGACCCGATGCATGTAAAAATGAATATTAATTCATAATTGCTGCAGTGTAGCGACAGAAAACCACAGTTGAACAAACTAATGATAACACTCCAACAGAACTAACTCCAGATAAAGAAAATAATCAACATTCACTCATTCTCTTTCATTTTCTACCGCTTTTTCCTCACAAGGGTCGCAGGGGGTGCTGGGGCCTATCCCAGCTGTCTTCGGGCCCCGGACTGGTGGTCAGCCAATCACAGGGTACATATAGACAAACAACCATTCACACTCACATTCATACCTATGGACAATTTGGAGTCACCGATTAACTTAGCATGTTTTTGGAATGTGGGAGGAAACCGGAGTACCCGGAGAAAACCCACGCATGCACGGGGAGAACATGCAAACTCCACACAGGGATGATAATCAACATTAAATCAGAAAAGTAAAGTAAGTAAAAGTGAAACAGAACAAAACAGAACAGGAAGTCATTACAAAATAATGCAGTAGAAACAGGAAGTAACAAACCAAATGTTCACGATGCGGGCTAACTACTGCATCATAACAGTACCCCCCCCCCCCCCCCTTGATGTCGGATCCCAGACGTCCTAAGAAGTCCAAAGTCAAAGAGGGATGGTAGGTGGTCCAAACGGGAGGTACATAAACTTGACAGGGCTTTATATAGAATCCAAGGGGGGGCTTCAGACTGCGTGGAGTGGGCATGGGACGGGTCTCTCTCAACTTGGGAGAACTGGCCACTTGGAATTGAACTGGGAGCAATGTGGACTTGGAGGTGATGATTCTGCAGTGATATTGTCCATTGTCCTATTTGGAAGGAGTCACATTCTCAAACTGGTCATTTCCATAGGAATGAAAGCCAATACAAAAATTCTGCCTTTCAAAGATAATAATTAGGGATGTACAATATTTTTTTTTCAAACTAATACAGAACTATATAACATCCTGCTTCTTAAGCCCGAAACATTACATAACAACAACTCAAATAACTGTCATACTCAAATAACTGTATTTGTCCTGACCAAGTGCCATGACATCATTAGTGTTAACATACAAAACAAACAAAATGTAAAAAGCAGCAACTCAGAAGTACAAATCATGGCTTCTAGTGGTTTAGTAGCTGAGAAAGGCTGGTATTTCCACCATGATCCAATCACAGATCACTTTAGTCCTCTGTTGTCTCTGGCAAACTTTTTTCACTTCCCAAATGTTGCGGCGGCGATAGGAACAAGCCCTGAGCGATGTAGCAATGCTGGCATTTTAGGTGGCTGTTAAGATTTGATGTGTTGAAGGTGTTTTTCCCTTCTTGGGGAATATTTTCAGAGCATTTGGAGAAATGTCTCCCTCTGAAACAGTGAAGACGTCCCGCAGGCTTGATGGCTGGTATACAAGTGAGCTCAGGAGATGTTATGATAGGGTGTGTGCAGCATGTCACAAAAAGAGGAGCGCTTGATTTGCTCAGCCCCACCCATCACAAAGTACAGCTAATCTCTTTTTTATTATTGGTTATCAAGGCTATTTTTAATGATTTATCAGTATGACATCATAATTCTGCATTACACCACGATAATGATAGAGCCAATGATAATCATGCAATCAAATCATATTTTTATTACTGTGGTTGTGGAGTTGGTCCTAATATTTTGAACAGTGATGTGTTTCTTTCATTATGCTCTTAATGTGTAACCCTCACAAGGCTTGCGCACCTTCTCAACCCGGTGAGTGTGCACCACTGTGGAAGCCTGGATCCACACTTTGCTTATGGCAGGGGCCATTTAGTGTTTGTGATTGATACAAAAACACGGTTTGGGCTCATTTGTCAACAATCTCCCTTCCCTATGAAATATGTAAATCGGGGATGTCCAAAATTCGTTCCGCAAACTTTGGATCACATTATTTATGGGCCTGTGAAAGGCACATTGTAGAAACTAAATTCATTCATTTGTTCATTTTCTACCGCTTTTTCCTCACAAGGGTCGCGGGGGTGCTGGAGCCTATCCCAGCTGTCTTGGGGCGAGAGACAGGGTACACCCTGGACTGGTGGCCAGCCAATCACAGGGCACATATAGACAAACAACCATTCACACTCACATTCATACCTATGGACAATTTGGAGTGGCCAATTAACCTAGCATGTTTTTGGAATGTGGGAGGAAACCGGAGTACCCGGAGAAAACCCACGCATGCACGGGGAGAACATGCAAACTCCTCACAGAGATGGCCGAGGTCTGCGCGCTAACCACTCGACCACCGTGCCGCCTAACATGAGAGGGTTTAAATATTTCCTGTGGCTTTCTGGAATGTTCCCACTTCCAAAAAAAAGGCTGTGTCCAGTGATTTCTTCCTGGTGGCACATTCCTATTGCACCTGATAGAAGCGTTGAATTCAGGTCTCAATCTTTGCATGAGGAAGAACATCCCCTCTCTGTCTCTGGCACACACACCATTCTCTCTCTCTCTCTCTCTCTCTCTCTTTCTCACACACACACACACACACACACACAGATAGATATACAGTGCGCACAGGGCTGTCGGGGCTAATAAAAATTGTGTGGGTTAATTATGCGTGCTGCACATTACATGGCCGTCCCGCTCAGTGCTGACATGCTTAATTTCCCTCACGTTTAGCAAGACAACACTGCAGCCCACCAGAGCCTCACTTGGTGGGGCCGCAGGTGGATGAACCTGCCTATGGCTTGACAGGAACACTGTCTGGGTTGGGTGGATATATTAGGGCTTTTTGTTTATTATGACACAACTATACCACACTGTCGGGCAAAAAAAGGATGTCGTTTGTAAATAATACTTGCAATTTGTAAATAATATGGTAGAGAAGCTGAGACTTTGTGCACCGTTACATCTTTATTTTTTTTATTTTATTTATTTATTTTTTTACATCTTTAAAAAAGGATGAGTGAATTCAAGAAACAATACAACCAGTCATGATGTCCTATATATATCACTATATTGACGGTTACTATGGTACACATTATGTCATTGGATGCTCATATCACCTCCTACTTTGATATGTGACAAAAATTAAAACAATTAAAAAGATTTTAACAAATAATAATAATATTATATAAATAAATAATAATTAATTACCGTATTTTCTGGACTGTAAGTCGCTCCGGAGTATACATAAGTCGCACAAGACCAAAAATGCATCATTAGGTAGAAAAAACATACATAAGTCGCACTGGAGTATAAGTTGCATTTTTTGCAGGTAATTTATTTTCCAAACTACTTGACCAAAACAGACATTACGTCCTCTTGGAAGGCAAGTTGTAACAATAAAAGAATAGAGAACAGGCTGAATAGGTGTAAGATATGCTAACACAATGGTTATTCAGCTACACCAAAAATAAACATGAACACAAAAGGTGTCCAGTGTTTACACTACTGTTGGCCATTCTGCGATCTGGCTTTTTCTTGGCAATCCTGCCATGAAGTCTGAAGTCCTGAAGTGGCCGCTTCACTGTTGATACTGACACTGGTGTTTGACGGCTACTATTTAGTGCAGCTGCCAGATGACGACCTGTGAGGCGTCTTTGTCTTAAACTACACACTCTCACATATTTGTCTTCTTGCACAGTTGTGCAGCATTTTTCTGTTAGACCTAGTTTGTGCTGCTCTCTGAAGGGAGTAGTTAACAGCATGGTAAGAGATTTTTTACATGGCTTTTCTAATCATCTATTAGCCTTATAAAATGATGAACTTGGATTAGCAGCCATACCAGGAGATTGATGCAGAGGACTGACAGTTGTTGATAGTAGGCCTCTATGCAAAAATGTACATCCTTCTTTGAAAATCATCTCATTCATTTTCATTGTTTGAGAAATGGATACAAATGTTTGTCAAATGGAAAAAATAGTTTGTGAAATGCATGAAAATGTTTTTCTTGAAAAACAAAAAAATTAGCAAGTGATCTCAAACTTTTGAGCGGTAGTGTAGGTGTTCTTTAGCTGTATTTAGATATACCGTATTTTCTGGACTATAAGTCGCTCGGGAGTATACATAAGTCGCACAAGGCCAAAAATGCATAATTAGGTAGAAAAAAACATACACAACATAAATATTTTTTTCATGTATAAGTCGCTCTGGAGTATAAGTCGCAGGAACAGCCAACCTATAAAAAAAAAGTGTGACTTATAGTCTGGGAAATACGGTATATCAGAAAGACAGGAAGTGAACAAATGTAACAGTTAGTGATTGTAAAAGTACCAGATGGAGGGGTAGGATTTAATAAGCTTTGCTTCTTCCTACTCCTTTTGGACATGTGGAACTGGGAACTGATTATGGGATGCACTCAATTGTAATCTGATGCAAGTTCAAATGAAATTAAACCATTACCATTAAAGCTGCAGTAAGGAATAAATGTTGATGTTTCTGGAGTGCTACCCTTACAGGGATGAAGTGTAACTGACTTTTAGTCCACTGTGGAAAATGTCCTAAGTTAGCCGACGCTATAGATAATAAGCTAATTAATGAGGGGCTCCAGGCAGGTCCACTGTTTAGTACGTCTTATTATGCCATAGTAATGACAGAGCTCGCTACTCTCCTTTTTGATTGTAAAATGATTGCAATGGTAGCATGGTAGTGCCTTGCGGGTGGAGGGGGGGCATGACCTTGAATGACCTCAAGTGGGCAACACTGATACCCCCTACATCTTCTTACTCTCTTGCAGACTAAGTGTGTATGAGGTGTGTTACGGTGCCGTTTGCCAGTTGGAACAATAAACTCCATTCAAAGACGGTCCCGTGATAATGTGTTTATGTACAAGGGCAAATGAATAAAATTAATGTATGGGAAAAAAAACTGCTTATTGATGACATAGTATTGCTTTAAATAGCCTGTAATGAAGCTGCGGCCTCGTCAAGGTCGGCCCTTCTTGGTGCGTTCACTGAAATGACGTTGCATGGAACGTTGGTATTTACTGCTCAGTTCACACCGTGTGTGACCTACAGTATGAATACCTGATGTTACCTGTTAGCATGAATCATGTATGAGCTCAGACTCCGCGGTGTGATGGTGTAAACACACAAGTGCACCATTATGTGTGGAATAAAAGAGCGCTGCTTTATACATACATATATCCATTTATATATCATCTAAATATAAATATCATAGAAAAGAAGAACACACAGTGTCAATCCACAGGGGATTCCTCCATCTTCCACCTACTCGTGTCCCGCCTCATTACTGTGCATCACCTCGACAGTCAGGGAGGCCAATTAAAGCCAACTAAAAGCCAAGAAAAAAGAGAATTAATGTTGATTAAAATTTGAAGCCATCTTAGGTTTAGACTGCGCTTGTTTTCATGAGAGAAAATAAATGTTGTGGCACCAAATGACTGTCAAGGAGTCCAAAATATCCCACCAGGAGGAAGCAGTGTAACGTGGCGCTGTCATGGCCAATAACCTTTAGGCTTTTACTGTTATTTTACTGCTCATTAAACATGCACGAGTGTTTCCGATACATTCTGGACGAGCATGGACTCCGCCCCCTCAGCGGCCTCCTTTCCATCATCATTGTGAAAGTATACATTCATATTCCTGTCTACTAAAAACGGGGTGAATAATTTAGCTCGGCTGGCAGACAAGTGAGGCTTTTGATGAGCCGTGCATCCTAAATTGACTTTGTTTTTGGAGAAACAAAACAATAAAAGAAAGAGGAGAAAAAAAAGAAGGTGCCAGAAAACCTCCACCGCCCGCCCCCCCAGTGAAAGTCAACACAGAAACACGGTGCACAGATGAAATATTCAACAAGGTTATGGTGAGGATGCAGCAGGTGTGAAGACGCACAATTGGGCAACATTTGACAAACTAGTTGAGGAAGAGTTCCTACCCACGTATAGACAGATGTGTTTGGAAATGTCTGTGAACATGTGCCGCTAATTTAGCATTAGCAGAGGACTGTGCTCGTTATTGCCCGTTTAACGACATGACACTGCAAGCTTGTGCACACAAAATGTCCTAAAAAATGTCCAACACCAATACAGTAAGGGTGTGGAAAATAATGGATATTAATCGATACATCAATGCGCATGCACGTGATGTGAGTACATCGGCTCATTCACTGAGTATGGATGAAATTGACGGGTGAAATCTAGATTCATCACGATGCGTTTGTGGGTATCGGTAAAATCCGATGCAAGCGCCGTTTTATTAATGTTCAACTTCACCCCATATGCTGTTCCCCAGGTGCCATGAATGCACCATCATTATTTGGCCTTTTGTATTGAATACGGACGGAAGCCGTGAGGCACATCCAACTACTAGTAAAACAGTATGGACGTTCGTAGCAAGCAGCAGCCAGGAAGTTTCTATATTTAACGTTTAAATGGTATGTTTGGAAACACTACAGATTCTCAAAGAACGGCGGAAATCTCTACAAAACGTCCGTCGTTTGCAAAGAATGCCGCATTAAGAAGCCGTACAACAGCAGCACGACAAATGATTATATGATTTAAATGATCATAAATAGGGACAGAAATTAACAGCAATAAACAAGGAATTACTGTATTCTCAAAAAAGCAATTTTTTTTTTTTTTTTTGTGAGTTTATAGTGAGTTAGCATCACAGTGGTGTTTATCCGAGAATGTAAACACTCTGGAAGTAGAGTGAAAGTCCAAAGTTTCTCAAGAAAAGAGGTTACTTCAAAACGTCTCTCAATGGTCGGCAGCTTTTGCATTTTAGTGTTAGGTTTTCTAGGTTTTCTACAGCATCGGTACTGTTTAATGTGGTCATTACTAATTTCTTTGCGGGGCTACCAGTGTTTAAAAAACTCTTGTAGACCCACTGATTGTGGTGGGAAATGGCTATTAGCAACTCCAGACCCGGAAAGCACACTCTTAAATGCTACACTGACAACCGCTTTTGTTCCAACACAGTTAGGACACTGAGTAAATGTTACTTACTGCTTGCTCTTCTGACTCTTCCACACCACCAAGTATCGTTGGAAAGGTGTGAGGCAAAACCGTTCATTATGAAATGCCGTTCATGGAAAATTTCCATTAGCACCAGTGGAGAGAAGAAATAAACCGCTCAACGACAGAACCGTCTTTTATGGGTATTTATTCTGCAGAATCGAAGATAGTTGAAACAGACAATTGAGCGTCTGCCACAAGTGTCCCCCCCGAAAGACAGGACAGAAGCATAGTTCTACAAACATTATCAGGACTTTACCAGGTCCATGGATGTATCCCGAGTGAATCAGAACCTGTTGAAATGGAAACGCCATTGGAGAAACTTGTTTTGGAGAAAGAGGGGCTCAAGCCACAAGCAAATAGTCGTAACAAAGCATAGGTTGTTCTGCTAGGAAATAGATCTAGAAACACTGAAATACTGTATTTGTTCAGATTAAGTGACCTAATAGCTGGAACTACTTTCCTCCACAACAAAAACCAACCACAACCAAGTATTTGGATCAACTCACCTTTGATGCACTACACTGCTGATGGGGGTGTCATAGAAATGTCAAAAAATCCAAACTATCCTTTTAATGTGGATTCTGTTTCAAAAAAGCGGATCGCGTCTCTTTCTGGTCTTATTGAACACTTTTGGAGACTAATGTGAAAACACTAACAAGCGGCATCCACTTGCTTGTGACAAAGAGAAGCCACATAAGAAAGTTCATTTGTATTAAAAACATATTTGTTTGTGTCCACAAAAACCACATGCACACGTGCCGGTGTCCAGTCGTGCAAATTAGATGACGACATCAAACCACCACCATGAATAAATTGCTTTTCATTTGTAGTTCTTTTATATTCTTAGTCATTAAGTCATTAGTTTCCACAATTATTCTTTAAAATGACATAACCAATTTCCTTTGAAGACAGGTGGTACACATGCAGAGCTAAAAGACATTGAATTTTGGTGCGGATCCAGACAAAGCAGTCTGCTTGGATTTTGGATTGGGACTCAAGTGGGGCAGTGACATCCCCCCCCCTCCCCACCACCCCCTCATAGCCAGCAAATTTGTCCTTTTTGTGACAGTTGGCAGCCGCTTTGTATTAGTGGAGTTGTACACATACGTATGTACTATGGATACATATGTACTATGCAGGATAGTTGGGCCTGTCAAGATGCATGCTAACTCACCATGTTGGAACATTTGAGGGAACAATGCATCCTATTTAATTGAAGAGATTTCAAAGATGGCGTTAACAAATGTATGCATAAAGGACAGATGTCATGAGTAGCATCCTAACACACTTAATGGAGAATAATGACATGCACACACAGAGAGAGAGAGAGAGAGAGAGAGAGAGAGTTGTGAAGGAACTTGAAAGAGAATAGACAAATAGGGAGTTCCAGTTTGTAGGCGGAGGGCAAAGTAACTGTGAACGTTGGCGCCAATGAAGTTTTTCTCCTGTGAGGTCACAGCCTCGCTGCTTGGAGGACACAAAGCAAACGCAACACAGTCTACGTATTGTTGCTGTTAGCCTGTGTCTGTGGTTTTGTAGTCTTTCACGATATCATGCATATATGGGGTTACATACACAAAGATGGATATTAAAGATGCTAAAAGCAATACAGTGTGAGTCAATATATGATAAACTATCTGAATAAAACAGCTTTGTCTTATAGCTGACAAAGCTAATGAGTGTTATATCTAATAATCCAGAGATCCATCTAAGGTTGCAGGGATATGCTGGAGCCTATCCCAGTCAGCCGCCAATCACAGGACACCTATAGACAAACAATCATTCATACCTATGGATAATTTAGAGTCACCAATTAAATAACATGCATGTTTTTGGAATGTGGGAGGAAACCAGAATACCCATTAATGGTAATAGTAATGGTAATGGTAATGGTTTAATTTCATTTGAACATGCATCAGATTACAATTGAGTGCATCCCATAATCAGTTCCCAGTTCCACATGTCCAAAAGGAGTAGGAAAGAGCAAAGCTTATTAAATCCTACCCCTCCATCTGGTACTTTTACAATCACTAACTGTTACATTTGTTCACTTCCTGCTTTCCATAATACAGTTTAAGGTTGTTGTTTTTTTTTTTTTATAATGTACCTGGTACCAAAGTAGGAGGTGATATGAGCATCCAATGCCATAATGGGTACCATAGTAAGTGTCAATATAGTGATATATATAGCACATCATGACTGGTTCAAGACTCTTCATCCTTGTATTTAGCAAACATCAACTGCTTGTATTGTTTCTTGAATTGGCTCATCATTGTGGATTGTTTGATTTCCTTACTCAATCCATCCCATAGTTTGATTCCACATACTGAAATGCTATGGCGAGCATAACGTAGTCCTAGCATAGAAGTGTTTCAAATGTACTTCTTCCCTGAGATCATATTTCTCCTCTCTTGTAGAGAAGTATTGGATGACATTTTTAGCTAATTGCTTATTTTTAGCCATATGCATTATTTTAGCTGTTTGAAGATGAACTATATCAGCAAGTTGAAGTATTTGTGATTTTAGAAAAAAGGAGTTAGTATTATGAATTATCCTTACTGACCTTTTTTGCAGTACATTTAGCGAGTGAAGATTGCTTTTATAGTTATTAGCACATATTTCCACACAATAAGTAAGATATGGTAGAACCAGAGAGCATTTAACAAAAGCAATTAAATAATAATGAGAGATGCTCAAGCAGAGATTTTTGATTTTTTTTATTGCAGACATTAAATGTGTATTCACAACTGTGTTAATCATAAGGTGGATATTTACAAACATAGATAAAAAGGTGAAACAATGAAACAATATATAGACATAGGACGGTCAACAGGAGTGGAGTATCACAAGATTTGTCACAGATTTGTCGCTGGAGAAATGGACTGTATACCAACAGGAAACAGGTCAAATGTGTAAAAGAAAAAAAGAAGAGAGGAAAAAAGTGGTTATACGATAATAGTACAAAGTCACATAATTGTGCTATATTGGTGAGAGAAAGTGAGAAAAAAACATTCATTCATTCATTTTCTACCGCTTATCCTCACGAGGGTTGCAGGGGGTGCTGGAGCCTATCCCAGCTGTCTTTGGGCGAGAGGCGGGGTCCACCCTGGACTGGTGGCCAGCCAATCACAGGGCACATATAGACAAACAACCATTCACACTCACATTCATACCTATGGACAATTTGGAGTGGTCAATTAACCTAGCATGTTTTTGGAATGTGGGAGGAAACCGGAGTACCCGGAGAAAACCCACGCATGCACGGGGAGAACACAGGGATGGCCGAGGGTGGAATTGAGCCCTGGTCTGCGTGCTAACCACTCGACCAACATGTCCTAGAAAAAACATGTATAAATATAATAAGAAAGGGTAAATTAAGTTGCAATAAGTTAAACAAAAACTACTCATAAAGAATGCTAATTAACGAATTGATCATAAAATAAATGCAAAAATTCAAAGAAATGCAAAGATTTGAACCCAGGTCTTCCCTTTCCCCTGACTGTGTGGCCAACATGTTAACCACTCCGCCACCATGCGCCTTTTATATTTAATAATATCTCTCATTAACAATCAATTTATTACATTTCCAGATTATGCAAACTGCAGAATAAAAATGGACCCCGGGCTGCCCTTTTGACACCCCTGCACCATGTAGTCACGACAGTGCCTTGTGTTGAACACATGAGTACAAATGGAAAGGACAGAAACAACAACACGTTTCCCCTGGATTTGACAAGTAATTTTCATACAGAGATGCGGAAAAGAAATAAACAAGCCAACTGCCATGTCAGAAGACAGCTTCGACAACAACGCTGCTATATTTAGAAACAGAAACATCTCACCTGACACCACACATCATGGTCCTCCAAACGTATGCATGATCTGCCCTACTATATGACTGGGAATGCTGGACTTAAAATCATCAACAACTCGGAAAAGCTCTTATTGTAACAACTGGAAAGAGACAGCTCATCATCAGAAAAGACAGCATAGAAAAACTGATGTTAACTGGAAAACTGGAGGGAATGAAAGCTCGACGTAGGCAACAAAAACATATGTTAACAATAAATGTCATTGGAAATATTTTTGTGATCGCTCTTATACACAAAGCAGACAACAGAGAAGATAAAAGAGCCCTGATCAGCAAACAGCCCTGGTCCTCCTTGGTGATGATTTCCATTCAAAATAATGTGAGTGGAAATCCGTGTCCACCTGTGGCTATCATTAAAGCTTTATGAAGCATACAGGTGATGTTTAAGTTACATTGTTACAGTGTAAAAAGAAGTGAAGCCCATAATCATCAATCCTTTTGTGAGACAGAAACACATGTCTTTCTCTTCTCTGTGCATTCTAAAAATATAAATGAGTGGATGAGTGGTTAGCGCGCATGCCACACAGCTAGGAGACCCAAGTTCAATTCCACCCTCGGCCATCTCTGTGTGGAGTTTGCATGTTCTCCCCGTGCATGCGTGGGTTTTCTCCGGGTACTCCGGTTTCCTCCCACATTCCAAAAACATGCTAGGTTAATTGGCCACTCCAAATTGTCCATAGGTATGAATGTGAGTGTGAAAGGTTGTTTGTCTATATGTGCCCTGTGATTGGCTGGCCACCAGTCCAGGGTGTACACCGCCTCTTGCCTGAAGACAGCTGGGATAGGTTCCAGCACCCCCGCGACCCTCATGAGGAAAAAGCAGTAGAAAATGAATGAATGAATGAATTAACCTAGCATGTTTTTGGAATGTGGGAGGAAACCGGAGTAAACCCACGCATGCACGGGGAGAACATGCACACAGTGATGGCCGAGGGTGGAATTGAACCCTAATCTCCTAGCTGTGAGGTCTGCGCGCTAACCACTCGACCGCCTGGCCACCAGTCCAGGGTGTACACCGCCTCTTGCCTGAAGACAGCTGGGATAGGTTCCAGCACCCCCACGACCCTCGTGAGGATAAGCGGTAGAAAATGAATGAATGAATGAAAAGAGCACGAAAACACAGTGTATGCTGGTCAGACCAGTTAGTCTTGCTCATTTTTCCAGCAGTCTGTATTGTAATGGTACCGGTATCAACATAATACGCCGTAAAAAAGTAGCAATGGGTACCTCATTTGGGTGCTAAATGAATGCAGACTCAGCCACCTGCAACGCCTGAAGGTGAGTTTGTGTAATGAATGTAACATCCCCACAGACACACACACAGTCTGACACTCTTTTTCAACTTTATTGTCAAAATTAAAACGGCAACAGACGTGCTCAATTTAGGGTTATAGCAAGCGAGGCGGATTCACAAACAGGGGAATTCCATGTTCTGAATTGCTGCTGGTTTTGTGGTGATAATTATGACAATTTGATGTGAATTGTATTTCGTATTGGGGTTTTTTTTTTTTTACTATTTTACTATATTTACTGTGTTCAATTTGCATATCACAAATTTCCCTAAAGGCATTTTTTTCAGAACCTCTTACCGGTTAGGGCACCGTTTAGGCACAGGTACCGCTCCAGAAGTACAGATTCAGCACCAGTGTTGGATAATATGTAAATGAAACAGAACCTCCAGGGTGTACCCTGACTCTTGCCCAAAGACAGCTGGGATAGGCTGCAGCACCCCGTGACCCTCGTGAGGATAAGTGGTAGAAAATGAATGGATGAATGAGACAGAACCCTACTAACAAGTAATGCTGGCATTTTAGTGTATCAAAGTTACTTCAAGTAACTTCCTGTTTAGATTTGTCTCCTCCTAACACCCCACTTAAAGGGGAGCCGCAATATTTTTTGGAATTTTGCCCATCATTCACAATCCTTATGTGAAACATGAACACAAATTTTGTTACCTTTTCTATGCATGCGAGAAAACAAGTTAATATTAGCTAGCAAACAATGCACGTCATTGGTTTAACAACGTTGCATGGTTTGTTATTCATGCTGTGATCATGCATTAACACGTACACTGTGATAACATCTAATAGTTGCACTATCTTGACATATATTGATGATATGAAATACTACTGAAACTTCTTTCCTCGGTGCGTTGATGCTTACGATGTCCGCTCTCCTTGGGATGGCTGTGTCTTCCAGCACAAGATGTGTGCTCCAGTCCTCAGGTAAAAAATGCTAACAGCTAACTTGTTGAGTCTTGGTAGCAAAATGGAGAGCGAGGTATCCACTCTTCCGTCTGTGAATGATGCTGTGAAGATGAGCAATTAGCGAGGCATCGTGTTAGTTGTAGTTATAAATGTACTTTTGTTAGCTGCTACAATAACTTGGATAATATATAAGTCCGTTATGTAA
Source organism: Doryrhamphus excisus (assembly GCF_030265055.1). Lineage (NCBI taxonomy): Eukaryota > Metazoa > Chordata > Actinopteri > Syngnathiformes > Syngnathidae > Doryrhamphus > Doryrhamphus excisus. Next base: position 33,363,772 of record NC_080466.1, read on the forward strand.
ATGGAACACTGTTGGTGTTTTGGGTTTTGGTTTTTGTGAGGGCTTTAGCATCAAAAATAGGTATTTCCCATGACGTCTGTTGTTAGCTGGCTCATATTAACCCCTTTTTTCACACTATAATGTACAGAAAAGAGAATATGTGTTCATGTTTCACATAAGGATTGTGAATGATGGGCACCAAAAGTGCAGTTCCCCTTTAAATTGTGTGTTACTTTCATGGCGTATTAGTCCTATAAAGTTTTTCATCTGTGAGCCCCTCACTGAAGCTGCTCGGTTTAGTGAAAAGCGCTATTTTTCAATTCACATTCAGCAGCGGGTCCAGACTGCGCTCTTCAAATGAACGATGCGGTTTTGAAATAAACACAGTTTGCCACCACGCTTCATTTAGCTTCAGCTCCAACACTCTAATTGGCCCCGGGGGTGAGGTAGGTGAGGGAGGTTTAGGGAAGGCAGATGGGATGTCAGCGAAGACCCTGTCCCAAATTTCCATGCAGCTTGTGAGCTAATGAAAGGATGGAGGGAATGAAGAACATTTTGGTTCATCAGATCAGCTAATAGCGCAGCTAAGAGCCCTGTCAGGCTTTTTATTCTCAAGCAGAGGAATGTGTAATATCATAAGGGTATTAGTTAGACTTTCTAATAACACATTTGAAGTGAAATACTGTAGTATATGTCCAAATATGGAACATGCCCTCTGAGGCCTATAGCATTTATTATAATTATTATTATTCATAGTAATATAATGTTTCCCATTGAACTACAATCTATCTGTGGGGTGTAAACGATGCCGTTGTCTATTGCATAATGGACCATGACACATATGCATGTCATTTTTAGAGCGGTGCGATACATACTTTCATGTTAGAATGTCCAAAAATGTCTAATATGAAGAGAAAGGTTCACTGGATTTCTTCCTTTTTTTATTTTTTTCTTCCTTTTTTCACAGTCTCCTTACTACCACAATTCTCCAAAATTATTGAGAAGCTATTCAACAATAGGTTGGATAAATTTATTAATGTAAACAAATTACTATCATAAAGTCAGTATGGATACAGAACTAACATTTCTACCTCCATGCCACTGATCAAAATTACGGAGGAATCACTAACGCTATAGATCACAGGAAGTGTGCAGCCGCAGTATTCATGGATCTGACAAAAGCCTTTGATACAATCAATCATGACATCCTAATAACTAAATTAGAAAGGTACGGAATAAGAGGATTAGTTCTGAACTGGGTCAAAAGCTACTTAGCTGACAGGAAGCAATACGTAAAGCTAGGAGAATAGACATCTGCAAGTTCATATATTACATGCGGAGTACCCCAGGGGTCAATACTGGGACTCAAACTGTTCAACTTGTACATCAATGATATATCAAAAGTCACGAAATACTTAAAGCTGGTATTATCTGCGGATGATACCACTGCCTTTTCTTCCGGAGGGAATACAGACGAAATCATTAGAAAGGTCAGAGAATAAATGGTCATATTAAATTAGATTGTCCTTGAACCTAAGTAAAACTAAAATCATGCTGTTTGGTAACAGCAGAAAGGACACGTACCAGCAAATACAAATAGACGGTGCAGACATTGAAAGGGTGAAGGAAAATACATTTCTGGGGATCACAATAGATGAAAATATGAGCTGGAAACCTCATATTACAAATATACAACATAAGGTGGCCAGAAATATTTCAATATTGAACAAAGCAAAATTAGTTCTCAATCAGAAATCACTCCACACTCTTTATTGCTCTCTGGTTCTACCATATCTTACTTATTGTGTGGAAATATGGGCTAATAACTATAAAAGCAATCTTCACTCGCTAAATGTACTGCAAAAAAGGTCAGTAAGGATAATTCATAATGCCGCCTACAGAAAACATACTAACTCCTTATTTCTAAAATCACAAATACTTCAACTTGCTGATATTGTTCATCTTCAAACAGCTAAAATAATGCATAAGGCTAAAAATGAGCAATTAGCTAAAAATGTCATCCAATACTTCTCTACAAGAGAGGAGAAATATGATCTCAGGGAAGAAGTACATTTGAAACACTTCTATGCTAGGACTACGTTATGCTAGCCATAGCATTTCAGTATGTGGAATCAAACTATGGAATGGATTGAGTAAGGAAATCAAACAATGCACAACGATGAGCCAATTCAAGAAACAATACAAGCAGTTGATGTTTGCTAAATACAAGGATGAAGAGTCTTGAACCAGTCATGATGTGCTATATATATCACTATATTGAAACTTACTATGGTACCCATTATGGCATTGGATGCTCATATCACCTCCTACTTCGGTACGGGACAAAAAATAATAATAATAATAAATAAAAATTAATAAAAATAAAAAATACATAAATTATATTAGGAAAGCAGGAAGTGAACAAATGTAACAATTAATGATTGTAAAAGTACCAGATGGAGGGGTAGGATTTAATAAGCTTTGCTTCTTCCTACTCCTTTTGGACATGTGGAACTGGGAACTGATTATGGGATGCACTCAATTGGAATCTGATGCATGTTCAAATGAAATAAAACTATTACCATAAATATGTTTTAATTCCTGTAACTCCTCCTGCTACATCTTCTTATTCTCTGGCAGACCAAGGGCTTCATCTACAAAACAGTGTGTTTTAGTACGCAATACATCCGCAATAAAGTACAGTGTTGTCTCATTTATCGTGGGGGATAGGCTCCAAAATGGTCACTCCTGTGACCATGCCTTTTCGTTCTTGTGCCATTCCACTGTACTGTAGCATTTTTGTATCCTTGTTAAAACATATTGTTGCAGTACGCCTCCTGTTGCAGTCACCCTCCTTCGAACTGAAGATTAATTTACAGTTTTCTTTAATGGCGCTCTATAGCTGCTTCTTCTACATTCTTCTTCTACATTCCAATGGTGTCCAATTCAGTTTCCAACGCTATTTCATCGACATCGTGAGTTTTGTAAGGGAGCAAATTGTGAATATAGAAACACTGCAGGCAAGCAAACTAGCAATGATTGACAATGTTCTACAGCCAATCAGGACGCAGCAGACAATGAACAGTGCAGACAAACGAAAGAGGTATAAGGAAAGAGACACTCAACTTCCCACAGTGCAATTCTTAAAGGGCCAGGCTTGGCTTGTAACATCTTTCACACACTGTAATATAAAAAGAAGCATGGAAAAATCAATGAAACAGCATATTCACAAATGGTGACCCTGGATCAAGTGAGGGAACACTGTATTCAGATCAATAACACAGTTTTCTTATTATAAAACTCACTTGCAGCACCAAATCTATTTGTGACCATCCAAATCTATTTATGGTGGGTTGCCACAAATAAATGCATGTATGGAAAACACTGTAATATCAACAATTGTCTTATTCATGGTGGAGTTATATTACTCTGCCACTATACTACAAAGAATATGTCACACTTTTAAGTGACTTTTAATACACTTTTTCCAGCAGGTTGGCCACTGTCATCTACAATATCTCAGCCGGAAATACACATGGAGTTATTTCAGGGGGAGTAACCATCAACAGCCCAGCAGACTGTCACTCACATTGTGAAATAGCAGTAAAAGAAAACTGTAAAAAAAAGAAAAAGAAAAAACACAGTAGCAAAGAGAAGCTGTGATATTGTTTTCCATCTGACACTGATGGATGCTTTAAGCCTGCGTCTGGACAATGCAGACCTTTATAAAATCCCGTGGCTTCACCTGCAGGAAATAGCACATAAAGCACAACGTGGCACCCACCATGACAGCAATGTCATGACCCTACGATGTAGCCGACTATACACAGCATTTACTGCAGTGTGTGACATTCCCACAGGTTTGAAAATAACAAAACAGCGTGTGTAACTTGAATTTCAACAATTACAATATCATTTTAATTTCTGATTTGATTAAAAGGATGGAAAATACTATAAAATGAAATGCTCATGTTTTACTGTAGAAAATCCCTCAAAAAGTGCAACATTCTCAATCTCTATGTCTTCTTCAATTTCTGTGTGGGAGTGCAACAGTAAAGCTTTTTACTAATAGCGGTTGTACAGAAGCAGACTGAAGACAGCTGCCAAGATGGAAGATGCCTGCCGCTCTGTCAAAAAGTGTCCAGCTTCTTATTCATGCTGCTGGGGAATATCTCCCACATGCTGTCAGTGGGAACACAAGGGAAGACATCCAAAGAGAGACTGGAGCTTGTCAGCACTCTTGAAAGACCCCTCATATGTATGTTACTGGAGGGTCTATATAGAAGGAGAGCTTACTTCTCAGTCTTTTGTGGTGAGTCTGCACTATGTCACAGACGTGCTTTTACCGGCCTCTAATATTATCAGCAGAGACAGCTGGGTGGCAATTAGCATTCTGCTAAATCTGGCTTCAGTCCCGGTCCTAATTGAAAAACTAAAGTGGAAAATGATGCATTTACTTGCAGAGCATCTGAACGGCAAAGGAAGCAACATTTGCACCATTCATTTCAACATGTCCTTATTTATATAATGTACTGTGATTAATTGTTGCACTGCACTGTTTTACCACCAGAGGGGGAAATCCTCTTGCAAACAGGGCTGGGGTACAGTATAGTTGTATTACATAATTTGAGCTAATTTTGAATGTGAGTATTTTTTTAAATAACGGTGAGGAATATTTAGCAAGTATACACACAAAAAAGGTGATTATTTTAATTAATTTGAAGCCCTTAGTGGCAGAAAGTGAGCATCACAGAGAGTCTAATGCAAAAATACTTATACATGCTATGTATACACAGATATACAGTTTGGGAAAAATAACAAAGAATAACTATGACAACAAAACAATTATCCAACACTGACATCTATTGGACTAAAGTATAAATTACATTGATAAATAAACCAAAGTTCATGAAGAAAACGGATCTAAAAGAATTTAGTGATCTATCGTTTAATTGACTATATTTAAAAATAACGCAGGGAGTGACAGTTATATTTCTGTTTCCAAAACTACATTTGACGTCTCAAAGTGGCAAAAGTAACATTTAACCAATCACATTCATCGTTCTTTCGCATTTGCCCAATCACACTCGATGGTCATGCGAGGTCCACTCACGTGTTCCAAACAGCGGCACAGTAGATTTGTCGTGCTGTAAGATTCGTATAACTGCGTCGGACGCATGTACGAGCGCTGTGGAGTGCGCAGTTGTTGCGGGTAGTTTGAAGTGCGCCACTGGAACAACATGTCTCCCTTCTGAGCATCGTACGGCATGGGAGGGCAAATAGTTGGCGTACATCGTTGCAGAGTGTGTATGTTTGAGCTGAACCCATAGGATACTTTTTGAGGACAGAGTGATTTGTGTCGCCATGTTTCGGCACACGAAGGCTGTGCTGGAGAAACTACGTAATGTACGGTAAGCTAGCGAAGCTAATAATACCGTAGCAGCTAGCAATGTTGTAACATTGCTAGTTGTTGCAACTTCGTATTTTAGCGATGACAATGAGCGTGCGTGCTCTGTATTTTTCATAAACAGCATAAAAAAAGCTGAATTTCTTCATATAAAATCTGGTGTATTTCCCTTCGTATACATGTGTTAGGTAGATTACTTCTTCATCCTCAATGTCGTATCGGAGTGTTTGACCTCATCAAGTCAAATTAGTGCTTGGAAAATTTAGTGCAACTTTATGGCTTTCAAACTCATGGACCGGAGGTATAGGACAAGATACACATTTTTAAAATAATGTTTGTCGTGCTAGTGTCGTACAGTTGTTCTTATGTACATTTGAACCATATTGTAATGAACAATGTTTGCCTGACCATATTCGTAGTGTAACTGATTGCAACTTTATGCTGTATTTTCAGTTTACAAGGCCGGCAGCTCTCATGGAGGCAGAGGAGCACTGCAGTAGAAGAGAAGACTCTTCATTACAAAGCAGGTCAACAAATCCATGGTTTCACAGTTAAAGAGGTGTGTCTTACTTCTGACAACTGTGCTTGAGATCGGTTCTATTGTTTCACATAGTGATTGAAGTAACTGTCACAGGAGACTACTATAGAATGTTAGCTAGATAAATGGGGTGGTGGAAGTAAATTGACAGCTGCCTAATTCATGCAATTGTGAATATTATTGTCTTTTTATCCGTAGGTCGTAGCAGTACCAGACTTATTCCTCACCGCAGTCAAGTTGACTCATGATAAAACAGGAGCTCAGTATCTGCACGCAGCCAGGGATGACGCCAATAACCTCTTCAGGTTGGTCCCAAACGGTTCCATCGGTCCTGATGTTTGTTGCTACTGTGTCTTTTAAGTGTCTGTTTGTCTCACGGTGCACTTATGTTTCAGCATCCAGTTCAGGACCACCCCCATGGACAACACAGGCGTCCCCCACATCCTGGAGCACACGGTGCTGTGTGGATCCAAAAAGTATCCATGCAGAGATCCTTTCTTCAAGATGCTCAACAGGTCCCTGTCCACCTTCATGAACGCCTTCACAGGTACTCTCGTGGAAACGCAAACTATAAAATGTACGGCGAGGTGAAAAGTGTATTCGTGGAAAAAGTGACATGGTTGTCTCGTCACACACAGCTAGCGACTATACCATGTATCCCTTCTCCACCCAAAACGGGAAAGACTTCCAGAATCTTCTTTCCGTCTATCTGGATGCTGTCTTCTTCCCGTGTTTAAGAGAGCAGGATTTCTGGTGAGTGTTGGAAACCACTGAACCTAACTAGGGATGGACCGATATGGTTTTTTTTGGGGCCGAAACCGATTTTTTTCCCATCACCCTTAGTCGATGGCCGATATTTGTGGCCAATACATGAAAAAATGATAACAAATATTACAGGTCTCAAGTTTAAACAAATATTTATTGAAATGTAAACACTGAACATAGTAGGATTCAGCTTTCTTAAACACACATTTAAACGGAATTATCAACTTTAAAAGGAATACATATTCAACCATGTGCAAAACATTTCTGTTGTAGTTTAAGTTTTATCTAGCATCGATGTGATGACTGCTCCTCCGCCTCCACACACACAAAAACATCACACTGACACAATTTAGTACGATATATAAAACATTTCTCTCATCATTAAAGTTTGTCTTGTGCACGATAAAGACCTCTGATTAGCAGACACGGCTGAATGAACATGGCTGAATGAAACTCCTCCAAACACCATGGGACTGAATTGCCAAGGTTGCCATTAAAGCGGTGTTGGTAACAGCTGTACATATTAGCCTCCAACTACATCAACAGCTCCCTAATTCCAATGGTTTAAAAATGGCACTTTTAAAGATGAAGCATTCAGCAGCATTCCTGGTTTTCAGACCCACAAACTAAACTATATTTTCAATCACATATATTGCATGCACTTGGCGTTCATGTTTCCTATTTCAAAGCAGGTGGCAATATTTCAACTAAGTTTAACTATTAGAGGCTAATTAAAAGTTGAAAACGTACCCTTGTTGTGATTCACCACTGTTGCAGTGTGGGAGGGGTACTGCGACTGCGTGTGTTGCAGGGTCCTCCGGCAACACAAAGCTGCCTGGCAGATGCCTGTCTGTAAATCATGCGGCGGAAAAATAGATCGGCGAACCCACACGCATATCGGCCAATACCGATTTAAGTAAAGAACGCAAATATAGGCCTGATGTATTGGTCGATCCTTAAACCTAACATATGGCGTGTTGATGAGATGTGTGAACATTCAAGGCAGGAAGGTTGGAGGTTGGAGAACGAGAACCCAACAGACACCAGCTCACCTCTGGTGTTTAAAGGAGTCGTCTTCAACGAGATGAAGGGCGCTTTTGTGAGTAAAACTTGTGTCTTAGCGACCGTGAGTCTTAAAAGCTGAAGTCCCAACAGTCCTGATGGCCCGTCTGTGCTTCCTCACAGTCCGACAACGAGCGTGTGTATGCTCAGCACCTCCAGAACAAGTTGTATCCAGACCACACCTACTCTGTGGTGTCTGGAGGCGAGCCGCTGGCTATTCCTGACCTCACATGGCAGCAGCTCAAACAATTCCACGCCACACATTACCACCCCAGCAATGCCAGGTAGGTGAACACACACACACACCAAGGAAGAATCGGTTTTCATTTATATTCTAAATCCTATTTGATGACTTCATAGATTAAGCTGTATGCGGGCATACTTTTTTATTTTGCCATTGGACATACTCTTTGCACAGCCTGTTGTCATGTTGTTCCACAGGTTCTTCACCTACGGAGACTTGCCTCTGGAGCAACATCTGAAGCAGATTGAGGAGGAGGCGCTGTCCAAGTTTGAACGCATCGACCCCAATACACAAGTCCCATCTCAGCCAAGATGGACCAGTCCTGTAAGCTATAAAGAGTCCTGTGAGTTGCAAAACTTAAATATGCCTTAAACTTAAATTGACTGGTGTGCTCTTCAGAGAGAAGACCATGTGACTTGCAGCCCTGACTTGATGGCTCCCGATCCTTCCCGACAGAATACGCTGTGTGTCAGTTACATGCTGGGAGAGTAAGATGACTGATGCATTTTGTACATCTCTAAAGTCAAGGAAAACGTGAAACTTAGCCTGGGTTTAACTCTACAGCATCACCAACACCTTTGAAGCCTTCGTGCTCAGCATGTTGTCTTCACTCATGACATCGGGTCCAAATGCTCCCTTCTACAAAGCTCTCATCGAACCTAAAATAGGAACAGACTTCTCCTCAGTGGTGGGGTGTGTGTGCCCACACGCTCATAGACGAGAACCAGAACAATATTTGATTTAGGTTAAGCGTGGCTACTTTGTTGTGTCCTGCAGGTATGATGGCAGCACAAAAGAGGCTTCATTCAGCATCGGCCTGCAAGGGATGGCCGAGGAGGACACGGAGAAGGTCAAGCACATCATTCACCAGACCATCGGTGACATCATTGAGTAAGTCTGAAACCATGTCCAGTACGTTCTGAATCATAATGGATGTACTGGAACTGCATGGCCACAACCAGCAGAGATAACACTTAATCCTGGTCTAACTTGTTTGTAGGCTGTAAATGGGCTGATTTAGATATTGTTTAAAAAAGGTGTTTCTCCTCTTCCTCCACAGGAAGGGCTTTGAGGAGGAGAGAATCGAGGCTCTTCTGCACAAGCTCGAGATTCAAATGAAGCACCAGTCCACCAATTTTGGCCTGTCTCTGGCCTCGGTGAGCTTGTTGTTGTCCTTTCATTGTGTCCTTCACTCTTGACGATGTGTTCAAGTGCTGAAGACTCGCTGTGTTGACAGTACATCGCGTCCTCATGGAACCATGATGGCGACCCTGTGGAGCTGCTACAGATCAACAACAGTGTCGCCAAGTTCAGGCAAGCCCTGAAAGAAAACCCACGCTTCCTGCAGGAGAAAGTCCAACACTACTTTAAGGTATTTGTCTAGATTGTGCTCCTTTTTTTGAAGTCTGTATTCATTTAAGACATTTTATGTGTGTAAAATGTCTTCTGGTAGAATTTTAGTTAAAAGTAAGCTGCTTTCAAATGAAAAAACCTTGTCTCCATGCAGGAGAACACACACCGACTGACTCTCTCCATGACTCCGGATGACTCCTACTTGGAGAAACAGGCCAAAGCGGAGGAGAAGAAACTCCAGGAGAAGATCAACGCTCTGTCTGACATTGACAAGAAGGAGATCTATGAGAAAGGTACAATCTAATCAGGGCTCGACAATAACGATGTACCGATGGCCCAGGGCAAGTTAAAACAAAATTGGGGCAAGTAAATCCAATCAGTGATATTCCCGTGGGGCAAGTCCACTTTGGCATGCCATACTGCCAAGAGCTTTTTAAAAAGCGGTTCTTGTTGGGTGTTGGTAAAGCACGGACTGCGTAATTCCGGTGGTAATTTGCAAACCAATCCTTGCAAATCTTGAAATGGACCAATCAGAATCCTTTATTTCGACCGCGGTCTGCAGTCCACAGTCCGCGTTTTACCCACACCCGTTCTTGTTGGCGATCAACCAATCAGCGATGGTTTGACTAGGAAAACATCTATCATGGCGTCCCTGCCAACATGGTCTAATTGTTCAACAACTTGTGAAGGAAAACAGCAAAAAGTGATGAACCAGTGCCTCCTAAACAAGTATTTTATTAGCGGCAGCAAATCAAATGATGGCACAGGTGAGTGAATCACATTGCTGTGACAATTTGAAGTGGTCACAATGAAACACCACCGATTAGATCCAATACCAAGTGCTGATTTTGCACAAGCTACAAAATCTAGCGCTTCCATTTCTCTGTGTATTTTTCTCACCTTTGCTTCACAAATTATTGTTTGACCTTTTAGCATTTTTTTCTGGATTCAAAACACTTTACTAGTACACAAATGTGTCTATTCAATAATGCAGGAATGCACAACTTATAAATATCACTGCTTACTATGACTATGATGTGTAAGGTAGTATGGCATGCCATGTTAACATACATCTCCACAATTTTATTTAATTTTTTTAAGCACAATGTTTATTCAATCATGAATGTACTTTTATTTATCAAGGCAAAGTGCCTAGAAGTCTCTTGACAATCCAGATTTCCATGCAACGTCATGATCTATGTAGGAAAACAACCACAAGAAATGATAATCATTTCATCTTTATTTGAGATTCTCATGTGATGCCACAAAAATGAGATGATATCATTATGGCAGTCTTTTCCTTTTTATATGGGGCAAGTTCGGGCAAGTAGTTCTCACCTTAAGGATCCCCCATGGGCAAGGCATTTTTTATTTTAATGTAGAGCCCTGCTAATGAATCTGTACTGGTATATTAATTATGAAACAGGCAGTCCCTACTTGGCGTTTCGTGGTTATGAACTCCCATAAATTAATTAAAAACTAAATTTTGGTTCATAGACACAATACTTCATGTACAGCTCACTTTAGCCACACTACTCTCAACACTCGAGAGTTGCAACCCTCATTAGGGCAAAGTTGGTTTTAATGTCAACCCAGATGATGAGTAGGTGGTCAATCAACAATCTCTTACTTGTAAAAACAAAACAGGTTCCCAAACCACACCAAAACAACAACTGCAAACTCAACTGTCCTCTGCACGCAACCACACACACACACACACACACACAGAGTCAGAAATTGTCACATTCACAGCCTCACAGAGAGTTGGAGAGCACAAAACTCTTTTAACACTACACATAACTGCCAGGTCGCAACAGTGTCCTTCAGCATCTGAAGGATCGTCTTCTGAGAGGAACTCGGCGGTGTAGTGGTCTTACTATTGACAAAGAAAGCTTGCTAGTGCTTTTGCTTTTATGTTTATTAATGTTTAATGTTGTTCTGGTGTATTTTATGATCTTCATGAGTGACTTAGATGTTAATTTAGGTGCAAATACTTTATCTGAATTATGAATAAGTACTTGTGAGTCGGTCTAGGAATGGAACCCGTTCATAAATTGAGGACCACCTGCACTTGTACAACTGTGGTGTATCGCATCGACAGTTGTTTCTAGTATTTTAATATAATATATTAAATCAAATATTTCCTATAACATTATAATAGCCCTGTGATTGGCTGGCCACAAGTACAGGGTGTACCCCGCCTCTCGCCCGAAGACAGCTGGGATTGGCTCCAGCACTCGTGGGGATAAGCGGTAGAAAATGAATGAATGAATGAATGGATGGATGAACATTATAATAGACATTGACTTGGACATTATCCATGTCTTCCTGTCTAGGTCTTCAGCTGTTGGAAGCTCAAAATAAGACACAGGATGCTTCGTGTCTGCCAGCCCTCAAAGTCTCAGACATTGCGCCCACCATACCCGTCACGCCTGTCCACATGAGCAATGTTGGTACGCCAACTCTAAACATGGCTGTGTTACTGACTACATGAGTGCTTGCTTCTGACGATGCCACCTTGACAGGATGCGTGCCGGTCCACTTCTGTGAGCAGCCCACCAATGGTTTGGTTTATTTCCGAGCAATGTGCAGCCTCAACACGCTTCCAGAGGAATTGAAGCTCTATGTCCCGCTTTTCTGCAGCGTCGTCACCAAGTGGGTCAACCTGACAGAACTTGGATCTGTGTACCCATGACAACATTAAATTGTGTTTTTCTTTTCAGGATGGGCTGTGGTTCTCTGGACTATCGGCAGCAAGCCCAGCAGATGGAGTTGAGGACGGGGGGCATGTCTGTGTCCCCCCAAGTCATTTCTGACTGCACCAACTTGGACATGTTTGAGCAGGTTTTAATGCTTTAAGTGCCTAATACATGACAGAATGTGATGTTTAAACTGTGGTTCTGTCTCAGGGTGTCCTCCTGTTCTCCTCCTGCTTGGACAGGAACCTACCTCACATGTTCGAGCTATGGCGGGACATCTTCACCAGGTATATCCACTGACAACACGCACACAAACATATCTTCATTCAAGACACTGAACTCATCACCGGCTTTCTTTCAGCCCGCATTTCGACAACGAGGAGCGTTTGAGGGTGCTGGTAATGATGTCAGCACAAGAACTGGCCAATGGGATCTCCTACTCTGGTCACATGTACGCCATGACAAGGTCGGCCCGTCACCTGACTCCGGCAGGGGAACACCATGAGACCTTTGATGGGATGGAACAGGTATTGGAGAAATCATTTATCATTATCATCAACTGATGAGGTAAAAGAAACGCTGCTTTCAGGTGCGGTTCATGAAGAGGATAGCAGAGATGTCAGACCTCACTCAGGTCATCCGCATGCTGCCCAGGATCAAGAAACACATCCTCAATCCTGACAACATGAGGTGGGCTCACCCCTCTCCTCTGGCAGTGAAACGGTTGATTCCTTTCAGGACTTCACACCTTTTATTTGTGGTCTCAGGTGCGCCATCAATGCCACGCCTCAACAGGTGTCCAAGTCGGCAACATATTTGGAGAGCTTCATGAAGGACGTAGCCGCTAACAGGAAACACTTCAAAGCTGTGCGACCGAACATCATCAAGGTGTGAGTGTGATGGAGTCACTGGATGAAGGTGATGGACCTGACTTTGCTTTGACTTTGTTTCTCCACTAGAGGCCACTAGATGTCCTCGGTGAGTCCGGACCTAGCAGGAAGCTTGTCCATGTACGTTTCTATTGTCTTTTTATATTTCTCTTAATGTTATTCATAAACACACATGCCTAAGGAGAGACTTAACACGCTTAACACAGACATGTCTTCCCCAGGAGCCAAATTTCCATCCTTGTTATATGAAGACGTTCTTCCAGCTGCCATTCCCAGTCAACTTTGTCAGCGAGTCTGTGCGCACAGTTCCTTACAGCCACGAGCACTACGCCAGGTGATGACAACATTTCTATCTGACACTGACAGTTACTGACACAATAGTAGGAACTAGGGCTGTCAAAATGACGCTTTAATGTGGATAGCTCATTATTATTAGCTCATTCAGGAGCATTCAGGAGTTTAGTTCCAAATGTGAAAATTGTAAATAATTAATGGTGCTATATATTTTTTTAAAGTGTTATTCGATGTAAAACAACCTTTTTTTGCATTGTGTATGTTGTGGTATAGTTGTTTAGATATTTGAGCTGTCACAAAAGCAACAAAATTGTGTCAAAGTGAAATGTATCTTTTCAGAAAAAAACACTTTTTCTCCCTTTTTTTGTTGGGAACTGATATTTCCCTGAAACTTACTTATGTTTTACTGCTGTTTACCAAAGAAAACAAGAGTCTAATCTTTGTTTTGGTTGTTTGTATAGCCATAGAACACCCTACTCTGTGTGCCTTGGAAAATCTGTCAAAAATGTCCAAAATGGCAGGTACTAAGGGGGTTGTCTTTTGAAAAATGGCTGGAATTATAAATTGAAATTAATCCACAGCAACCCTGTAGCTAATCTGATTAAAAATATTAATCCTTTGCCAGCACTAACGTCCTTGGGTTAACTTGTCGCAATTCTTTCCCATCAGTCTCTGTGTCTTGGCAAGGATGATGACGGCAAAGTTCCTCCACGGAGTGATCCGAGAGAAGGGCGGGGCCTACGGGGGCGGAGCCAGAATGGGAGGAGGTGGCCTCTTCTCATTTTACTCCTACAGGTAGGTAGCTTGTGGTCTCGTGGAATGATGGCAAGAGCCGGGTTTAATGGAGTTTTTTTTTCCCCACTCTTCTGCTCACAAAGGGATCCAAACTCTGTGCAGACGCTCTCTGCCTTTCAGAAAGGTGTGGAGTGGGCAATGTCAGGTCAGTTCAGCCAGCAGGACATCGACGAAGCCAAGCTGTCCGTCTTCTCCTCCGTTGACTCGCCTGTGGCGCCCTCTAGCAAAGGTTAGATGTCAGATTATGTCATCAATTTGCACTTCCACTGTCCAGGGTGCTAAAATAATTCATAACTAGCCACTTTTCTCGAACCAAGTGAAGTGTTTAGGTAGCTAAAGGGGCGGGGCTACACACACGGCAGTGTGTTGATTGATGGATAGACAATGGTGACTTCCAGAATGGAGGAAAAGATCAAAAACAAGAAGAAATAGTCATCCATTGTTGTCGTTTGTGACTATGTTGTCGTAGGAATGTCCGTCTTCCTGAGTGGACTCACAGACGAGATGAAGCAGCATCACAGGGAAAGGCTCTTTGCCGTCACACATAAAAACCTTCTGGACGTGGCTGAGAGGTTTCAAGCAACACACCATAAATAAGAATGACAACAGCAACAGGGACATTTGGATGGAGGTGACCATGTTTTTGTTCCTGTGCAGGTACCTCAGTGCCGGTCACAAGACTTGCGGCGTGTCCATCCTGGGCCCAGAGAACGACGCCATCAAGAAAGATCCATCATGGGTGGTCAAATGATGCATTGATGTATGGTACACATGTAAACATTATGCACATATTTATCTAGATAAGGCAAATAAATGATCAGGTTGGAATATGCATACAGCCTCAATCTTATTTTAGTATCTTGCTGGGTGGTTTAGATTAAAAGTAGTACAGTAAGAAGTCGTAATCATCAGGATCCTTTTCTCAAAGTGTCATGGCAACTGGCCAAGGTCACATGGCAGACCACATTGTTTCGACGTGGGGGGTGCCATTTGTGTCCTGTGTGGACCCTTGAGAGGAGGTCGGCATCAACTTACCGTCACCAAAGGCCACTGTTTTGAAAAGGGGTTACGTTTTTTGTTTGACCCTTTTGCTGAGTGACAGCACTTTGCTTTCCCTGCAAGTTGACCTGCTGCTGGCCTTGGATGGCCCAAATACCACAGAAGTAGTAATAGAAGAAGAAGGACACGGTATGTCACAAGTTGATTCTTGCCTAATGTCTGTCACATTGCTGCCCTTTGTTTGCTGCACACTGAAGTCTATTCTTACACGTCATACCCCCCCGGTGAGTTAGTTCACTGCCTGTCTGAAAACATGGTAAGTTATTGCAGTTTTAAACAGAATACTTGGCAAGATTACTATGTCTGACAGCTGTTTTAATATGCACACAAAGTTCACTGGAGTCATGTAAGCTGCAGGCAGCCAGATTTGGGACAAATACATTTTTCAAATTACTTTTTACATCATAAATGTTTTCATGTGCTCAATGTAATATGGGGGCGTTTTATGTGTGACATTAGGAACTGTTTTATTCGCCATTTTGATGTTGAAAGTATTCAAACTGATGCTAACATTAGGTACTACTAGCATAGAGCTAAAATATCGACGTCATGCTAATCGGCTATCTCTACAACCCGGAAAAAAATTATTTAATTTCAACATTTACAAACAATAGTAAGTCATGTGTTTTTAAGTGATTAGTAATATGGTGTTCATGTGGTCACAGATTACTTTTGAGAACCGTTTTTTTAGGCTACAAAATGGAATCGTACAGTATTCAAGCTAATGCGAATACAAGCGACAACCACCCATTAGCTTTGAATGAAATCAAGTGGCTAACGAGTGTATCGCATAGTTGAATAGCAGCCAGATAGGTTAGTCGTGTTCATTTAATTATTTCAAACTGTACAAACAATCATTCTGACTGATTAACGTCTGCAACGAAGACGTGTGGAGGGGTCAGAGCCGTGTCAGAGTTCAGAGGTTAGGTGGGTGCGAGGCTGATCCAAACGACAGCTGAACTGTGGAAGCAGTCTGTTCAAGGTGAGCTCCGTACCATACCGTGCAGTGTGCAGAGCTTATGCTGGACCTGTGTGTGTGCATGTATCTTCTTGGGTATTTAGTGGAAAGGGAGAGAAATAATCATATAATCATTACTTTACTAAGACTATATGGCATATCACTTTATATTGATGGCTGTGCATTAATAAATCCTCAACCTAGACAGGCTGACTAGAAATAAGACAAATGCACTTTATAATACGTTGATGTAAAGGTGTGAAAAAAACACCAAAAACAAAGGGGTTTTCATTTAATCTTCCTATAATTTGTGGTTGAAAGTAGGGCACTTTCGCTGCTCGGTGCTGTTGCACAGTGGCGCCACAGGGGGGCGTTACGGCTTGGTTGTTGGAGAGACTACCAACTGTTCCCGCTCTTTCATGTGTTTCAGGTTGGTGAAAAAGTAGAGTGAAATGTAGTAGAATGTAAAATGTAGAGTGACGTTTGATGCCTATGTACTGCATGTTAGTTGTTTATGTAAGAAAAGAAAGTCTGTGTATATACATGTGTATATTCGCTAATGCTAACAAGCCTAGCGGTGAGAACCGAAGCCTGGCCCATTTTAGGTGCAAGTGAATTTGATAGACAAAAGAATGGGTGAAGGAACAAAATGGATGTATATTTCAATGTATATATATATATATATATATATATACAGGTAAGGGCCAGAAAATTAGAATATTTTCATAAACTTGATTTATTTCAGTCATTGTGTTCAAAAGGTATAACTTTTACATTATATTTAATCATTGCACACAGACTGATGCATTTCAAATGTTTATTTCTTTAATTTTGATGATTATAGGTGGCAACAAATGAAAATCCGAAATTCCGTGGGTCAGAAAATTAGAATATTGTGAAAGGGTTCAATTTTGAAGACACCTGGTGTCCTGCAAAGGGCTTTAAATGGTCTCTCAGTCCAGTTCTGAAGCTTACACAAACATGGGGAAGACTTCAGATTTGACAGCTGTCCAAAAGGCAACCATTGACACATTGCACAAGGAGGGCAAGACTCAAAAGGTTATTGCTGAAAAGGTTGGCTGTTCTCAAACCTCTGTGTCCAAACACATTAATGGAGAGGCAAAGGGAAGGAAAAACTGTGGTAGGAAAAAGTGTACAAGCGATAGGAATCACCGCGCCCTGGTGAAGATTGTGAAAAAAAACCCATTAAAAAATGTGGGGGAGATTCACAAGGCCTGGACTGCTGCAGGAGTCAGTGCTTCAAGATCCACCACCAAGAGACGCATGAAAGACATGGGTTTCAACTGCCGCATACCTCGTGTCAAGCCTCTTTTGGACAAGAAACAGCGCGAAAAGCGTCTCACCTGGGCTAAGGAAAAAAAGAGCTGTAGTTGGGTTGTAGTTGCGTAGAAAAGAAATAAATCAACTGCTGTGTTGGAGAGATGACCAACTGTTCCCGCTCTTTCATGTGTTTCAGCTTGGTGAAAAGGAAGTGTTTTTAAGTACACCACGATATGTAGTATAGTCATGTGGAGTGACTTTTGATGCCTCTGTACTGTATGTTAGTTGTTTATGTGAGAAAAGAAAGTATGTGTATATGCATGTGTATATTTGCTAATGCAGGCCTAGCAGTGAGAACCGAAGCCTGGCCGCCTTTAGCACCCATTTTAGGTGCAAGTGAATTTGATAGACAAAAGAATGGGTGAAGGAACAAAATTGATGTATATTTTTCTTATATATATATATATATATATATATTATCTTAATATGGCTATTTCCTGTCAATTAGCAGAGCATGTTTGAATGGCTCGATGGTTGTAGTTGCGTAGAAGAGAAATAAAGAAACTGCTGTGTTGGAGAGACGACCAACTGTTCCCGCTCTTTCATGTGTTTCAGGTCGAGAACATTTGGCAGTGAGTAGTAAAATTATAATTGTGTATTTCCCAAATTATAACTGTGTATCTCCCTAAGTCTAGTTTAGGGAGGTAACAGTTGAGTTTTTGCATTGTTCATAGTAAATGTGAAATCACCTCTCACATTACTCTCAGTGAGTAATATATTGTATTTATCTACTGTATATATTACTATACATGAATTTTCTATTCCGCTTATCCTCTGTAGGGTCGCGGGGGTATACTGGAGCCTATCCCAGCTGTACACCGTATTACAGTCAGGATAAACTGAAACTAAACCATGAACTATTTACAACTTTCAAATTTGGAACTAATCTGTGTGTGTACACGTTGAATTTTCCATACAGTGTGCAACCTTTTGCACGCTACACTCCTCCATGCTCTTCCACATCCTCCTTGCTGTCGAGTGTGTAAATACATGCAAAATATCCACGCCAAGCTCTTATCAAATGCACTTCTGCCATCTTATGGACATTTTTATGACTTAAAGTGAGAGTGACTTCTAATATTGTGCAATTGTGTCAAAAAGACGTATAATTCAGTCTTTGGTATTGTATGAATTAATAGTCTTATGTACCACCACCTGACCGTGATACCAGTTGATACCAAGGTATTTTTTTATTGGTTTCATATTTGTCAATATAAGTCTTTAGATGTCAAATGAATAATAATAATACAATTAATACAAATCTTGTTGCCATCAAACCCATGCTCTTTTGTCTGTGGGAGACAAGTTGCTACTGGATGTGACCTTCCTTAGCTTTTTGGGTGTTGGAGGTCTGCTGCCAGGCTCAGAGCAGGGAGACACGGGTGGTCTGACATGGTTGTGGAGGACAAAGTGCATCACGGAGAAAGCAGACTTGTCCGTCTTTGCATCCCTGTGGTCTTGAAGCTTCTGGAGTTGTCCGTTGGGAAGTGACGCTTCCTCCTTATGGCCGTTTTTGGAGATTCCGCTGGGGCTGGTTCTTTGGGTCAGGAGCACGTCCGTGTCATCCACCGACGCTGTGAGGACGCTGCTTTGCTCTTCTTTGCTCAGCTCGTGTCCCATCTTTCTCCTCCAGCTCAGCATGGCCTTCAGGGTACCTGCCAGGTCCAACAGGCTCCACATGATCGACAAGGAGGCCAAGGCCAGCATCAGGTGGAGCATCAGAGTCTTCTCTGTGGGCCTGGAGATGTAGCACTCCACCCCTGAGCTGCAGGGTGCCTCATAGCACAGCACGCTCTTTGGGATGGACAAACCGAAGAGGAAGAACTGGCCTGCACCGAAAGACACTTCTAGGAGGATCCGAAGAATGATGGTCATGATGTAGGAGCAGTAGAACCTTGGCACCCCTCCACTCAGGCTGCAGTGCAGTACTCCGCAGCGACGAGTGATTTTGTGGGTGACGTAGGTGGCGAACAGGATGTTAGGGAGGCACAGCAGGATGAGCTGGAAGAGCCAGAGGCGCAGGAGAGACACCGGAGACAAGACGTCAAAGCAGACCACCGAGCAGCCCGGCTGGAGGCTGTTACACACAAAGCTCTCCTGCTCGTCCCAGAAGAGGCTCAAGGCAATGCCACACAGCAACAGAACACGCCCCAGAACCATCAGAACCCACCACGATTTACCTGAAGGACACAAAGCACATGTACACACCCACTGGACACTTCATTAAGTACACTATCCTGGATCCAACGCAACCGTTGTACCTCTACTAACTTAACTATTGTTTGTTGTACAGTGGTACTGCAGTTTTCACTATTCATTTGTTCCAGAAGTTCAGATGAAAACTCAGTCTTTACCACACAGATAAGGGCCTTCAGTCATGAGGGATGCCTCCTGCGTCTGCGTACAGCTACACATAGCCAGCTGCTGTTTGACACCCCTGCACAACCCAAAGCTTCATTGCTCCATCCAAGGAAAAGCACCCCAGATCATGATGCCACCCCCACTGCCTCTGTTACTACCTCAAACATATTTATTTATTTATTTAACAACCCAATACAATACACTCATATGTGACTTTACTCATCTGTATACACGTCATTATTTGCACTATGACCCATTTATCATTGCACTAAAATTAATATATTTGCAATATGTCTGCTCCTGCATATGCTCCTGTATCTTGTTAAATGGGCAGTTTGTGGTGCTGAAGGAGACAAGGCCTTTGTAGTATAGTTATAGTAGTATATAGTTATTGTAGTATAGTTTGTTTTTTAAACCCTTCTCTCGCAGATGCCATCTGATGGTTATTGGACTGCACTCAGCACCGCTAACAACCTTCATTTGGGCCTACCTCTTTTTTGTTTTTTGTTCCATAACCCTCAGGATCTTTGAAGACGTTTCAAATGACTGTGTTAGCGTGACACCATTATATATACATATATATATATATATATGTGTGTGTGTATATATATATATATATATATATATATTAGGGTGCATCAAATTTGAATGGGAAATTTTAATTTAATAATATCAATTTGGCTGGCATTGCATTTTTTCTAAACATAAAAATGTCTTTTGCAAAGTTTTGAGGAAATCCATTGAGATTTAGGGGTGCCACCTCACACATAAACTTTTGTAAAATTTCGGAAAATGTGCAATTTCTAGTCTAATTGTCTAATCTAAAAAAGTTGACCTGGAAATGTTGAGTACAATAAAATTTAATACAGCATCATTTTCTATAGGGTTATCAAAGTAAATATATTTTTCTTGGGCAGATTGGGTATTCCTAAGAATTCAACTTTCAAGATTCTCCATTCATTTGTCCTATTGAAAAAAAGGATTGGTGGTAAATGGGACATGTTCACATGGCCTTACCCTGAATTTTATGTAGCAGTGATGGATATTTGACATACATATAAAGTTTAATTTTTATTAAATTTATTTTTATTGTAAACACAAGGGGCAATAGTAACACATTTAAGTAACAAACTCTCTCTACTGGCAAACTAACTAGAAACTCACAGTGATAAGAACATTAACTAAACTTCAAACTTAATTACTCAGTCGATTGTGCCAGAGTCCTCTCCACTGAGGAACATCACAAGGGAGAGATGAAATCTGAACTGAACCTCACCAGTGCCTCTAACCCCAGATTTGTCATCCCACCTGCCACCCAGGAGTAACCCTCCTAATTCAGGGATCAGCTTTCGTTTGCACCCACAAAGGTTTGGCTGTTGGCTGTGGTCATGTTCAACTGCCTGCAGCACATTTTGCAGGTACTGCTCCTTCCTGGTCATTGCGACAAAGTCGGATGCGAGTTTGACGCCACGCTCGGCACAGTCATTGACCGGACTTATTTTGAACACAGCCTTGATAGCCCATTCTATTCTCGGTCAGCTGTTGCATTGGAGACAGAGAGATGTGTATAATCGCCGCCTGACTCTGCGACCAGGCCACGAGTGAGGGCAGCCTGTTGCATTGGCGACATCTTCAACCTTGCAGCCAGTGACACAACACTTGGTCGGCTGAGGATATCAGGCGGAATGAAGACTAAAATAATAAATGGACAAGTGTATATCAGATTATGTAGGACTACAGTACTACTCTCAATAAATATGAGGTATCAGCAATACTGTCTACTCTATATTACTGTTGTTGATGTTAGGCTTGCTCAGCTATTAGCTAACTGTCATTAGCAAACTGTAGCTAGCTAATGTTAGCTACAGTAGAAGCAATGAGCACTAAATATAATAATACTAAATATGACTACAAATCATTCAAATTACAAAGACAAAACCGCAAATTTGCTAGTAATATGTAATAGGAGTATAAATACCAACAAAAACAGTCTTTGTTGACCTCAAATCTCCATGGCAACCATTGAACTGTTCACCACTTTATTCCACAAAAACAGATCTATGGTGGCACCCCTAAATAATCATGTATTGGAAAAATATTTTGTATGTGTTGTTTCTACATATATTTGAACACTTTTAGTACCCAGCCATATCAAAATTCAATAATTGTGTTTTTTGATGCAGCCTAATATATATATATATATATATATATATATATATATATATATATATATATATATATATATATATATATATATATATATATATATATATATATATATATATATATATACATATTTATATATATACATGTACATGGTCTAATTCCTAGGTTCCTAAAGGGGGGTTACGCGTACCCCCGGGGGTACGTCAATTGTCATAGGGTGTATGTGAATAAAATGAAAAAAACAATTAGCGCCTAACACTCACAATTACGAGTGCACCTGAAGGAGCCAGAGTGTCAAGTTGATCATTGCTCTGTGTGCATCATATCAACATCAAGTACATTTCCATTGATTATTTTGTGCATTAAGATTGCTTCAGCTTTCATTTCTATTGGTTGCTGTGTTCCAATTCATCTCAGAATGGCGCAGCAATGAAAACCTGCTACTGTGAGTGGAGATCACCTGAAAATGAAGCTTCATCCTTGGTTGTGTGTATTTTTGTGTTTCTGCTACAGTAGTATTAAGAAGGCCATAGTGGTTCTTTTAGAGTTGGGACACCATGGAAAGATTCCAGACAGATTATGGACACGATCAAAACAAGTAAACCGCTAGTGTCTGACACAAAGGAATCGGCGCTACGCTCTTTCAAGGGAATGTCAGGTGCCGGCTTGTGTCATGGGGAGCAAATTGAGAGCCGATATGTTTTTTTTTCTTTGCCTTTTTTTTGTTGGAGTGTGATGCCATAGGGACGCCCGGAGGAGTCTTTAAATACCAATCTTCAGTTCAGATACAAATATTACCTTGATGCTGCTTTATCTTTTGTTTTGCACTCTGGTTTGTTTTCTTGATTCTTGATTGTAGCTAGATACTAATATGCACACAGAGATTTAACGTGTTATCGAGGTGGGTCTTGTATTTTCATTCATTCATTCATTTTCTACCGCTTATCCTCACCAGGGTCGCGGAGGGTGCTGGAACCTATCACAGCTGTCTTCAGGTGAGAGGCGGGGTACACCCTGGACTGGTGGCCAGCCAATCACAGGGCACATATAGACAAACAACCATTCACACTCACATTCATACCTATGGACAATTTGGAGTGGCCAATTAACCTAGCATGTTTTTGGAATGTGGGAGGAAACCGGAGTACCCGGAGAAAACCCATGCATATTATATTATATATATGATATATATATATTATAAATATAATATTATAATATATATAATAAATATATAAAATATATATTACATTATATTATACATATATATAATGTAATATATATTTTATATATATTTATGTAGCTGTTGAGGATTTAAATACATCTATTTAAATAGCAAACATTTGCCATGATGTATTTTTCACATTAGTAACTCTTAATTAATCCACATAATTTGGTAATAAATTCATTTGGGACAACACGAAATGCGAGGAGCCACTTGGTAGCCAAAAGAGTTGGCTCTTTTTAGTAAGTGGAGCAATAAGAGCTCTATAAAAGGAGCCGAAATTTCCATCACTACAAACTGCTATCTATTTATCAGTACCCATGTCAAATTTTATGCTAATGCAAAATACCGGACCCGCAATGACTATAAAACGAATGAATCAATGAATTGTGTTCAATATTTGAAGTTAATAATACTATAAAGTGTGCAGGAACAGGCGCTGCATGGCTTCAGGTGAAATGTAAGAAAGGTTTCTCCACTGTAAAAAGTTTGGCAACCTCTGATTGATTGATTCACTGCAACAAAAAATAACTTACAAAGACAACAATGCTGACCTTTTGAGGTTCAGCACTGCCAGGATGGTATTAAACTAACGTTTATTTTAACCTTCACGTTCAGTCTTAGAGACAGTACAATAAAAACACATTGTTACATTTCATTTGAATCAAGGCATATTTTTTCATTGGATCTCATTGTATTGTGTTCCCTTTATTGGGATTCATTGGCTTTCAGTGCAAAGTGTCCCTAATAAATTGAGACTCACCAATGAAGGACACGTTGTAACTGATGGTGATGAAGACCAGATCGTACAGCGTCCCCATGGCTTCAGTGTGGACCCCAAAAAAACACAGAATATTTTTTGGGAACAGACCGGAGTTACGCTGATGCACTCCTCCTGGGCCGCTGACTTGTGTTGTCGTGTGAGGAGACCACGGCCTGCATGTGTGTGGCTATTCTTACCCCGCTGCCTTCAAAGCATTGTTGGCATGACAAGGTAGCAGTACAACCTTCTGGAGGAGGACCGCCGAACATACAGGGCAGCTTATGGAACACCATCTTAGACATCATTCAATATAAATTGAAAGATGTCCAAGGCCACATAGCTCTCATCTTGGCTCAGCAGCAAAATATGAAATAAATAACACCATTATATCATCAAATTGATGTCATCATTATGTAGTCAAGGTAATTAAACAACAAACTGGCACACCACAACTACTTGACAAGAATATTATTCAATCTTTTAGTCATCTTGGAGTGAAAATAACACAGAAACCTGTTACATTTCACCATCTGTAAAAATAGTGTTTTGCATACATTTATTTGTGGCCATCACAAATGCCTGTTTGGAATCCCTCATTAACACATAATGACTGTCTGTGAAGGGCTGCACGGCGGTCTAGTGGTTAGCACACAGACCTCACAGGAGACCAGGGTTCAATTCCACCCTCAGCCATCTCTTTGCATGTTCTCCCCGTGCATGCATGGGTTTTCTCCGGGTATTCCGGTTTCCTCCCACATTCCAAAAACATGCTAGGTTAATTGGCCACTCCAAATTGTCCATAGGTATGAACGTGAGTGTGAATGGTTGTTTGTCTATATGTGCCCTGTGATTGGCTGGCCACCAGTCCAGGGTGTACCCCGCCCGGAGACAGCTGGGATAGGCTCCAGCACCCCCCACGACCCTTGTGAGGAAAAAGCGGTAGAAAATGAATGAATGAATGACTTGTTGTAACTTATTGTTCCAACTCCATACAGTAGATGGCATCATAACTCTGCTTCCTAACAGCTCATACACACTTCTGCCAGAGAATAAGAAGCCATAGCAGGAGTGATGAGTGATGAGTCGCCATATTTTGTCAGGACTCAAACTCCTTGAGTTTTTTTGTTTTTTTTTTAAAGCCACTAACGACAAATCAAACAAGCCCCTCCCATCAACTCAGCATAACAAATCAACTAAAATATTGCCATGGAAAAGTGAAATAAGTGCTTCTCTTGCATGTCAGAGGAAGATTTTAGAAAGTCTATGCGAGGTTGTTGAGTCAAAACCTCCTCAACTGATCAGATATCTTATTGTAGGTCGGTACCCCCGACGAGACCTGACATCCAAGATGGAGTCCAGCACGCCATCAGTCAGTCTGTGTCAGGAGAGGATGGCAGGGACCCATGTGACTCCGTACAGGTCGTCCACGCTAGCCGAGCGTTTCCCGGCGGCTCGCCGCGCGTCCTTGAAGCTGTCGTCACACAGTCTGGAAATAGCCTGAACGAGGAGGTAGGAATGCAGTTTCAGTTACGGGATCTTCTCGCTCAAACGGTCCCGCAGGACCACCGTTGTTGTTTTAATATTAGATTTTAAAATGTGGAGCCTTTTTTCCCAAATAGATGCTGTTGGCTTTGTATTTGAATATATCACTGGTACGGTTTAACTTGCTAACATGCTGCTTGATGAGGCCACTTTCATTCCTCGGTTCCCTGAGTGGGAATGCCGTAGGTTCCTGGTTCCCAAACTTTTCACAGTTTGCGTACCCCCTCAGACATCTGGTTGGAGGTCATGTAGATGGAGAAGAAATGAACATCCGGGAATGCCAGGGAGGCACAGCAGGGATGAAACACCATGACGGGTCCACCCACCAAACCTGCTCAGACCCAACCTCCTTCACACAACAGCTCAACAACGTCTTCCCTCAGTTCAACATGGAACCTACGTCATGCCACCACCCTAATGAGGAGCAGTCATATGACTTGGTCTGCTGACGTGAGATCCCCTCCTGATTGGCTGTGGTTGCTGCAACGAAGCACTAAAGGGCCAGCGGGTGCAGGCAATCAGCGGCTCCTGCCGTGGCTGCTCAACAAGCGGCTCCTGCAGTGGCTGCTCAACAAGCGGCATGCTCACAACCCTTTTTTCCAAATCAAAACTAAAGAAAACAACTTTGCGGTAAGCCTTTTCCATTTCACCGACCACTTCTGCGGCCGCTACATGTGGCTGTGGCTTAACTGTATAATTGGTGTGTTATTTAGATATTAGCATTAGCAGTGTGTTGTTGGCATCGTAACAATCTAATTAACTATTGTTAATAGTGCATTAGTGGTGTGCTATTAAGATATTAGCATGTTATTAGTGTATTATAGGCATGTTAATAGTGTATGATGGAGATATTAGCATGTTATTAGTGTGTTATTGACATGGTAACAATGTTAATGGTGCATTATTGGTGTGCTATTAAGATATTAGCATGTTATTAGTGTGTTACAGGCATGTTAATAGTGTATGGTGGAGATATTAGCATGCTGTTAGTGTTTTATTAGCATCTTAACAATGTCACTGGTGTGTTATTGCAGTGTTATTAGCGCATATGTATACATAACATTTCATCTTGCCAATCATGGTTGGCAGGTCTGTAATTGGTTAGCATGTTGTTGTTGTCTTATTACAATATTGCATGCAGATATGCATCTAAATATAATATTCTTACTATGGTTTATCCCACCTCCAGTTTTCGGGCCTTGTCGCGGCTGAGGGGCTCCAGGGGGATGCTGAGGTCATTGGCCTCTGAGAGCGAGCGCAGGTCAAAGTAATACTTGACATAAACGCTAGAAGGCACATTGATGTTGAACTGCAGAAGCTCCAGGAAGTGACGTTCTAGCTCATTCCTGGCGGGAAAAAGGCATCATGTCATCACGTGTGGCTCGGTGACCAACATGAGGCATGTCACCTACGTACATGTCATCCACCACCATATCTTTCAGGATCTGACAGTAGTCCACGTTCCACACGGCCTGGTCATCCCACACTTTGGAAGCCAGCAGGACGGCTCCCAGCACCATCCTCTTCCAGGTGCCTGGACTCATGGAGATGTCCGCATACGCCAGCAGCCTCTCCAGGTACACCTGCACATTTCAATACGTCACTAAGAAGTAGCGGGCCACCGCTAATGAATGATGGATGGGAAACGTTGTCTTAATATAGAATCATCATCAATCAGTCATCTTTTTGTGTGCATGAACTTCTCTCCACAATCTCCAATGGTTAGTTAGCTTGTTAACCCTCCTCTTGTGTTGGGGTCTGCACCGACCCGTTTTACATTTTAATGCATAAAAAGAATCCCATAACATTTGTTTATTGCATCAAGGCTTTTTGACTTTGTCAGGAAACTCTATTTCAACAAAATAAAACCGAAAAAATAATTTTTACTACATTTTAAAATGGTCTGGTTGAAATTATGACCACTGTATTGTTAGGGTCAGTTTCGACCCGGTTATAATAATATGACTATAAAGCAATATTTTGAGCCACAACTGAAATCATAAGTGTACAATTAGCCAACACAATGACAACCAGCTCCTCTTCTCATCATGTAAGCTTCAGGGGATTCTCATTTTGACCAATTTTCCAGTATACCAGCAGAAAAACAATGTCCAGACATGTGAGGTGAATTCACTCATTTGACTGATGGCTGATTTCACATTTACAATTTGGATCATGGAAAGAATGGCAAGAAGTACAGTGAACCAAGATCTGGACCTGTTCTGCTTTTTCATTTCACTTTGTACTAAAGTTCGGTTGCTGAAAACAATAACTTTTTCTACCTTTTCTTGACATTAATATATATGGGTCAAAATTCACCCCAACACCATAGATGTTTCTTTAGTGATTAATACTAAAATGAGAAAATAAATAAAACTAATTGATTTAAGAGATATGTTCTATAGTTCTCAGTAATAGCAAAAGAACAAAATTAAATTTATTAATATGACTCTTTTGAGGTGGGGCGGCACGGTGAACGAGTGATTAGCGTGCAGACCTCACAGCTAGAAGACCAGGGTTCAATTCCACCTTCGGCCATCTCTGTGTGGAGTTTGCATGTTCTCCCCGTGCATGCGTGGGTTTTCTCCGGGTACTCCGGTTTCCTCCCACATTCCAAAAACATGCTAGGTTAATTGGCCACTCCAAATTGTCCATAGGTATGAATGTGAGTGTGAATGGTTGTTTGTCTATATGTGCCCTGTGATTGGCTGGCCACCAGTCCAGGGTGTACCCCGCCTCTCGCCCCAAGACAGCTGGGATAGGCTCCAGCACCCCTGTGACCCTTGTGAGGATAAGCGGTAGAAAATGAACCCTGGAATTGAACCCTGGTCTCGTAGCTGTGAGGTCTGCACGCTAACCACTCGTCCACCGTGCCGCCCTGTGAGAAGCAAATTTGATGGTAACTTATTGTTTTTAGTGTATTTTATAGCTGATTTAATACATGGGTCAAAACCGACCCTTTAACATAAGAGATGATACCAGAAAGCTAACACAAGAGGAAAGTTTAAGTGTTGTTTGCATAACTTGGTATCACACATGTCAATTAGCAATGCTAAACAGTAGCAATTTAGAAGACAAACAAATAGTTTCCTGTGTAACAGATGGTATTACTGTGATGGTACCAGTGTGACGATGGCACACTCGGAGGCCAGCTGAGCGGCGGAGAAGAGCGTACGCACAAAGCGATAGATCTGCCTCTGCTCCGGGTCACGCTGGTTGTAGTCCGGCGGCACTTGGGATCTCTGCGGGGGGGCGAGTGGGTGGAAGATTAAGAGAAACAACTCATGTGGCAGAATGTGGCAGTGGATGTCTCACTGAAAGGGGATGAAGCCGCTCATCAAAAATGTCCAGGGGCGTCGTTCCGGCTTCATCCCTGGAAGCAGACATGTCATTCACGTCATTCACATCATTCACATCATTCACATCATTTACGTCCAAATCCAACACATGCACCGCCTCACCTGTTTTTGATGTGGTAGTAAATGGCCAGCGCCACGCTGTGAAAAGGCACACGTTTGCTCAAAGGAATCACTTTTACATTAAAAAAAAAAACATTTCTATTGGTGTACTTTGGTACCATTTAATGGTGTATTTGAGGTGTGGCCTACTGACTGTGTTCTCATCAAGAAAGATGGTGGAGCAGGAACTGTACTTGCACCTAGTGATGGGACCATACTGAAACACACACACATTAACTAGCATGGGTGCTAGCGATAGCCGTCAATGAGCGTGTGATGACGATGATACTCACATAACGTATAAAATGTATCCTCTGTTTTTCTGTCACTGCATAAACAAAACAAAGGCATCCTGGTCACTAAATTGACTTCAACAACGCAACAACTTCGACAATGTTCGAGAAAGCCTCAAAAAGCGGATGCAGTGAGGTCATTTGACCACGAGAGGGAGACAAAATCAGTTTGTGACTCTTAATTATTGTTCCGGTTTGGGCCATGGCGAAAAACACAGGAAGAATGAGTCTAATGGTTGGTTTTTAACAATCCTCCAGGCGAGATGAAAATGTAATTAACCCTTAGATGCACGAGTGACTGGACCCTACACTCTTCCATAAGTGGACAAAAATGACCCATACTAGAATCAATGCGTTTTTATGCCAATTTTGCCATTTTGGTGAGGAATAATCACTTGTATGATATTTAGTATTATATTTAGGACCACACAAGAATGATTTCATGTTAGAAACATCTTCATTTTTCACTTTTTTACATCTTTGAAAAAAAAATGACCCCGTACAAGAATAGAAAATGTGAGGTTCCATTGTGTGTTGCATAAAGGTAAGTTAGAAATGTGAATGGGATGATATCAAAAATATGATTTTTTAAGAATACCTGGAATATGAAATTATAACAATTTTTCATTACAAAGATATTTCAAGAAAACAACCTGACCGGGTCATTTTTGACCCACTTATGGAAGGTTGGGGTAGTAACACAAAAAAAAAATTCTTAAAATGTATAAAAGATAAATTAAAAATGTGAATGCATGATATCAAAAACATGTTTTTTGAGGAATACCTGGAATATGAAATGATAACAATTTTTCATTACAAAGGTTTTTCAAGAAAACAACCTGACCGGGTCATTTTTGACCCACTTATGGAAGGTTGGGGTAGTAACACAAAAACAAAAAATTCTTAAAATGTATAAAAGATAAGTTAAAAATGTGAATGGTATGATATCAAAACATGTTTTTGAGGAATATGAAATGATAACAATTTTTCATTCCGAAGATATTTCAAGAAAACAACCTGACCGGGTCATTTTTGACCCACTTATGGAAGGTTGGGGTAGTAACACAAAAACAAAAATTTCTTAATATGTTTAAAAGATAAGTTAACAATGTGAGCGGCATGATAACAAAAACATATTTTTGAGGAATATGAAATGATAACAATTTTTCATTACAAAGATATTTCAAGAAAACAACCTGACCGGGTCATTTTTGACCCACTTATGCATCTAAGGGTTAAATAACTTTTACCGTTTTATGCCTCAGCATCACTTTTTCCAATATGGCTGCTGGCTTGGTTCTGTTCCGTTTAGCATCGTTATGTAAGTGAAAAGAGAAGCAGTTGTAGTTGTAGTTGAATCTGACATCTCACCATCACTGAGGGACTTGCTGAGGAACATGGTGCTGGTTCTTGGATGATCTGCAGGACTGAACATCATGTCCAACTCTGCCGAGACAAAAGGTGCTGAATGACAGCAGTTGTTTCTCGCAGGACTGCAATTTATTTGTGGTGCGTGGGGGTTGCAGGCGGTGATCAGTTTCAGAGAGAAGATTATGTCAGTTTGATGTGTATGGTTACAGGAATTTTTATTATTATTAGGCATTTGCGACCAAATGTGAGGTCAAAGGGAATTGAACATGACGCATGTTCATGACCAAAAAATGGATTTGTGGCTTGTTGAGAGGGGGTTGAATACTTGTAGTGGCTGCATTGGCAACACTGATCCCCTCTTGCTATGTCCAAATATTTTTTGGGGGGGGGCACCACAAATAAATGAACGCACAGAAAACTATATAGACATTCTGGATGTGGAAGACCTCCTCATTGTTGTTGTTTTACTTTATCAGGTGTAACATTTCGGAACCTTTGCCTCCTCCAGTAAACTTTAATGAAGACTGCCTGTGGCTGAAAGAGGAGATGCTGGTAAATAATACACGAATACCCACACCCACACCTTCTCACAAATGAGTCCACAATTGCCCCCACCCTCCCAGCGCCATGTTAATTTCACTAAGGACTCTGTTTTAGGATTCCTGTTTCCAGCCTAGATGTTGTTTCCTTCCTCCCAAATGGATCAGAACCAGTTGGTAGTGATGGTGTCAAGTGACCCATTCAGGTAGCATTGTAAAAAAGACAGATGACCCCCCCCCCCCCTTCAGACTAAATTAGTTTTGGATCCATCAACATCTTTGTATACGAATGAGTGTCTAAATATGAAGTACATTACAGGAAGTGGTGCGTTCACGTTACCATCCATATTCTCTCTGTCGCTGATGTGTTGCAGGGTACTTTCAGTCTCCTGCGGTCCTGGCGGTTCCGGTTCCGCTCGGTACTCCTCCAGTCGAGAGTGAACTTTCCTGTGGAGCTTCGGTGTGGAGGGAACACAGCAAGAGGCCATGCCCCCCATCTTCAGAAAACCTGAAGGCTTCTTCTCACCGTACGTTGAAACTGGAGGTCGCAGGACCCACGGAGTCCTGGACGATCAGCATGGCTCACGGGAGCGAGGGCGGCCCGTCCTCAGCAGCAGCAGCCGTGGGTACTGGTGATCCAGAGAAGGGAGCAAAAGGATCCTTGGCCTTCCACAGGATTCTGTAAGCATCTTCATGGTCCATAACTCTGGGAGCTGTGGATTCTGTCCCAGAGCTCACCGACGTGTTGAAGGTAATTTAGTAGATTATAGTCTATGTTGGATAGCATCAGCAATATGTTTCTACATTCACTGACTTCAACGTGTATGGCAGTGAGTGGTAAGACTGAGCTGTAATGTGCTACTCACTTTAATTGTTTCACCAGAACTTGGTTAAATGGCGACATCTGTTGGTGAGTTCGTGGTAGTGCATGTATTTATTTTACATGCCGCAAACTCCAACACGTATGATATCACCAGTTGTGGCTTGGTGGCTATATTTGACATATAAACAGTGGTACTGCTATTACTAAGCATTATTAAGACGGCTTTAAATGTTGTTGTTTTTATCTTCCAACTTCCTGCTATATTTCAAAATAAAAGTAATCTCAAATGTGAATGATGACAAAGTACGGTTTTAAGTTGTACGATTCCTGTACAGTATACACTGTAACAGTACAATACAGTCCTGTATAACTGCAGTACCAGTAATAGACCAGTTGAGGGCGACATTGACTAACTGGCAGACTGTTAACATGTGAGTGAGTGAGTGGAAAATTCCACTCCGGACAGGCTCGTCGAAAAACCAACAAAATATTTGAGAAAAAAAAAAATTAATAAATGTAGTGGACTTCATATCAATATTATTCTTTAAGAGTAAATCGTGAGTAAATATCATCATAATTATCAAATGAATAGACGTACACGTGCTGGTGTGCGTTGGTGGCTTCATAGGTTGCAGGGAAATAGCAAGACTGTGCGCCTCATTAAGCCTGCAAGTCTCATTTTCATCAAGAAAAACTTATTTCCTGCATTTTCCATTCCACGCTACAGCTCCCTCGTTGCCAGGGAAACCACTCCGAGCATCCTTTGTGGGGAAATAACACCTGTTTATTCACCTTTACAGCAGAGTTGTACAAATATGTTGGTGAATTGACACCTTAAAAGTCAACACAATAAGAAACGTATTAGTACATTTTTATCTTTGTATGTATACAGTACAGTACATATGTACTGCATATGTACTAATATCCATGCATCCATTTCATGTACCCCTTATCCTCGTTAGGATCGCGGTGGTATGCTGGAGCCTATCCCAGCTGACTTCGGGCGAGAGGCGGGGTACACCCTGACTGGTCGCCAGCCAATCACGGGCCACTATAGACGCCATAAGATGGCTCTAATTCATATTTACGTACACTCAAGGAAGACTTTGAAACATGAAATTAGAATATTTTATTACACAAAGACAATGCAAACAAGGAAGTGGACTCGGACGACGGCGGCTGGTGAAACAAACTTTGATCCCTGGAACAAAAACGTCATGTCTACACACACAAACACACTGCCGCCCTCTGGCCACAAAATCAACTTTATTTACACCACAAGGGAACACAATAAATGTACAAAAGGAGAATTGGGGCTGTGGTATTGTTTAAAAAGTATAAAACTTCCTCGATGATGATGATGATTGTGCAATGTTTGAGCAACTGCAACCTGCCAAGTGGACTTTATTAACTAAAGCGACAATACGTAATAAGCTCAAGTTACCAGCTTCAAACATGATAGAATGCTACGCCGGTCGAATGGCAGCCCTCTGGTCACCGTGGCAACCCCCACATCACCTGCTTGGTAATGCTTGGCAATATTGGTGGGCCAGCCTGGACATGTGGTGTTTTGTTAAGAGCTGGTCAATGTTATTTTTAACACACATTAATACTGTTAGCATTTAGCACATACAGCTAATAGCTTAGCTTAGTTTCTGATGGTGTCGCATAACAAATGCATGTTCAGCACCTTCCTGTAGCATGAACGACAATGGCTTTTCAATTCAATCACAGCTTAAACCTGTAGGGGCCAACATAAATAAATGCCAATTATTCCTTACTGCTGCTTTAAAAATGAACTCTCGCTCCTTCTTGTCTCTTGGCATCACATCAGTGGTGTGACACACAAAATTGCCAAAAAAGTGGAAATGACAGAAAAGGTGCGTTTGGGTGCCATGTGACGTTCCTGAGCGTCTCCTGTGTTGACTCACACCGTGCGACAGTAGCGTGTGTGACGCTTTTTCAGTTCCTCTGTGTGAAAAAAAGCCACGTGAGACAATGAAGAGAATTGTTGAGCTGTGGATCGTTCTTGGCGTTCCCGGGACACACGGGATGGGGACGGGATGCAGCATGAGGAAGGCCTGAGCGAGCAGACGCAATCACTGCGGTTTTGATGGGCAGCAGACGGCGGGCGGGCAGGCGGGCGGGAGCGCCCGCATGCTTACTCCGCCTTGTGGCAGTAAATGTCCTTCAGAGCCTTGAGCTCCTCGATCAGCGTCTTGTTTTGGTTCTCCAGCACGGCCACTCGGTTTTCCAGACATTTCACGTACTCTTTCTTTTTCCTGCGGCACTCCCGAGCTGCCTCCCTGGAGAAGATGAGAAGGGTTGGTGTTTAGGGATGTCATTAATGGAAGGCGCCAACTTGCGGCCCGGCTTGCACTCCAAACGTGTCTGTGCTGACTGAGGACTTTCTACCTGTTTTTCATGAGCCGCACTTCCCTCTTGCGTGTGATCTCCTCGGCGTGATGGGATGACGGGCTCTGCGTGGCGCTCGGCGACGGTGCCATCACGATGCTGTGGCCCAAGCCTGTGTTGGGTGAGCGGAGCTGGTAGGCGGGGATGTCTCCTGTGGCGGCTGTGGATACAGAGTGCAACTTTATAAAGGCGGTATAGTCCAATTTCTCTACCTTTATTACATATCATGCGATTGGAGGCAAGCGCTTATATTTGAATACTAGCAAGATGAGCCACAAAACTTTACTTTTTTAATGTACGTAGCTTTACATGTGTATTTGTAAGCTGAAAAACTACTTCCTGTTTCATTTCCGCTGTTGTATATGTGTGCTGCACATGCAGTACAGGAGTTCCCCAATGTCCGCAGTTGTTACAGTCCAAGAATTACATTATGCAGTATAGTACTTCCAAATGTGCAGTTGCATCTTGTCAAAACATCTTTCAGCTGTTAAATGTTGAGTGAATTGACTTGAGACAGCACCCTCTGGTGGTTTAATAGCTGTGGCACTCAAACTGCTCTCTTTAAGTTACCATTAAATCAACTTTTAGATGTACGATTTAAAGAAGAGAAAAGAAACGGGAAAATATGCAAAACTGCAACTAGGCAGGCATCTACTCACTACTCTCAGCAGTAAAATATACTACATTCATTTGGGTACTTTATACATTACATTGGGCTGACAGACCTCACAGCTAGGAGACTAAGGTTCAATTCCACTCTCTGCCATCTCTGTGTGGAGTTTGCATGTTCTCCCCGTGCATGCGTGGGTTTTCTCCGGGTACTCCGGTTTCCTCCCACATTCCAAAAACATGCTAGGTTAATTGGCCACTCCAAATTGTCCATAGGTATGAATGTGAGTGTGAATGGTTGTTTGTCTATATGTGCCCTGTGATTGGCTGGCCACCAGTCCAGGGTGTACCCCACCTCTCGCCCGAAGACAGCTGGGATAAGCTCCAGCACCCCGCGACCCTCGTGAGGATAAGCGGTAGAAAATGAATGAATAATTAACAATGACATATTATTATATTACATAGTCATGTCTTGTTTTGTTTGTGTTTTTCTTCTAACTTCATTAGGTACACAATTCAATGATATCCAATATAAAAATGTTCCTTTACAAGCATAATAATGTTCAGTTTTTAGCTGTTAATATGTTTTCATTGTGCTGTATCATACAGCTTATATTATTATATCCCATAATAACTTACTCATTTACTCCATACTGCTGCACGAAGTAAATATACAAATAAAAAGCAAAAGGAAGTAGAAAACAATAAGTAAAATATAAAATAAAAAGTTTAGAAATTGTTTGACACAAGTAACTCAAAGGTTCATGCTATATGTGCCCTGTGATTGGCTGGCCACCAGTCCAGGGTGTACCCCGCCTCTCGCCCGAAGACAGCTGGGATAGGCTCCAGCACCCCCCGCAACCCTCGAGAGGAAAAGCGGTAGCAAATAAATGAATGAATACATTACATTCACAGAGTAAATACTCGGCACATACTTGTAGCTGCACCTTTACCCAGATTCTCACCATGCAACTCTCTTCTGTAAAATAGTTTTATGGAAATCAGTTACGTTTAATTGCTAACCAACGGACAGCAAAACAATACTGTACACATACTGCAAAGATGAGAAGCTTCATTTCAGCCATTGAGGCTAATTAGTTGGCAAGGTGACTTTTCGGTTTATTGTTAAACTTGGTGTTTTTTTCCAGAAAGTTCTTAAATGGACGAGTCCGCCGTTTTGTTGAGTCTTGCCATTTGAGTTTAACATGCTGACAACTTTTCTTTGTCTCGCCTGCTTGTCCTCTCACTTCCTCCGCACACATCGATAGCAGGCGGCGGTGCTGACGTCAGCGAGTGCGTCTCACTCGCCTCTCTGCATTCCCTCCCGTCTGTCCGTGCTGCGTTCCAGGAAACCGTAGTGACGTCAAAGCAGCATATACCCCCCCGCCCCCACCCCCTCCATCCTGCCTGATTCTCATTCACTTGCTGCCAGCCGAGCGAAAAACACTCCGAACAACTTCCCCTTTTTTTGTCGCCACTAACCTCCCCAACCAGCAATGTCCTGGTTAACTCGCTAGTTCATTAACTAGTATCCGTAAACACATCAGCACAACCGCACACAAAATATGTAATTTAAAGAAGTAGTTTGTAAAGCTGCTACGATGCTAAATATGCTAGGTGGCTACAACAGCGCGCAACAACCGGACAAATAATAACTAAAACTGAAAAAAACACGAAGAAGTTGTTGAGCGTGTCGTGATTAAACTTTACCTGACTCGGTCTCATCCCCCGTGACGGCCATGTTAGCGCTCCAGTGATCCAGAACAGTAACTATTCTACAGGCACCTCCGTCCGCAGTGGTTCTCTTCCCGGCTAAAAGTCCAAGTGACGCCTCGCGGCTTTCCTCCCGTCTGGACCGTCAACTTGGCTGCGGGATTACAATTACCGGCATTGACGTCATCGTGACGGCACCACCGGCCGCTGAAGTCAGTAAAGACGCGCTGGGGTAAAGCCACGCCCCCTCACACTCACCCCACCGCTCACGAGGGGGAGGGAAAGGGTTGTATTTTTAGAAGCGATGACGCAACTGGAGAACCTCGACAAACAACAGGCAGCTCTGATTGGCTGGTTCTACAGAAGGAGGCGGGGCTAATGTCAGAGCATGAACCTTTGAGTTACTCGTGTCAACCAATTTCTAAACTTTTTAATTTTATATTTTACTTATTGTTTTCTACTTCCTTTTGCTTTTTATTTGTATATTTACTTCGTGCAGCAGTATGGAGTAAATGAGTAAGTTGTTATGGGATATAATAATATAAGCTGTATGATACAGCACAATGAAAACATATTAATACCTAAAAACTGAACATTATTATGCTTGTAAAGGCACATTTTTATATTGGATATCATTAAATTGTGTACCTAATGAAGTTAGAAGGAAAACACAAACAAAACAAGACATGAAT
Organism: Doryrhamphus excisus; assembly: GCF_030265055.1. Lineage (NCBI taxonomy): Eukaryota > Metazoa > Chordata > Actinopteri > Syngnathiformes > Syngnathidae > Doryrhamphus > Doryrhamphus excisus. The sequence continues at coordinate 33,401,123 of NC_080466.1, forward strand.
ATGTAATATAATAATATGTCATTGTTAATTATTCATTCATTTTCTACCGCTTATCCTCATGAGGGTCGTGGGGGTGCTGGAGCCTATCCCAGCTGTCTTCGGGCGAGAGGCGGGGTACACCCTGGACTGGTGGCCAGTCAATCACAGGGCACATATAGACAAACAACCATTCACACTCACATTCATACCTATGGACAATTTGGAGTGGCCAATTAACCTAGCATGTTTTTGGAATGTGGGAGGAAACCGGAGTACCCGGAGAAAACCCACGCATGCACGGGGAGAACATGCAAACTCCACACAGAGATGGCTGAGAGTGGAATTGAACCCTGGTCTCCTAGCTGTGAGGTCTGCGCGCTAACCACTTGACCGCCGTGCAGCCCTTGTTAATTATTATTAATAATAATAATAATAATAATAGTAGTAATTACCTTGAATGAGCATCTGTCCTCCCTGGATGAAGAACTGCTGGGGGGCGTCGCCTGGTGAGGCGGCACACTGCAGGATGGCAGCCCCAGGCTGCGGGGTCAGCGATTGGGCCCCCTGAAGGGCCTCGGCTCCGGGGCCACTCAGCTGAATGGTTCCATGCTGAGCGATGGCAACTGCGGAAGAGGTGGCGTCACCGAAGTGGATGTTGACGGCTACCAATTAGCTCCGAGGAGCAGTCGGTATATTTTAGCGTGGTGGTATCATTACTCTGACAATACACTGACTGTATTGTCCTGAGCTGGTCTGGTAGATGGTCGGCGTGGAGGAAGAATCCACGCTTGCTACCGCCGCCTCCTCCTCCGCCTGCTCCTCGTCAATTTTGGCAACGGCGGTAGAATCCGATGAGAGCTCTTTGAGGATTTTCCTATGGAAAAGGAGAGTTAGGTGATGAGAACGTTATCACTGGTGGCGATGTTCAATGTTCTCACCGATAAGATGGACGTCTGGAGAGGAGCTCCCGTCTCTTGTGAGTGTCCCCTACTGACTTGTGACCAGACGTCACCTGACGATATGTTTATTATTTCAGAGGGGAGATCATCATCATCTACCATGACCTCAGACTATGGAATGACTCACTTCAGGTGTTCTTACCTCAGCGGTTGGAGCTTGTGGTGACTGGATGACTGAGGTCTGAGTCCTCCTGCTGGGAGAAACCTGAAGACACATCAGAAGAAAGAACCTCAGCTAGTGAGTCGACAGCAAGTGGATGAAGGTCTGTTTTAAACTTCTATAGAAACAATGGCCACCAGGAACATGACAGTACAGTGTGAATTGCTTTGTTGTTAGCACATTAGCATTCTTAGGCCACGCTACAACACCTTGAAATGTGGCAAATGTGCAGCAACAACCCGAACATACAAAGTGAACATTTTAAAAGACCATTCATTGG